>NC_072432.2:55750000-56076666 GCF_028878055.3 Symphalangus syndactylus
TTGAGACAGCATCTCACTCTGTTGCCAGACTGGAGTGCAGTGGTGTGATCTTGGCTCACTGCAACCTCTGCCTCCTGGGTTCAAGCGATTCTCCTGCCTCAGCCTCCCGAGCAGCTGGGACTACAGGCCTGCGCCACCACACCCAGCTAGTTTTTGTATTTTAAGTAGAGACGGGGTTTCACCATGTTGGCCAGGATGGTCTCAATCTCGACCTTGTGATCTGTCCGCCTCGGCCTCGCTAAGTGCTGGGATTACAGGTGTGAGCCACCATGCCCGGCCAGAAATTTATATTTTTTTTATTTTTGAGACGGAGTTTCGCTCTTGTTGCCCATGCTGTAGTGCAATGGCATGATAACGGCTCACCGCAACCTCTGCCTCCTGGATTCAAGCAATTCTGCCTCAGCCGCCTGAGTAGCTGGGATTACAGGCGTGTGCCACCAGGCTCAGCTAATTTTTTTTTATTTTAGTAGATAATGGGGTTTCGCCATGTTAGGCTGGTCCCGAACTCCTGACCTCAGGTGATCCACCCGACTTGGCCTCCCAAAGTTCTGGGATTACAGGTGTGTGCTACATTGTTCTTTGACCCAGAAATCTTATATATGGAATCTTTCTTAACTCTGAAATCACTTGGAATTTTACCATTGTTCTTAACGGTTCACAACTGTATCTTGGGTTTATTTCATGCATTGCACTGGGCACTCACTGAATCTTGTCATTGTGTAAACTTGCTCTTCAGATATGGGAAATACTACTGAACTGATTCTTCTTTCCCTATCTACCATCTCAATTTTTGTTCTCTGGAATTCTTGTTTGGGTATAAGCCCTGGACATGTGTTTCTGTTAATTTAATCTTTCAATTTTTGTAGAGACCAGGTCTTGCTGTGTTTCCCAGGCTGGTCTTGAACTCTTGGCTTCCCAAAGTGCTGGAGTTACAGGCATGTGCCACTGTACCTTGCGTAATTGTCAACTTTTAAAAACGTCCCCAAATTTCAGTTGTGTCAATTTCTTTTTTGGGTGTGGGTGTGTGTGGGGGGCGGAGTTTCTCTTGTTGCCCAGGCTGGAGTGCAGTGGCACTATCTTGGCTCACTGCAACCTCTGCCTCCCGGGTTCAAGCGATTCTCCTGCCTCAGCCTCCCAAGTAGCTGGGACTACAGGTACACACCACCGTGCCTGGCTAATTTTTGTATTTTTAGTAGAGACAGGTTTCACCATGTTGGCCAGGCTGGTCTCCAACTCCTGACCTCAGGTGGTCCGTCCGCCTCAGCCTCCCAAAGTGCTGGGATTACAGGCGGGAGCCACCGCGCCTGGCCGATTGTGTCAATTTCTAAGACCACCCCCCATCTGTTATAAATAAATAACATATCAACATACCTTTTTCTCATCTCCAAGGTTACTAATGATAACCTGTTTAAAAGTTTGTTTCCAAGATGCTTTGTTTTCCTGTTGCTTTGGCTTCTGGTTTTCATGTTAGAAAATTTCTTCAGGTGTTTGGTGATCCTTGGGTCATATTTAGGAGTGGAACATTTTAAATGCTAATTGAATGTTACGTGTGTGGGGCTGGCAGGGCACTTTTCAATCACTGGCTTCACTGTTGGGTGATATGGCTGTGTCATTTTATTGAGAAATCACTTGATACATTCCTTGTTTTGTTTTCTCAAGCTGGTCAGGCTCACCAGAGGTGTCTTACACTCTCCTCCCTAAAGGATAAAAAAAGGTGGTCAGTTTCTGATCCCAGTGGAAAAAGGTTGAGGGATCTCAAAAAGTAAACTGTTTATTTTCATCACTGTGCCTATTCAGTCCAACAGCTCTTTCTAACTTGCTTAAGAGAGTACATCTCCAGTTTTCTGCCAGGGTTCGGGAGTCAATTGCCAGCAGTATAGAGGATCTGGAGGTTTAACTAATTGTTAAGCGACTTTGAATCGATCTTCTTTTGACCTGTTTTGTCTATGTTTCTACAGGTACTTGGGCTGC
Source organism: Symphalangus syndactylus (assembly GCF_028878055.3). Classification (NCBI taxonomy): domain Eukaryota; kingdom Metazoa; phylum Chordata; class Mammalia; order Primates; family Hylobatidae; genus Symphalangus; species Symphalangus syndactylus. The sequence goes on from NC_072432.2 coordinate 55,751,972, forward strand.
CAATTCCTAAATCTTTGCGGGGAGTCAGGGTGTTCTGTGGTGTAATCTGTGATATCCACACTGCTGACAGCTGGCAGAATATTGTTTTTTCTTTTTTTTTTTTTGAGACAGAGCCTTGCTCTGTTGCCCAGGCTAGAGAGAAGTGGTACAGTCTTGGCTCCCTGCAACCTCCACCTCCTGAGTTCAAGCGATTCTCCTGCCTCAGCTTCCCAAGTAGCTGGGACTATAGGGATGTGCCACCAGGCCTGGCTAATTTTTGTATTTTTAGTAGAGATGGGGTTTCACCATGTTGGCCAGGCTGGTCTCGAACTCCTGAAATACCTTATCCCCCATTCCCCAGTTTTTTTAGATTACTCCTTTTTAGTGTGACTTCAGAAGAGACTGGGCATGACACATTATTTTTTGTAGCCTTTTTGTGTAGGTGGGTGATTGGTGTAAGGTTTAGGAGAACAAAAAAGGACAGGTAAATTAAAATATTAACAGGGAGCTCAGTACCCCTGCTTTTAGAATTTGACCAACAAAGTGAAATTTACAAGTAGTTTGCTGGTTTATTATCAAATTAACCTGTGTTTACTAATGGGTAGTGTTATGTAGCTTTGATCTCAATTCTCAAAACAGTTTTGTAGACGGGTTAGAATCCCACTTTTTCTCAAGTAATGAGCTTTCTAGGTCTGTTGTTCTGAATCAGATTTTGATACCTTTTGGTTTAGTAGGCGTCTGCTACCAGGTGAGTTAATTTCTCTTCCTTGGGTCCTAGGTTTCCTTTTTTGTCTTTTTCTTTCCTAACCTTCAATGTGTATAGGGTTGCAAGTCATGTAAGCGTTAATACTCTTTACATCCTGGGATGGTATTTGGTTATTTGTACTTGGTTGTGCACAGTTGAGAATACAGTGTGGGTGTGGAACACCTGTCCAGGTGCCAGTTCATGCTGACAGTTTTGAAAGGTTGTCTCATTAGAATCCAATTATTAAGCCTGTTGTATACATGAGAAACTAATGTAATCTCTGCTTTTACTATTTTAGTGCTTGGGAAAGTTTCTTTTTGTAGTTAAGACTAGTACTTTAAACGTATGTTTAGGGCCTTTGAGGTATTAGGAATTTTGGAAACTGGAAGGATACAATCTTTCTATTCCACTATTTGTGTTGATCCTGAAATGTCTGAGTTTATTTTGTTTGGAGTGAGTTTAACCTGAAATGTCAAAACCTAGATCCATAATATAGCATCACATCTCAATAAATTTATTTGGAAGCAGTTTCTTAATAGTGCAGTTTATCAATGAACTAACATTTAAGGATGAACCTAAACTATTCATAAAATTTGATTTTTTTTGAAAGCTACCTTTTCTTTTTTTTTTTTTTTTTTTTTTTGGGAGAAAGGGTCTTCTTGCTCTGTCGCCCAAGCTGGGATGCAGTGATGTGATCACAGCTCACCTCAGCCTCAACCTGGGCTCAAGCGATCCTCTCACCTCAGCCTCCTGAGTTGCTGGGGCTACAGGCAGGCACCACCACATCCAGCTTATATATATATATATGCATATATATATATATTTTTTTTTTTTTTTGAGAGTGAATCTCACTTTGTTGTCCAGGCTGGAGTGCAGTGGTGCGATGTTGGCTCACCACAACCTCCGCCTCCTGGGTTCAAGCGATTCTCCTGCCTCAACCTCCTGAGTAGCTGGGATTACAGGTGCACGCCACCACATCCGGCTAATTTTTGTATTTTTAGTAGAGACGGGGTTTCACTATGTTGGTCAGGCTGGTCTCGAACTCCTGACCTCGTGGTCTGCCCGCCTCAGTCTCCCAAAGTGCTGGGATTGTGTGAGCCACCACGCCCGGCTCAGCTAATTTTTTTTTTTAATTTTTATTTTTTGAGACGAAGTCTCGCTCTGTCTCGCAGGCTGGAGTGCAGTGGCGCAATTTTGGCTCACTGCAACCTTTGCCTCCCAGGTTCAAGTGATTCTACTCCCGCAGCCTCCTGAGTAGCTGGGATTACAGGTACATGCCACCACACCTGGCTGACTTTTGTATTTTTAGTAGAGACGGGGTTTCACCATATGGCCAGCCTGATCTCAAACTCCTGAGCTCAGGTGATCCGTCCACCTCGGCCTCCCAAAGTGCTGGGATTACAGGTGTGAGCCATTGCACCCGGCCTAATTTTTAAAATTTTTTGTAGAGATGGGGTCTCACTATGTTGCTCAGGCTGGTCTCCAACTCCTGTGTTCAAGTGATCTGCCTGCCTCTGCCTCCTGAAGTGCTGGGATTACAGGCGTGAGCCACTGTGCCCAGCCTAAGATACCTACTTTTGACAGAGTTGAGAAGGGTATATCCTTTCTTTAATACTGGCCATATTCAAACTGTTATTAAGCATAGTTTAGGAGTCGCCTGAAAATTTCCATGGGTAAAATGATTCTAGCAAGATAAATATTCAGTTGTGCAAATGGAGTCTGCTTGTCCTGTTAGTTGCTAACAGTTGCTTTTAATCTGGTAAATTGGGTAAGGGTTGATTATAAGCTGGTTGGCATTTCAAAGAGGCTTGTAGGCACCTGTATCAGAATCACTTAGAATTGTTTGGGAGTGTTGCCTGGGATTCTGTATTTCAAATACACCACGTGAATTTTTTTTTTTTTTTTTGAGACGAAGTCTCACTCTGTCTCCCAGACTGGAGTGCAGTGGCACGATCTCAGCTCACTGCAGTCTCTGCCTCCTGGGTTCAAGTGATTCTCCTGCCTCAGCCTCCCAAGTAGTTGGGATTACAGGCGCCTACCACCATGCCTGGCTAATTTTTGTATTTTTAGTAGAGACAGGGTTTCACCATGTTGGCCAGGCTGGTCTTGAACTCCTGACCTCAGGTGATCCGCCTGCCTCGGCCTCCCTATGTTCCGGGATTACAGGCGTGAGTCACCGCCCCGGCCTCCAAGTGATATTAGTTACACACTAATGTGTTAAGGACTTTAATTTGTTAACTCTTTAAGATAGAGTTAAACACACTGTTTCCTAAGGGTTTGTTTTTACATCTTCTGTAAAAACAAAGGTATATGTTTTACTAAACCAGCATTTTAGTTGTGGACCCTAAGTCTAGCTTGAAAAAAAAATATGATTTTTAACATTCTAATGAGTACAAGATGACGGTGAACAACAGTAATGTACCAAGTCAGGGAAAGTAGGTGGTGGGGGTGGCTACAGGCTGGGAACATGGTGAGTTACTTGGTATTGTTTTAAAATTCTCTACAGCCAATACACTCCCCTTGTTGTCTGTATTTTGCCTCTGCCCTGATCTTAGCCATCCATTGCATTATTATGAATTGGTAATCAACAACTCTGGTAGAAATTGACTTGCTATTTTCTCTAATTGGGCTGGTTATATATTGCCCTATTGTCCTTAGCGCCTTTTCGATTCTCAAGAAAGTTGCATAATTCCGGCAGCCTTCCATGTAAATGGCAATACTATAGAGTAGCTGAGATAAAGAATAGTATCCAGGGGACTGACTATATAATATACGAAGTTGAAGCAGTAGGGTAGTTCCTAAATGTTAATAAATTTCCCCCAGTAAGCTCTGTAAAGGCAGGGAATTGGAGCGGGGGGTGGGGGGTAGGGGGCAGGTGTTCTCCCAAGGGCAAGGAAAAAGGACCTTACAAAATTCTTGTATTAAAATCTGAAATGCTTTATAGGATTTAGAGCCTAAGTAGGAGCATGGTGTTCCTGTAATAGCAATCCAAATCTGTTATTTTAGTTGTTAAGGGAGAAATTCTTTAAGTCTTCAAAGAAATTAGAGATAGGCATTAATTTATTAAACAGTGATAATAGAGGTTGTTGGAATCTATTTTGGGAAACTTTAAGTCATTTGATATTGCGAAGCGAGTACTTCAAGGTTAATTTGTATAAATTTAATTTTGTTATAAGAGGCTGTACTCTGCACTCTAGAATTAGGAAGGTTACTTCCCTGGCTTTTGTATTTCTCAGGAAAAAAAGAATTGGAAGAAACTTAAGAGGTCTGTTAACGCCAGTACCTAAACGTGACATTTAACATGGCATGGAAGATATGCTTTGAATAAACACTTGAGAAAAGGAATTACGTAATTTCTTTTTTGTTGTATGGATGGCTTTGGATTATACAGAGCTTAACATTTATATAAAACACCAGTCTGAGACTGATGAAGTGAAAACCTTTTTATTATAAAATAAAAATTGAAAGAATGGCATTTTATTACAGTATAGTTAAGAGATTGGCTAAGGCAGTAAATAAAACTTAGAAATGCTCAAATTTGTTGTAAATTGCTTTTACAATCATTGATATATAAAGCATGCTACTACTAATCAATTAGTTTTATGTATTAAGACCTATCAGCATGTCTTTTTTTAGTATCTGGTTGACTTAAACATGATGTTCTTTGTACCATTTAAAATTTTCAAGACATATTCTCCCCAAGCAAATTCTGTTGGAACCAAGTGTTTCCAGTTCTAGAAGTTTACTTCTAGAGTCTTCATATGAAATTTACAGTGGGCTTTCATAGGGTTTTAATTTGCACTGAATCCTTTTTTCTGAAAGATTACTTATGTTTAAAGTATAATGTAGCAGTGCTTTTGTCTTACAATTAAACTCTTACAGCACTCATGCATTTTTTGCACTGTCTTTTTTTTTTGACTTAAGCTTTTTTCTCTTGAATGAATAACTTTAACGTAGAACTTATTAGTTGAAAAGGTAAGGCAACTACTGGAATGTTAACACATCACATAAAATTTTTAAATGATGGGATTGTTTGGAAAGTTAGCTTAAGCTAATGAGAAATTTCCAGTTTTCTCCAGAATGTTTATGAGGCAGGATATTGAGGGCAGGAAGATTTTGTGGGGATGTTCAATCTTTGTAATCTGCTGGGCTTGCTATCAAATGTGAGACCACTGCAAGTGCTGGTAGCCATTTACCATTTTATGTTACAATGTTTTTGGAAAATGGTAAATTGAATTTGATGGCTAAGAGCAATAATGTTAGCAAAAGTACTCATTATAAATGCACTATTATTTCACTATTCCATTTTTTACTTTTATGTCTCAAGAACTTTTAAAGGAATGCGGGTCACTTAGTGCTGGTCTGTTAAGAAAGAAGTCACCATTTTGTTGGGTCATGGTGTGGTGCTAAGCAGGTCTGCTCCTCAACAAACGACCTCTGTCTGTAACCAGCTTGTGATTTGCCTTTTTGTTCTAAAAAATCAGAGGCCGGCCGGGCGCGATGGCTCATGCCTGTAATCCCAGCACTTTGGGAGGCCGAGGTGGGTGGATCACCTGAGGTCAGGAGTTCTAGACCAGCCTGGCCAACATGGTGAAACCCCATCTCAACTAAAAAAAAAACAAAAAAAAAAAACCAGAAATTAGCCAGGCGTGGTGGCAGTCGCCTGTAATCCCAGCTACTCGGGGGGCCGAGGCAGGAGAATCACTTGAACCCGGGAGGCGGAGGTTGCAGTGAGCCAAGATCGCGCCATCGCACTCCAGCCTGAGGGACAAGAGTGAGACTTTGTAAAAATAAATACATAAATAAATCAGAGGCCAGAATAAAGGTTTTTGTTATTCTAGGTTCTGCCATGATTCCATGAGATTCTCTGAGAGGCCTTGATCCTATAGTGGGATAATATAAACTTTCAAAACAATCTAAAATAATCCTTTGCAGACTTATTAAAATATGTGGGGCATTCTATTTAGCAGATTTTTCAAAGTTTCTAGTTTAGTACATTCAGTGGAATAGATTATTTCAAATGAATGCTTTTGTGGCCCAGCTCTGTCATTTGCCCAGTGACATTGGGTAAATTAACCATTCTCCAAGCCTCAGTTTTTCCAAGTGTAAAATTATATTACCTTTCTCAGGAATGGACAATAAATGATAGTCATGTAAAAGTGCTTGAGGTTAGCAGTTGTCGGCCTCATTGTGAGGTTAAACACACATTTTGAGGCCCCATCCCAGGCTTATGCAGAATCTTCAGGGGTGGAGCCGAGAACATGTATTATTATCATTAGGTGACTCTGATGCTGAGGATTGAAAACCAAAGCTTCACATTTGTTGATATTAACCATGTTTAAGAGCTATGGAAATCATGCATCTGAAAATACCAAATGTTAATACTTACATGTGCTGGGCAGACTGAATACAAAGAGGAGTGTGATGTGGCCAGGCTCGTGGGGAGTAGAGACAGCCATCAACCATGATAGAAGGAGTGCCCTTTCTCGAAGTTTGCCCTGGCACCCTCAGGGAACTCCCTACTTTTGCTTCTGCAGCTCTTCTGGACTTCCTTGGCTGATGAACCTTCAGGAGATTTGACATAGAAGCCCTATGATTTTGGTGACTAATTAGGAAAGAGAAGATGAGCAGAAGGGAGGAGTCAAGGTAGGCTAACATAGTTTGTAGATTACAGGATAGCTGTGATCCCATTTATTGAGATTGGAAATCAAGTCAAATAAGGTTTTGTGGGGGAATGGAAGAATGTATAGTTTGGGGATCTAAACTTAAGTGTTTGCATGGTATCCAAGTGGGTATATCTAGTAGAGAATTGGAAAATGATTTGGAATTCAGAAGAGGGGTTAGATCTGGAGAGAGCAACAGCATGGGAGTGAATAAGAGCACGTTGGAGAGTGGGAAATGAAGAGAACCAAAGACAGAGCTCTGCTGCAGGCCACTTGAATGACGGAAAGATACCATAATTGAAAGCCACCAATGCATAGTCCACCTTGTGCACCCCCACAGCAAGCTGTTCCTCTTACTAGTGTAGTAGACTTGGGCATGTGACAATTTATGCTTCTGTTTTCTCATGTGTAAAATGGAAATAACAGTAGTGCCTACATCAGGGTTGTGAGGATTAAAGAAGAATTTCTAAAGTACTTACAACGATTACTGGAACACAAGTGCTCAATAAGTTAATTGTTACTGTTAACTGCCACTGCCTTTACCTATTGATATAAATTTGATTTATGACACTTCATGGTAGAAGTAAATTCAATCTCTAATAAGATCCAATTCCTATCCCACTTATAACCAGTGGAATCTTCTTGAGTGATTTGAGCCTGTGTTGATCATCATCTCTTAACTTATTCTCTGCCATGCAATGTACCACTTAAATATTGACGCTGTTGCTTTAACCTGTTTATGATATTTGTTGGACTTCCTCCCGCAACTGGAATGTAAGCTTTCCTAAAGGATTAGAGATAGGCCTTAGGGTTTTTTATTTTTATTTTTTGAGACTGAGTCTCACTCTGTTGCCCAGGCTGGAGTGTAGTGGCACAGTCTTGGCTCACTGCAACCTCCGCCTCCCAGGTTCAAGTAATTCTTCCTGCCTCAGCCTCCCGAGTAGCTGGGATTACAGGTGTCTGCCACCACGCCCAGCTAATTTTTATTTTGTATTTTCAGTAGAGACAGGGTTTTGCCATGTTGGCCAGGCTGGTCTTGAACTCCTGACCTCAGGTGATCCTCCTGCCTCGGCCTCCAAAAGTGCTGGGATTACAGGTGTGAGCCACTGAGCCTGGCCAGGTCTTACACGTCTATATACAAACATCGTTCTATTTTTCAAACAGTTATTTCTATCTATGTAGTAGCTTAGGATGAACCATAATGTTATAGAATTGTTTTGGTGCAGAGTAGGAGCTCAATAATATTTGAAAGCATAAATAGATGAAAAATCTAAGATCACTTAATATTTGTTTCTGCCAAGCTATGTTCTCACAGTTCTAGCATAAATACCAGGGAAACAATCCTTACTAGGCAGCTTTCAACAGCTCATAAAAATATAAATTCTCTTAAACTCTAAAGACTGCCTTAGAAAACAAATATTACGTAGGACTTTTTGCTTGGAACCAGGGTGATACCCTATGCTTTAAGCATGCTACCAGTGAAGAGGAAATCACAAAGACACATAATTCACTTAGACTTTTGGTCTTGGTATCCTAATATGTAAAGTGCAAGGGGTTAGATTAGGTGATCTTTAAGTTCACAGTTCTCTAGCAATAATTATGCTACTACTAACTGGTGATCAGGATACAAATATATTGTTTTATACATAATTTTACATTACAGAGATGTTAAGAGGCAAGTTTTATAGGGCTTCAAAAATAATGGCAGCAAAATACATGACTATTCCTCTTCCCACTACTGTCTCTACCCTGCCAAAACAACCTACTAAACTGACAAGAAGCGAAATAATACGATGTATCTTGTCTGATCCATAATTAAGGGATCTTAATTATTACTCTATGGGTTCCATGGCTATATGCCACAGTAGTGCTTATCTTAGCAGTCAGTAAAATCTTAGCTTTCCAGCTGTGTGACCTTCAACATGCCGTTTAACTTCGCTATTTTCTCATCTGCAAAATAAAGCTGACAATATGAACTAACTTACATAGCACTTTTATGCCAGCCACTGTTCTGTGTGCTTTATGTGATACTAACTTGCTTAATAGTATTATTGTAAAATTAAATGAGACACCCCTCTTCCAAGATACTTAGTACATTGTATCAGAGTAAGCATTCAACATATCGCCTATTTTTTCCTGAGTCTAAACTACAGAAACTCCAAAGTTTGTGACATTTAAGATCCTTTAAAAAATATTTTGTGAATGGAAAGGTGGTATTGCATTGGAGGAATAATGAACTTGGTGGCTGTTTAAAATGCTGGTATTTGGTCATTACCAGAATTAAAATGAGTTATCCTGAAGTCAGGATGTCTGTTCCCCAGGAATCACTAAGGGACTTATAAAACAGACTTCAGACCTCAGTTTCCCACTCGGGAAGCAGAACCCATGACGCCTTGTTACTAACTGCAAAGCAAAGTTAGATGCTTTAGTTATTTGAAATCTTAATAAGTTGAGGTTACTGGAGGAAGTGTTTTTTTTTTTTTTTTGAGACGCAGTCTCACTCTGTCGCCCAGGCTGGAGTGCAGTGGCGCTATCGGCTCACTGCAAGCTCTGCCTCCCGGGTTCACGCCATTCTCCTGCCTCAGCCTCCCGAGTAGCTGGGACTACAGGCGCCTACCACTGTTTTTTTTTGTATTTTTAGTAGAGACGGGGGTTTCACCATGTTAGCCAGGATGGTCTCGATCTCCTGACCTCGTGATCTGCCCGCCTCGGCCTCCCAAAGTGCTGGGATTACAGGCATGAGCCACTGTGCCCGGCCAGGAAGTGTATTTTTTTTAAAGGCTGTTAGGATGGTAAGGTAGGAGGAGAGGACCTATGATTTGTTAGAGAAAATGATATGACTTACTAATTTTTTAATCCTTACACAAGGAAATACATAGTATAAAACACGATAGTTTGAATTTTCATTTCAAATGAAAAACTGTAGAAGAGGTGAATGTGTATCTCTGAAGTGTACTGATGTTAAAATTCTCATTTCTAAAATCTGATTTTAAGGCCAAGGTCATTTCACTTCTGGGTAAGCAGGAAGATTACAATAATGCCACAAATGAAATTATCTTTTCCTATTAAGTAACAGTTAACATGTGAATAGTATTTACTATGTGGGAGACATACTCTATTCATTAAATATTACTAACAGCCCCATTTTACAGATGAGGAAAAGGTGCACAGGTTAAGTAGCCTGTCGACATTACAGAAATGGGAGAGGTACAGTGACAAGTTAAGGGACAAGGAAATACTTCCAACCTCCTTTTCCTCCAATCTTATTACCACTACAGAATGATTTCATAACTGTTGGTTGTAGAAATCTATAATTACGTATAGCCATTTATTGGTGTCTATTGAGGATGGGGAGAAAAAGGGTCATGTTGGTATTACATTTGTACTTAAAAGTGATAATAATTGAAAGGAGAATTGCAGCGGTGATAATTATGATCTTTTTGAAGTATTTCCACCAAATCCTCCTAGGAATCTTTCTTGTTTTTTGGAATTCTTTGGCCTGAAATAAAAATGAATACAAATGTCATGTTTTACTTCCATCTCTGGATTAATGTGCACACTCTAATACTTCTCAGAGCTATCTGAAAGAGCAGATGTAGCTTGATTTTGACCAATCCTAAAACCTCTTAATAGAATTCAACAGATTTTTATAAAGTGATGCATCAAGGTTCCAGGTGGGTGCCTTGTTGTGTTCAGCTGTAATTTTATTAGTTTTATTAGCTCTGTGACCTTGAACAAGTTATAATTCTTTTAGCCTCAATTTCCTCATCTTCCTGTATGATTTTACTTAAATGCTATCATCTCTTACAATCATTGCTACCCCCATTTCTATTCTGAAAACCCTATTCTCCTTTAATACTTAGTTTTTCTCCACAGTACTTACCTCTTATCTAACATTATGTAAATTTTATTTATTGTTTGTCTAGAATATAAGCTCCATGGAGGCAAGGATTCTTGTGTTTCATTTACTGCTGTAGTCCCACCATGGAACAGTGCATGACGGATAGCAGATGTTCAATAAGTATTTGTTGAATGAATGAATATATAAATCTATAAAATTGTGATAGTAGTGAGAGGTGAAGCCAGCTGGACTTCCTGGGTCGAGTGGGGACTTGGTGAACTTTTCTGTCTAGCTAAAGGTTTGTAAATGCACCAATCAGCACTCTGTAAAATGGATCAATCAGCGCTCTGTAAAATGGACCAATCAGCAGGACGTGGGCAGGGGCAAATAAAGGAATAAAAGCTGGCCACTCCAGCCAGCAGCAGCAACCCACTCGGGTCCCCTTCCACGCTGTGGAAGCTTTGTTCTTTCGCTTTTCACAATAAATCTTGCTGCTGCTCACTCTTTGGGTCCGCACTACCTTTATGAGCTGTAACATTCACCTCGAGGGTCTGAGGCTTCATTCCTGAAGCAAGACAAAGAACCCACTGGGAGGAACAAACAACTCCGACACGCCACCTTTAAGAGCTGTAACACTCACTGTGAAGGTCTGTGGCTTCACTCCTAAAGTCAATGAGACCATGAACCCACCGGAAGGAAGAAACTCCAGACACATCTTAACATCTGAAGGAATAAACTCCGGACAAACCATCTTTAAGAGCTGCAACACTCACCGCAACGGTCTGCGGCTTCATTCTTGAAGTCAGCAAGACCAAGAACCCACCGGAAGGAATAAATTCCAGACACATTTTGGCGACCCAGATGGGACTGTCACCAAGTGGTGAGTGCTATTGGACCCCTTTAGCTTGCTATTCTGTCCTATTTTTCCTTAGAATTTGGAGGCTAAATACCAGGTACCTGTTGGCCAGTTAAAAGAGACTAGTGTGGCCACCAGACTAAAGACACGGGTGTCAGGCTTTCTGGGAAAGGGCTCTCTAACAATCCCCGACTCTTCGGAGTCAGGGAGTGTTGGTTTGCCTGGAACCAGCTTTGCTTTTCTTGTACTTCTGGCCTGAGCCGAGGGTTGACAGAGAGGGAAGCCATTCAGCTCCAGGGTCCTGACAACAAGTTGGTTGACCCTGTGGCCATGAGCAGAACTCTCAAAGTCATGTTGCCCAAGCGAGACTCGCCCATCTATCCTATCTATCCTGACCCTTGCCTCCTGGGTCCTAATGCCTGTCAGACAAACTTCCTCTTGCCTCTCTTCTCTGAGGCTAGTCCTGCTTCTAAAAACCACTCCCTGTCTCTGGTGCTTTTCTAGTTTCTCCTGTAATAATGATTTTTGGCATAAACCTCAGGACTTTGTTCCCTTCTTTAGGCACCTGGGCTCATCAATCAGAAAGACATAACTTTTGCCCAAAGCCCCATCTGGGGGGTGGGACTATCTGGAATTTTACGATCCCTCTTCAGACTAGCAGGCCTAACAAAAGCTATTCTTGAAGCTAGGATATGGGGAGCTTCAGAAATGATATCCTTCCTATTCAAGTGAGGACAAAAGGTGTCACATTTCCAACCTTGAAGATCCCTTCCCTCCCTCAGGGTATGGCCCTCCACTTCATTTTTGGGGCATAACATCTTTATAGGACAGGGGTGAAGTCCCAATACTAACAGGAGAATGCTTAGGACTCTAACAGGTTTTCGAGAATGCATCGGTAAGGGCCACTAAATCCAATTTTTCTCAGTCCTCTTTGTGGTCTAGGAGGACAGGCAAGGGTGCAGGTTTTTGAGAATGTGTCCATAAGGGCCACTAAATCCAACCTTCCTTGGTCCTCCTTGTGGTCTAGGAGGAAAACTAGTGTTTCTGCCGCTGCGTTGGTGAGCGCAACTATTCCGATCAGCAGGGTCCAGGGACCATTGTGGGTTCTTGGGCAGAGGTGGAAACAAACAAACCAAAACCGTGGGTGGTTTTTTCTTTCAGATGGGAAACACTCAGGAACCAACAGGCTCACCCTTTAAATGGATCCTAAGCCATTGGGACCAATTTGACCTGCAAACTCTGAAAAAGAGGCGGCTCATTTTTTTCTGCACTACAGCTTGGCCCCAGTATTCTCTCTGATGGGGAAAAATGCCAACTGAGGGAAGTATAAATTACAATACTATCCTGCAGCTTGACCTATTCTGTAAGAGGGAAGGCAAATGGAGTAAAATACCTTATGTCCAAGCTTTCTTTTCATTGAAGGAGCATCCACAACTATGCAAAGCTTGCAGTTTACATCCCACAGGAGGACCTCTCAGCTTACCCCCATATCCTAGCCTCCCTGTAGCTCCCCTTCCTATTAATGATAAGTCTCCTTTAATCTCCCCTACCCAGAAGGAAACAAGCAAAGAAATCTCCAAAGGACCACAAAAACCCCTGGGCTATTGGTTATGTCTCCTTCAAGCTGTAGGGGAAGGGGAATTTGGCCCAACCTGGGTACATGTCCCCTTCTCCCTCTCTGATTTAAAGCAGATCAAGGTAGACCTGGGGAAGATTTAAGATGATCCTGATAAGTACATAGATGTCCTACAGGGTCTAGGTCTACAGGGTCTTTGACCTCACTTTGAGAGATGTCATGCTATTAGATCAAACCCTGGCCTTTAAGGAAAAGAATGTGGCTTTAGCTGCAGCCCAAGAATTTGGAGACACCTGGTATCTTAGTCAAGTAAATGATAGAATGACAGCTGAAGAAAGGGACAAATTTCCTACCGGTCAGCAAGCCATCCCCAGTATGGATCCCCACTGGGATCTCAACTCAGATCATGGGGACTGGAGTTGCAAACATCTGTTGACCTGTGTTCTAGAAAGACTAAGGATAATTAGGAAAAAGCCCATGAATTATTCAAACGATATCCACCATAACTCAGGGAAAGGAAGAAAATCCTTTTGCCTTTCTCGAGAGGCTATGGGAGGCCTTAAGAAAATATACTCCCCTGTCACCCAACTCACTCAAGGGTCAACTGATCCTAAAAGATAAGTTTATTACCCAATCAGCCACAGATATCAGGAGAAAGCTCCAAAAGTGAGCTCTAGGCCCTGAACAAAATATGGAGGCATTATTAAACCTGGCAACCTCGGTGTTCTATAATAGGTACCAAGAGGAACAGGCCAAAAAGGAAAAGTGAGGTCAGAGAAAGGCCACAGCCTTAGTTATGGCCCTCAGACAAACAAACCTTGGTGGTTCAGAGAGGACAGAAAATGGAGCAGGCCAATTGCCCAGTAGGGCTTGTTACCAGTGTGGTTTGCAAGGACACCTTAAAAAAACATTGTCCAACGAGAAACAAGCTGCCCCCTCACCCATGTCCACTATGCCAAGGCAATCACTGGAAGGCGCACTGCCCCAGAGGACAAAGTTTCTCTGAGCCAGAAGCCCCCAACCAGATGATCCAACAACAGGACTGAGGGAGCCTGGGGCAAGCACCAGCTCATGTCATCACCCTCACTGAGCCCCGGATATGTTAAACCATTGAGGGCCAGGAAATTGACTTCCTCTTGGACACTGGCATGGCTTTCTCAGTGTTAATCTCCTGTCCTGGACAGCTGTCCTCAAGGTCTGTTATCATCCGAGGAGTCCTGGGACAGCCTGTAACCAGGTATTTCTCCCAACTCCTCAGTTGTAATTTGGAGACTTTGCTACAGATAGTAAGTATGGTTATCTAATCCTACATGTCCATGCTGCAATATGGAAAGAAAGGGAGTTCCTAACCTCTGGGGGAACCCCTGTTAAATATCACAAGGAAACCATGGAGTTATTGCATGCAGTGCAAAAACCCAAGGAGGTGGCAGTCTTTATGCTGCCAAAGCCATCAAAAGGGGAAGGAGAGGAGAGAACAGCAGCACAAGTGGCTGGCAGAGGCAGGGAAAGACCAGCAGAAAGGAAAGAGAGAAAGAGACAGAAAGTCAGAGAGAAAGGAAGAGACAGAGACAAGGAGTCAAAGAGAGACAGAGAGAGAAGAGACAGAGGCAGAAAGTCAGAGAAGGAAAGAGAGGAAGAGACAAAGGGAGCCAGAGAGAGAGAAAGAGAGAGACAAAGTCAAAGACAGAAAGAGAGAGAGACAGAAAGTCATAGAGGAAGACAAAGAGAAGGAGACAGAGGAAGAGACAGAGAGACAGTCAAAGAAGGAAAGAGAAGAAGAGACAGACAAAGAGGGAGTTAGAAAGAGAGAAAGAGAGACAGACAAAAGAGTCAAAGAGAGAAAGAGAAGTAGTAAAGAAAAAACAGTGAACCCTATTCCTTTAAAAGCCAGGGTAAATTTCTGTCCACCCAGCCAAGGCATATTCTTCTTATGTGGAACTTCAACCTATATCTGCCTCTCAGTTTTCAAGAAATAAAATTTCTATCCTTACTCTACAATCCCAAATAGACTCTTTGACAGCAGTGACTGTCCAAAACCGCCGAGGCCTAGACCTCCTCACTGCTTGAGAAAGGAGGACTCTGCACCTTCTTAGGGGAAGAGTGTTGCTTTTACACTAACCAGTCAGGGATAGCACGAGATGCTGCCTGGCATTTACAGGAAAAGGTTTCTGAAATCAGACAATGCCTTTCAAACTCTTATACCAACCTCTGGAGTTGGGTAACATGGCTTATCCCCTTTCTTGGTCCCATGACAGCCATCTTACTGTTACTTGCCTTTGGGCCCTGTATTTTAACCTCCTTGTCAAATTTGTTTCCTCTAGGATCGAGGCCATCAAGCTACAGATGGTCTTACAAATGGAACCCCAAATGAGCTCAACTAACAACTTCTACTGAGGACCCCTGGACCAACCCACTGACCCTTTAGTTGGCTTAGAGAGTTTCCCTCTGAAGGACACTACCACTGCAGGGCCCCTTCTTTGCCCCTATCCAGCAGGAAGTAGCTAGAGCAGTCATTGCCTAATTCCCAACAGTGGTTGGGGTGTCCTGTTTAGAGGGGGGATCGAGAGGTGAAGCCAGCTGGGCTTACTGGGTCGAGTGGGGACTTGGAGAACTTTTCTGTCTAGGTAATGGATTGTAAATGCACCAACCAGCACTCTGTGTCTAAAGGACTGTAAATGCACCAATCAGCACTCTGTAAAAACGCACCAATCAGCACTCTGTGTCTAGCTAAAGGTTTGTAAATGCACCAATAAGTGCTCTGTAAAATGGACCAATCAGCAGGACGTGGGCAGGGATAAAAGAATAATAGCTGGCCACTCCAGCTAGCAGCAGCAACCCACTAAGGTCCCCTCCCATGCTGTGGAAGCTTTGTTCTTTCTGTCTTCACAGTATATCTTGCTGCTGCTCACTCTTTGGGTCCGCACTGCCTTCATGAGCTGTAACACTCACCACAAGCGTCTTCAGCTTCATTCCTGAAGTCAGCTAGACCAAGAACCCACTGGGAGGAACAAACAACCCCAGACACGCCACCTTTAAGAGCTGTAACACTCACTGAGAAGGTCTGCGGCTTCACTTCTAAAGTCAGCGAGACCACAAACCCACCAGAAGGAAAAAACTCTGGACACATCTGAACATCTGAAGGAACAAACTGCGGACACACCATCTTTAAAAGCTGTAACACCGCGAGGGTCTGCGGCTTCATTCTTGAAGTCAGTGAGACCAAGAACCTGCCGGAAGGAATAAATTCCGGACACATAGTACATACCACATAGCACCCTAGATTATGCAGATTAACTGAGATAATGAATACAAGACATCTAGACTGCTATATAAGAGTAAATTATGTCACTATTCTTGTGACACTTTTTTTTTTAAGACAAGTACTCTATCGCCCAGGCTGGAGTGCAGTGGCACGATCTCAGCTCACTGCAACCTCCACTTCCTGGGCTCAATGGATCCTCTCACCTCAGCCTCTCAAGTAGCTGGGGCTATAAGTGTCAAAAATTAGCCACCACGCCTGGCTAAGTTTTGTAGTTTTTGTGGAGATGGTTCACAATTTGAACATGCTGGTCTCCAACTCCTGGGCTCAAGTGGTCCAGCTGCCTCAGCCTCCCAAAGTGCTGGGATTACAGGTGTAAGCCACTGTGCCCAGCCAACTGTAACAATTTTTTGAAGAATAATGAAATATAGATCTTGTTAAGTATTTTGCGATACAAAAAAGCATCATATTTTAACCCAGCTAAACCTAAATAAGCTTACATTCATTAACATGCAAAACGTTATTAAAAGAATTCAAGGAGTGCTGAGCACAGTGGCTCACACCTGTAATCCCAGCACTTTGGGAGGCCGAGGCGAGTGAATCACTTAAGGTCAGGAGTTTGAGACCAGCCTAGCCAACATGGCAAAACCCCGTCTCTACTAAAAATACAAAAATTAGCCAGGCGTGAGGGTGCGTGCCTGTAATCCCAGCTACTCCAGAGGCTGAGGCATGAGAATCACTGGAACCCAGGAGGCAGAGGTTGCAGTGAGTTGAGATTGTGCCACTGCACTCCAGCCTGGACGACAGAGTGAGACACTGTCTCAGAAAAAACAAAACAAAACAAAAAATGGCCAGGCGTGGTGGCTTACGCCTGTAAGTCCAGCACTTTGGGAGGCTGAGGTGGGCGGATCACCTGAGGTAAGGAGTTCGAGACCAGCCTGACCAACATGGTGAAACCCCGTCTCTACTAAAAATACACAAATTAGCCGGGCGTGGTGGCACGTGCCTGTAATCCCAGCTACTCAGGAGGCTGAGGCAGGAGAATGGCTTGAATCTGGGAGGCGGAGGTTGCAGTGAGCTGAGATTGTGCCATTGCACTCCAGCCTGGGCAACAGAGCTAGACTCCATCTCAAAAAAAAATTATGTATAACTGTTTCTGCTTCTTATATAGCTATCATACAACCACATTGCTTGCTGTTTACATAGACTTCTGCTGTCTGCATCTGGATAAGAAGTAAAATTGTAACATATTTCAATTAATGTTCT
The DNA here is from genome assembly GCF_028878055.3 of Symphalangus syndactylus. NCBI lineage: Eukaryota > Metazoa > Chordata > Mammalia > Primates > Hylobatidae > Symphalangus > Symphalangus syndactylus. The sequence goes on from NC_072432.2 coordinate 55,769,157, forward strand.
TTATATATCAGATAAGTTTCTTTACTCAATATGTATGTCACTTTCCACAAGCAAAGTCAAATGTACATGGTTACAGTGTATGCTATAGGTGGCCTTGGTCCTGGTATGCCACATGGCCTCACAATTCTAATGTATAAGTTATGGGACCCCCAGGTTTATATATCCAAGATACTGTTGGTTGTTTGCAAGGATCTGGCATATGGAAGCAAGGCGGATTGGTGTACTTTCTGGAACGTTTTAATTTATTGAGTGCTTTAGATGCAACTACTATATGACACACATATGTATTTTTGCATCTTAATATGCAATACTCATAATAATCTTGTGAATATTCCTATTTTACAGTGTTGATGAAAATGAGCTCAAAAAGGTTTAAGTTACTTGCCTAAGGTTATATAGCTAGTAAGTGGTGGAGTTGGAATTCAAATCGAGAATTCCATGACTCTACACTGCCTTGTGTAGACATTTTTAGCTAAGGTATGAATGGAGTTTATATTCTCTTAGATGATTTGCTTTCTTTATTATTAATGAAATGTGCATATATAGTTTGAAAAGGCAGAATTCTGTAAAGTTTATGAGTAAACACAGAAGTCTGTTGTCCTACTCCTTACAACCCCTGAATCTATTCCTCAGAGGTAACTACCTTTAGTTCTTTTTGTCTGTTTTGTTTGTTGCTGTATCCCTATTATTTAGATCAACGGCCCTCAACTGGGGGTGATTTTGCCCTCCAGGAGACATTTGGCAATGCCTGTAGATATTTTTGATTCTCACAACTAGAGAGCGTGCTACTAGCATCTAGTGGATAGAAGTCAAGGATGTGCTAAATATCCTACAATGCACAGGACAGGCCCCCCACAACACTGAGTCCAAAATGTGCTAAGGTCAAGAAATCTTGACCTAGAACAGTGTTTGATTTATAGTGGGCACTCAATAAATATTTGTTAAATGTACCTCATTTAGATGTTTATTTTTTTCCCCTGGAGTTTGTTTTCCTCTGCATTTCTAGAAAGTGTATATATTTCTTGATTTTTCTGTTTTCATCTATGGAAAAGAGGATTTAACTCTTATCATACTCTCGTATTCCCCTTCCTCAAACCTACATCTTTTCCTTTTTCTCTGTCCTTTTCGTTTAATCAAAACTTTATAAATATTAACTGAGTCATGGATTAAACTGACTTTAATGCATAACTCTTTGGTTTTTCTAGAGCTAATTATATATATATATATATAATTATATGTATACGTGTATATGTATATATAATTTTCTAGAGCTAATTATATATATAATTAGCTTGGGATATATATATACACTTTTTTTTTTTACTGCTCCTTGCAGAGCAGGGCTACCCCATAGGCAGTGTGCCCAAAATAGCCATATACCTATTATTAATTTGGTCATTATGTTGCTTTTCTAGAGCTAATAATAGGTAATAATATACCTATAATTAAACAACATGTTTTCGTTTGTTTTTAATCCATCAACCATTATTTAATTCTCAAACTCTCCAAAGGAGCTGAAAAAACATCCTCCTATTGTTCATTCTTGTGTTGGATCTTTCTGCTTTATCTTGAAGAAGTCCTTAACAGAGCCTTTTGACCTGCTGCAATCTGGTTTGGTTGAGCTCCATACAGGTTTGCTATGGAGTTTTAATCTTGGGATCATCACTAATTTCCTGGTAATGTCCTCCTCTTGTGTTGAGTTTTCTTTTTTCTTTCTTTCCTTTTTTTTTTTTTTTTGAGATGGAGTCCCACTCTGTCACCCCAGGCTGAAGTGCAGTGGCACGGTCTCGGCTCACAGCAACTTTTGCCTTCTGGTTCAAGTGATTCTCCTGCCTCAGCCTCCCAAGTAGCTGGACTACAGGCATGCGCCACCACACCCGGCTAATTTTTTATATTTTTGGTACAGATGGGGTTTCACCATGTTGGCCAGGCTGGTCTCGAACTCCTGACCTCAAGTGATCCACCCGCCTCAGCCTCCCAAAGTGCTGGGATTACAGGCGTGAGCCACTGAGCCCGGCTGTGTTGAGTTTTCTATTTTTGTCTCATGTCTTTCTTGATTTATTCACTCTTATTGGTGGAAAATACCTGCTAAAAACTTTCTTAGGATAAATGGGAGGTATATTTCTGAGAACATAAATGCCTAGAAATGTCTTTATTCTACCCTTACATTGAGTTGGTAATTTGGTTGGGTATATAAATCTAGTTTGGAAATCATTTTCCCTCAGAATTTTGAAAGCATTCCTCCATTTTTCTTTAGCTCCCAGTATTATTATTAAGAAATTGATAGCATTCTAATTGCCAATTTTCTTTTGTCTCTCTCTCTCTGAAAGACTTCACAATCCTCTCTTCTTGTTTCATCTTTTATAATTTCAAGATTACAGGCTTTCCTGTGGTCTTGATTTCTGTTCACTGAATCTAGAAACTCATGTTATTTAGTTCTAGGAATTTTTCTTGTATTACTCTGATTTCTTCATTTTCTTTTTCTGGAACTCCTGTTATTCATATGTTGGATCTCTTAGATTGATTCTTATTGTCTTTCTCTCTGAGTGAATATCTCAACTTTATATTACAATAATTCTATACTGAATTTTGATTTTTTTTACTATTGTTTTAGTTTCCAAAAGCTCTTTTTTTCTGTGAATAAGCTTTCATAGAGCTTTCTGTTTTTATTTTAGGAATATATTTTCTTCTGTTACTTCTCTCAATATATTAAAGACTTTTTTTGAAAAACGAAGCTTTCTTTTCTTCCTGCTTTACATGTTTTGTCTGAGCTCCTTTCCCCCATTTTTTTATTATAAAGGATTTTCCCAAATATCTCATGATCTTTATTGTTGATTTACTAAAATTATAACTGGAAACAGTATGAGTGAGTGAGTCTTGTGATTTGGTGGGGTTCATTGTAGAATAATTCGGTGTGGATCTGGCCATTTCAGTGAGGGTATCTGTAAGTCTTTTTCCTTGGACTAGTCAGCTTTTCTAGAGAGGAATTTTTTAATCTCTTGCTGGGGTGAAGCTGGGTAGGAGAGAGGTTGGGGAGTGATGACCATATTCAGGATGCAGACTTCCACTTAGACCATCTGATGTTAATATGCTCATCACTCTGGCCTCAACTGGACCTAGTATCTAAGTTTAGAGACTCTCTGCTCTGTTGTCTTTAGACAATAAAATTTATTTTCTTTTCTTTTTTTTTTCTTTTTTTGAGATGGAGTCTCTGTCGCTAAGCCAAGGCTGGAGTGCAGTGGCGTGATCTCAGCTCACTGCAACCTCTGCCTCCCAGGTTCAAGCGATTGTCCTGTCTCAGCCTCCTGAGTAGCTGGGATTACAGGCAGGTGCCACCACGCCTGGCTACTTTTTGTATTTTTAGTAGAGACAGGGTTTCACCATGTTGGTCAGGCTGGTCTTGAACACCTGACCTTGTGATCCGCCTACCTTAGCCTCCCAAAGTGCTGAGATTACAGGCGTGAGCCACTGCGCCTGGCCAAGAGAATAAAATTTCTTATCCCTTGTCAGGGATAAGGTGAGGAGGCAGCATGGCTGTATAAAATAGGGAAAGGGATCTATGGGTAACACGTTCCTTTTGAAGGCTTTACACGTAGTTTTTTATTTCTAGACTCATACTGCATGTCTACTTTTAGAAGTACCATTGCATCTCCAATTTCTTATCCAATTTCTTTCCAAGGTTCTATGGCTTGGATCAGTTTGCATTTTAATGCCTTTTCCTGCAATAAACTTATGCTTTGCTCTACTGAGGCTAATAACCACAGACATCCAGTTTCAGGGTGAAATAAAATATCTTAATTTTTTTTTTTTTTGCGATAGTTTTCTCAAATTTTGATGTTGCCTCTTTTCCTGTAAGAGACACTTCATACAGTCATGTGCTGCATAATGACGTTTTGGTGAATGATGGACATATACAATGGTGGTTCCATAAAATTATAATACCACATTTCTCCTGTACCATTTCTATGTTTGCATATATTTAGATACACAAATACCATCTTGTTTCAATTGCCTAGAGTATTCAGTACAGTAACATGCTGTACAGGTTTGCAGCCTAGGAGTAACAGGCTATAGTATATAGCCCAGGTGTGTAGTAGGCTATACCATCTAGGTTTGTGCAAGTGCACTCTGTGATGTTCACCCAATGATGAAATCACCTACTGATGTGTTTCTCAGAATGCATCCCAGTTGTTAAGTGATGCATGACTGTACATATAATGAAAAACTTAATAGATCCATTGATATTGTGGATTATGTATCTCTATAATCCTGCCACTATTACTACCCAGAAATACTAGATAAACGACAAGAAGCAAACTTTTAAATGCAAAACTGAACTTGAAAGAAAGTAAGGGTAAGGCCAGGTGCAGGAAACTAGGAAAGCAGTGAAAGTTCACACTGATGCTGCTGCTTCTCTGAATTTGAGAGAGTGATGAAGATGTTGGCCTCTGTCATCCATGGCTTAGGATTTTGGGGCTCACAGGAGACAAGAGGCTAAGGGTGGGCTCACAAGAGGAGTACAAAGGAACTACACTGAGGTTCCATCCTTCCTGCCTAAACAAACAAACAAACAAAAAACCAAGAAAATAGCAAGTTTTGGAGATAATGTGGAGAAATTGGAACTCTTCTACATTGCTAGTGGGAATTAAAATGATTCGGCCACTATGGAAAACAGTTTGGCAGTTCCTCAAAAAGTTAAACAGAGAATTACCATATGATCCAGCAATTCCACTCTTGCATATACAAGAGAATTGAAAACTGGTGTTTCCAATTATGAATAAAGTTCTATTCAAAAACAAAAATGTGTACACAAGCATTCATAACAGCATTATTCACAATACCCAAAAGGTAGAAAAACCCAGATGTCTTAATAGACAGTTAATACTGATGAAGAGATAAGCAAATTGTGGTATATGGGATATTGGAATAATGGAATTTTTTTTAGTCTTCAGAAGGAATGAAGTACTGATATGTGCTACAACATGGATGAAGCTCGAAAACATCATATTAAGTAAAAGAAGTCCAATACAAAAGATCGCATATAAGTCACTTTATAGGAAATATCCACAGTTGGTAAATCCATAGAAAGAGAAAGCAGATTTGTGGTTGTCAGGGGCTGCTTAATGAGTATGGGGTTTCCTTTTGGGGGTGACAAAAATGTCTTGTAACTAGATAGAGGAGATGGGTGTACAACATCGTAAATACACTAGTTGCCACGGAAATGTATACTACAAAGTGTTAGTTTGATTTTATGTGAGTTTTACCTTGATTAAAAAAATATTCTGCCCTGCAGTAGAGAACAGATTGTGTATGTAGCCTTCCTACTCAAACCTAGTGGCCTCAAAGTAGTTGCAAATAAAGAAAGATTAGGAGTGAGAAAATAGAACTGACCATTGGCACAGGATGAACTTAATGAATTACAGTCATCTTTCAGTATCCATGGAAGGAGGAGGGCTTTGTTCCAGAACCCTTGAGAATATCAAAATCCAAGGATGCTCAAGTCTTTTATATAAAATGGCACAGTATTTGCATAACCTATGCATATCCTCCTGCATACATTCAATCATTTCTAGATTACTTAGAATACCTAATTCAATGTAAATATGTAAATAGCTATGTTGTATTGTTTGCATTTATTTATTTTTAAAATTATACTTTATGTTCTAGGGTACACGTTCACAACATGCAGGCTTGTTACATATGTATACATGTGCCATGTTGGTGTGCTGCACCCATTAACCCGTCATTTACATTAGGTATATCTCCTAATGCTATCCCTCCCCCCTCCCCCAACCCCATGACAGGCCCCGGTGTGTGATATTCCCCATCCTGTGTCCATGTGTTCTCATTGTTCAGTTCCCACTTATGAGTGAGAAAATGCGGTGTTTGGTTTGCTGTCCTTGCGATAGTTTGCTGAGAATGACGGTTTCCAGCTTCATCCATGTCCCTACAAAGGACATGAACTCATCCTTTCTTATGGCTGCACAGTATTCCATGGTGTATATGTGCCGCATTTTCTTTATCCAGTCTATCATTGATGGACATTTGGGTTGGTTCCAAGTCTTTGCTATTGTGAATAATGCCACAATAAACATACATGTGCATGTGTCTTTATAGCAGCATGATTTATAATCCTTTGGGTATGTAATACACCCAGTAATGGGAAGGCTGGGTCAAATGGTATTTCTAGTTCTAGATCCTTGAGGAATCGTCATACTGTCTTCCACAGTGGTTGAACTAGTTTACAGTCCCACAAACAGTGTAAAAGTGTTCCTATTTCTCCACATCTTGTTTGTATTTTTTAATGTTGTATTTTATTTGTTTTTGAGACAGAGTCTCACTCTGTCGCCTAGGCTGGAGTGCAATGGCGCGATCTCGGCTCACTGCAACCTCTGCCTCCCTGGGTCAAGCGATTCTCCTGCCTTGGCCTCCCAAGTAGCTGGGACTACAGGCGCCCACCACCATGCCCGGCTAATTTTTTGTATTTTTAGTAGAGACAAGGTTTCATCATGTTAGCCAGGATGGTCTCGATCTCCTGACCTCGTGATCTGCCCTCCTCAGCCTTCCAAAGTGCTGGGATTACAGGCATGAGCCACTGTGCATGGCCTGTTATTTTTTTTATTAATTTTTAATTTTAATTTTTAAATTTATTATTATTATTTTTTGAGATGGAGTCTTGCTCTGTCACCCAGGCTGGAGTGCAGTGGTGCAATTTTGGCTCACTACAAGCTCCACCTCCTGGGTTCAAGTGATTCTCCTACCTGAGCCTCTCAAGTAGCTGGGACTACAGGCGCCCACCACCATATCCGGCTAATTTTTTGTATTTTTAGTAGAGACGGGGTTTCACTGTGTTAACCAGGATGGTCTTGATCTTCTGACCTCTTGATCCACCTGCCTCGGCCTCCCAAAGTTTTGGGATTACAGGCATAAGCCACTGCGCCCGGCCTAATTTTTATTTTTTTGAGACAGGCTCTTGGTCTGTTGCCCAGGTTGGGGCACAGTGGTGTGATCATGGTTCACTGCAGCCTTGACCTCCCAGGCTCAAGTGATCCTCCCGCCTCACCTTGTTGAGTAACTGGGACCACAGATGCATGCCACCACACCTGGCTAATTAAATTTTTTTTTTTTTATTATACTTTAGGTTTTAGGGTACATGTGCACAATGTGCAGGTTTGTTACATAGGTATCCATGTGCCATGTTGGTTTGCTGCACCCATTAACTCGTCATTTAGCATTAGGTATACCTCCTAATGCTGTCCCTCCCCCCTCCCCCCACCCCACAACAGTCCCCGGAGTGTGATGTTCCCCTTCCTGTGTCCATGAGTTCTCATTGTTCAATTCCCACCTATGAGTGAGAACATGCAGTGTTTAGTTTCTTGTCCTTGCGATAGTTTACTGAGAATGATGGTTTCCAGTTTCATCCATGTCCCTACAAAGGACATGAACTCATCATTTTTTATGGCTGCATAGTATTCCATGGTGTATATTTGCCACATTTTCTTAATCCAGTCTATCGTTGTTGGACATTTGGGTTGGTTCCACCTCTTTGCTATTGTGAATAGTGCCGCAATAAACATACGTGTGCATGTGTCTTTATAGCAGCATGATTTATAGTCCCTTGGGTATATACCCAGTAATGGGATGGCTGGGTCAAATGGTATTTCTAGTTCTAGATCCCTGAGGAATCGCCACACTGACTTCCACAATGGTTGAACTAGTTTACAGTCCCACCAACAGTGTAAAAGTGTTCCTATTTCTCCACATCCTCTCCAGCACCTGTTGTTTCCTGACTTTTTAATGATGGCCATTCTAACTGGTGTGAGATGGTATCTCATTGTGGTTTTGATTTGCATTTCTCTGATGGCCAGTGATGATGAGCATTTTTGCATGTGTCTTTTGGCTGCATAAATGTCTTCTTTTGAGAAGTGTCTGTTCATGTCCTTCACCCACTTTTTGATGGGGTTGTTTTTTTCTTGTAAATTTGTTTGAGTTCATTGTAGATTCTGGATATTAGCCCTTTGTCAGATGAGTAGGTTGTGAAAATTTTCTCCCATTTTGTAGATTGCCTGTTCACTCTGATGGTAGTTTCTTTTGCTGTGCAGAAGCTCTTTAGTTTAATTAGATCCCATTTGTCAATTTTGGAATTTGTTGCCATTGCTTTTGGTGTTTTAGACATGAAGTCCTTGCCCATGCCTATGTCCTGAATGGTATTGCCTAGGTTTTCTTCTAGGGTTTTTATGGTTTTAGGTCTAACATGTAAGTCTTTAATCCATCTAAATTAATTTTTGTATAAGGTGTAAGGAAGGGATCCAATTTCAGCTTTCTACATATGGCTAGCCAGTTTTCCCAGCACCATTTATTAAATAGGGAATCCTTTCCCCATTTCTTGTTTTTGTCAGGCTTGTCAAAGATCAGATAGTTGTAGATATGTGGCATTGTTTCTGAGGGCTCTGTTCTGTTCCATTGATCTATGTCTCTGTTGTGGTACCAGTACCATGCTGTTTTGTTTACTGTAGCCTTGTAGTATAGTTTGAAGTCAGGTAGGGTGATGCCTTCAGCTTTGTTCTTTTGGCTTAGGATTGACTTGGCGATGCGGGCTCTTTTTTGGTTCCATATGAACTTTAAAGTAGTTTTTTCCAATTCTGTGAAGAAAGTCATTGGTAGCTTGATGGGGATGGCATTGAATCTATAAATTACCTTGGGCAGTATGGCCATTTTCACGATATTGATTCTTCCAACCCATGAGCATGGAATGTTCTTCCATTTGTTTGTATCCTCTTTTATTTCATTGAGCAGTGGTTTGTAGTTTTTCTTGAAGAGGTCCTTCCCATCCCTTGTAAGGTGGATTCCTAGGTATTTTATTCTCTTTGAAGCAATTGTGAATGGGAGTTCACTCACGATTTGGCTCTCTGTTTGTCTGTTATTGGTGTACAAGAATGCTTGTGATTTTTGCACATTGATTTTGTATCCTGAGACTTTGCTGAAGTTGCTAATCAGCTTAAGGAGATTTTGGGCTGAGACAATGGGGTTTTCTAGATATACAATCATGTCATCTGCAAACAGGGACAATTTGACTTTCTCTTTTCCTAATTGAATACCCTTTATTTCCTTCTCCTGCCTGATTGCCCTGGCGAGAAATTCCAGCACTATGTTGAATAGGAGTGGTGAGAGAGGGCATCCCTGTCTTGTGCCAGTTTTCAAAGGGAATGCTTCCAGATTTTGCCCATTCAGTATGATATTGGCTGTGGGTTTGTCATAGATAGCTCTTATTATTTTGAGATACATCCCATCAATACCTAATTTATTGAGAGTTTTTAGCATGAAGGGTTGTTGAATTTTGTCAAAGCCTTTTCTGCATCTATTGAGATAATCATGTGGTTTTTGTCTTTGGTTCTGTTTATATGCTGGATTACATTTATTGATTTGCATATGTTGAACCAGCCTTGCATCCCAGAGATGAGGCCCACTTGATCATGGTGGATAAGCTTTTTGATGTGCTGCTGGATTCGGTTTGCCAGTATTTTATTGAGGATATTTGCATCAATGTTCATCAAGGATATTGGTCTAAAATTCTCTTTTTTGGTTGTGTCTCTGCCAGGCTTTGGTATCAGGACGATGCTGGCTTCATAAAATGTGTTAGGGAGGATTCCTTCTTTTTCTATCGATTGGAATAGTTTCAGAAGGAATAGTACCAGTTCCTCCTTGTACCTCTGGTAGAATTTGGCTGTGAATCCATGAGGTCCTGGACTCTTTTTGGTTGGTAAGCTATTGATTATTGCCACAATTTCAGAGCCTGTTATTGGTCTATTCAGATTCAACGTCTTCCTGGTTTTGTCTTGGGAGGGTGTATTTGTCAAGGAATTTATCCATTTCTTCTAGATTTTCCAGTTTATTTGTGTAGAGGTGTTTGTAGTATTCTCTGATGGTAGATTGTATTTCTGTGGGATTGGTGGTGATATCCCCTTTTTCATTTTTTATTGCATCTATTTGATTCTTCTCTCTTTTCTTCTTTATTAGTCTTGCTAGTGGTCTATCAATTTTGTTGATCTTTTCAAAAAACCAGCTCCTGGATTCATTAATTTTTTTGAAGAGTTTTTTGTGTCTCTATTTCCTTCAGTTCTGCTCTGATTTTAGTTATTTCTAGCCTTCTGCTAGCTTTTGAATGTGTTTGCTCTTGCTTTTCTAGTTCTTTTAATTGTGATGTTAGGGTGTCAATTTTGGATCTTTCCTGCTTTCTCTTGTGGGCATTTAGTGCTATAAATTTCCCTCTACACACTGCTTTGAATGTGTCCCAGAGATTCTGGTATGTTGTGTCTTTGTTCTCGTTGGTTTCAAAGAACATCTTTATTTCTGCCTTCATTTCATTTCATTATGTACCCAGTAGTCATTCAGGAGCAGGTTGTTTAGTCCATGTAGTTGAGCAGTTTTGAGTGAGTTTCTTAATCCTGAGTTCTAGTTTGATTGCACTGTGGTCTGAGAGACAGTTTGTTATAATGTCTGTTCTTTTACATTTGCTGAGGGGAGCTTTACTTCCAACTATGTGGTCAATTTTGGAATAGGTGTGGTGTGGTGCTGAAAAAATGTATATTCTGTTGATTTGGGGTGGAGAGTTCTGTAGATGTCTATTAGGTCCACTTTGTGCAGAGCTGAGTTCAATTCCTGGATATCCTTGTTAACTTTCTGTCTCGTTGATCTGTCTAATGTTGACAGTGGGGTGTTAAAATCTCCCATTATTATTGTGTGGGAGTTTAAGTCCCTTTGTAGGTCACTCAGGCCTTGCTTTATGAATCTGGGTGCTGCTGTGTTGGGTGCATATATATTTAAGATAGTTAGCTCTTCTTGTTGAATTGATCCCTTTACCATTATGTAATGGCCTTCTTTGTCTCTTTTGATCTTTGTTGGTTTAAAGTCTATTTTATCAGAGACTAGGATTTCAACCCCTACCTTTTTTTGTTTTCCATTTGCTTGATAGATCTTACTCCATCCCTTTATTTTGAGTCTATGTGTGTGTCTGCATGTGAGATGGGTTTCCTGAATACAGCACACTGATGGGTCTTGACTCCTTATCCAGTTTGCCAGTCTGTGTCTTTTAATTGGAGCATTTAGCATATTTACATTTAAGGTTAATATTGTTATGTGTGAATTTGATCATGTCATTATGATGTTAGTTGGTTATTTTGCTCATTAATTGATGCAGTTTCTTCCTAGCCTTGATGGTCTTTACAATTTGGCATGTTTTTGCAGGGGCTGGTACCGGTTGTTCCTTTCCATGTTTAGTGCTTCCTTCAGGAGCTCTTTTAGGGCAGGCCTGGTGGTGACAAAATCACTCAGCATTTGCTTTTCCATAAAGTATTTTATTTCTCCTTCACTTATGAAGCTTAGTTTGGCTGGATATGAAATTCTGGGTTGAAAATTCTTTTCTTTAAGAATGTTCAATATCGGCCCCCACTCTCTTCTGGCTTGTAGAGTTTCTGCCGAGAGATCAGCTGTTAGTCTGATGGGCTTCCCTTTGTGGGTAACCCGACCTTTCTCTCTGGCTGCCCTTAACATTTTTTCCTTCATTTCAACTTTGGTGAATCTGACAATTATGTGTCTTGGAGTTGCTCTTCTCGAGGAGTATCTCTGTGGCGTTCTCTGTATTTCCTGAATCTGAATGTTGGCCTGCCTTTCTAGATTGGGGAAGTTCTCCTGGATAATATCTTGCAGAGTGTTTTCCAACTTGGTTCCATTCTCCCCATCACTTTCAGGTACACCAATCAGATGTAGGTTTGGTCTTTTCACATAGTCCCATATTTCTTGGAGGCTTTGTTCGTTTCTTTTTATTCTTTTTTCTCTAAACTTCCTTTCTCACTTCATTTCATTCATTTCATCTTCCATCACTGATACCCTTTCTTCCAGTTGATCGCATTGGCTACCAAGGCTTCTGCAATCTTCGCGTAGTTCTCGAAACTTGGCTTTCAGCTCCATCAGCTCCTTTAAGCCCTTCTCTGCATTGGTTATTCTAGTTATCCATTCATCTAATTTTTTTTCAAAGTTTTTAACTTCTTTGCTATTGTTTTGAATTTCCTCCTGTAGCTTGGAGTAGTTTGATCGTCTGAAGCCTTCTTCTCTCAACTAGTCAAAGTCATTCTCCGTCCAGCTTTGTTCCATTGCTGGTGAGGAACTGCGTTCCTTTGGAGGAGGAGAGGTGCTCTGCTTTTTAGAGTTTCCAGTTTTTCTGCTCTGTTTTTTCCCCATCTTTGTGGTTTTATCTACTTTTGGTCTTTGATGATGGTGAGGTACAGATGGGTTTTTGGTGTGGATGTCCTTTCTGTTTGTTAGTTTTTCTTCTACCAGAGAGGACCCTCAGCTGCAAGTCTGTTGGAGTTTGCTAGAGGTCCACTCCAGACCGTGTTTGGCTAGGTGTCAGCAGCGGTGGCTGCAGCACAGCGGATTTTCGTGAGACCGCAAATTCAGCTGTCTGATAGTTCCTCTGCAAGTTTTGTCTCAGAGGAGTACCTGGCCAAGTGAGGTGTCAGTTTGTCCCTACTGGGGGTATGCCTCCCAGTTAGGCTGCTCGGGGGGTCAGGGACCCACTTTAGGAGGCAGTCTACCCGTTCTCAGATCTCCAGCTGCGTGCTGGGAGAACCACTACTCTCTTCAAAGCTGTCAGACAGGGACATTTAAGTCTGCAGAGGTTCCTGCTGACTTTTTGTTTGTCTGTGCCCTGCCCCCAGAGGTGGAGCCTACAGAGGCAGGCAGGCCTCCTTGAGCTGTGGTGGGCTCCACCCAGTTCAAGCTTCCTGGCTGCTTTGTTTACCTAAGCAAGCCTGGGCAATGGCGGGTACCCCTCCCCCAGCCTCGCTGCTGCCTTGCAGTTTGATCTCAGACTGCTGTGCTAGCAATCAGCAAGACTCCGTGGGCAGAGGACCCTCCGAGCCAGGTGCGGGACACAATCTCCTGGTGTGCCCTTTTCCAATCCCGTTGGAAAAGTGCAGTATTAGGGTGGGACTGACCCAATTTTCCAGGTGCCGTCTGTTACCCCTTTCTTTGATTAGGAAAGGGAACTCCCCGACCCATTGCGCTTCCCGAGTGAGGCAATGCCTCGCCCTGCTTCAGCTTGTGCACAGTGCGCTTCACTGACTGTCCTGCACCCACTGTTTGGCACTCCATAGTGAGATAAACTCAGTATCTCAAATGGAAATGCAGAAATCCCCCGTCTTCTGTGTCTCTCACACTGGGAGCTGTAGACCGGAGCTGTTCCTATTTGGCCATCTTGGCTCCACCTCTAAATTTTTTTTTTTTAGTAGAGAAAATGTCATGTTGTGTTATTCAGTCTTGTCTCAAACTCCTGAGCTCAAGCAATCTTTCTACCTTGGCCTCCCAAAGTGCTGGGATTACAGGCATAAACCACTGTGCCTGGCCTCTGTCATTATTTATGTACAGTATGACTTCTATGTAGAAAATGCAAAGACACTTACAGACAACAATATTACAATAATAGAGTTCAGCAAAATTTGGGTCATAACAAATCTGTAAAAACTGATGTGTTCAGCTGGGTGCGATGGCTCATGCCTGTAGTCCCAACACTTTGGGAGGCCAAGGCAGGTGGATCACTTGAGGTCAGGAGTTCGAGACCAGCCTGGCCAACATAGTGAAACCCCATCTCTACTAAAAATACACACACACACACACAAAATTAGCTGGGCATGGTGGCGGGTGTCTGTAATCCCAGCTACTTGGGAGGCTGAGGCAGCAGAATCACTTGAACCTAGGAGGCAGAGGTCATAGTGAGCCAAAATTGTGCCATTGCACTCCAGCCTAGGTGACAGAGTGAGACTCCCTCTGAAAAAAAAAACAAAAACAACAAAAACTGATGTGGTCCTGTTAAAGAAATTAAGATGCATTTTTAAAAATATTTACTATCAAGCAAAGTCCTATGGATAAAATACATTAATTTACAGTAGCAACAGAAACTGTAAAACATAAAGAAACAAACCTCACCAAAGGTGTACAAGACCTTTATGGGGAAAATGATAAAAATCTATTGAAAGATTTTGAGAGAGGCCTAGAAAAAGAGGCGTAGCATGTTCAGAGATGGGAAAAAATATTTTAAAGATGTCAGTTCTCCCTATATTAGCATAATTCCAATTAACATACCAATATTTGTGTGTGTGTGACTTGAGATGTAGATTCTAAAATTCATTGAAAGAGAAGCCTTGCCAACCCAAATTTCAAGAAGTATAAATTAGGCAAGCTTGTCCTACAAGATATTGAGACTCCTTCTAAAGCCACAATAACTAAAATGATAAAGTACTGGCCCAACAATATATACATAGACCAGTAGAATAGGCTATATAAATCAAAAGCATAAAAACTTTGTCTGTAATCCCAGCACTTTGGGAGGCTGAAGTGGGTGAATCACCCGAGCTCAGGAGTTTGAGACCAGCCTGGCCAACATGGTGAATCTCTGTCTCTACTAAAAATATACAGTTAGCCAGGTGTGGTGGTGTGCGCCTGTAATCCCAGCTACTCAGGAGGCTGAGGCACCAGAATTGCTTGAACCCAGGAGGTGGAGGTTGCAGTGAGCCGAGATCACGCCGTTGCAGTGAGCCGAGATCATGCCATTGCACTCTAGCCTGGGTGACAAGAGTGAAACTCTGTCCCCCACCCCTGAAAAAAAAACTTTGTCTATGAAAACTTTATATATGACAGAGTTGGCAGTATAAGTCAAGTAGGAAAGGATAATATAGCCAAAAAATAATGTTTGGTCTACTGGTTATACAGAAAATAATAAATGATTCCTATCTCATACCATGTGCAGAAACAAATTCCAAGTGTTTCAAAGATCTGTTTGAGAAACAGAATTTAGAGCTTTTAGGGACAATATGAGTATCTTTATAACCTGGGGTAGGGAAAGAGTCCTTAAACAAGACACAGAAAGCATAAACTCTCAAGGACAAGACTGACAAATTTGACTACGTGAAAGTTAGACGGTTTTGTCATAAAACGTTACTATGTGCAAAGTTGAAATTATTTATTAAAAATTATTTTTTTCCCTACCACATTGTTAAAAATTATAAGGATTAGAAAGAATAGGCCAGGTGTGGTGGCTCACACCTGTAATTCTAGCACTTTGTGAGGCCGAGGCGGGTGGATTGCCTGAGCTCAGGAGTTTAAGACCAGCCTGGGCAGCATAGCTAAACCTTGTCTCTAATAAAAATACAAACAATTAGCTGGGCATGGTTGTGTGTGCCTGTAGTCCTAGCTACTCGGGAAGCTGAGACACGAGAATCTCTTGAACCTGGGAGGCGGAGGTTTCAGTGAGTGGAGATTGCATCACTGCACTCCAGCCTGGGTGACAGAGTGAGACGCCATCTAAAAAAAAAAAAATGCATTGCAACAGGAACTCTCAAGTATAAATTGGCATAACACTTTGGAGAGCAATTTTGAAATATCTGGTAAAATTAAAGATGCACATATTTTAAGATTCAGCAATTCTATTTCTATGTTTACATCATAGAGTAAAGGTCCCCAAAGTGTGGTGCAAGCAACCCAGTGGGGTGCCAGCAATCCAAGAGATTGCATAAGATGATCTACATTTGAGAGCAGGAAAATAAGGTTGGACTCTCTACCCTATGTGGGCATAGGGGCACTGCTGAAGGGTTTGAAGAAGTCCACAGATAATGATCATACTTGGATTTTAAAAGATCACTCTGGTACCAGTGTGGAGGATGACTGGAGTGGAATAGAACAAAAGGCAGGAAGAATATTTAAGTCTGGGGATTACCACAGTCAGACAAGAGATATAGAGCTTGGAGTGACACCGTGAGTGGTCTGGGGAGGAGAAGGAGAGGAATTTTAAACACGATTCAGCTGTACTGTATGATTCTATTTATATAAAATTCTAGAAAAGGCAAAACTATAGTGACAGAAGGCAGATCAATGGTTGGTGAGACTCACTGTCAAAGGGCATGAAGATTTTAAGATGAAGGAACTCATATTTTGATTGTGGTTACAGACAGCATACAATTACCAAATTCATCAAATGCTACCCTCAAAATGAATGAATATTATTATATATAAATAATACCTTATTTTTTTAAGTGAAAAAATGGGGCCAAGAAAAAAGATTTAAGAGGTAGAATCAATAGAACTTGGCATGTGCATATTTCGCTTTACATAGTGGCTGTTTTTCTAGTTGTATAGAAATAAAATTGAAAACGCTCTAAGGGAACTATCCAAACTAGTATTCAGACTAATTTCTAATGGAGAATTTCAAACATACACAAAAGTTGACAGAATGACATAATGAAACCCAATATACTCAATATTCAGCTTTAACAATTGTCAATTTATGGCCAATTTTGTTTCATTTATATCCCATTCTACTTTTACCCTGCTACTCAGTTATTCTGAAGCAAAGGCTAGACATTACATAATTTTAACCATAAAAATTTTGGTATAAATCTGTAATAAGTAGAGTTTTTTAAAAAATATAGCCACAATACCATTATTACACCTAAAAAATTAGTAGTAATTCTTTTTTTTTTTTTTTTTGAGACAGAGTCTCGCTGTGTCACCCAGGCTGGAGTGCAGTGGCGCAATCTTGGCTCACTGCAAGCTCCGCCTCCTGGGTTCACACCATTCTCCTGCCTCAGCCTCTCTGAGTAGCTGGGACTACAGGCGCCCGCCACCACGCCCGGCTAATTTTTTTGTATTTTTAGTAGAGATGGGGTTTCACCATGGTCTCGATCTCCTGACCTCGTGATTCGCCCGTCTCGGCCTCCCAAAGTGCTGGGATTACAAGCGTGAGCCACCATGCCCGGCCTAATAGTAATTCTTGAATGTCATCTAATATCCAGCCATAGTTCAAATATCTAATTTTCTCACAAAGTTATACATTTTCCTTTTTACAGTTTGTTTGAATTAAAATCCAAATAAGGACCATTTGATATACATTTTAATTCCATTTAAAAATTTATTATTATGGCCAGGCATGGTGACTCACGCCTGTAGTCCCAGCACTTTGAGTGGATTTCTTGAGCCAACATAGCAAGACCCCACCTCTACAAAAAAACACGTAAATTAGCCAGGCGTGGTGGCAAGGTCCTGTAATCCCAGCTACTCAGGAGTCTAAGGTGGGAGGATCGCTTGAACATGGAAGATCAAGGCTGCAGTAAGTTATGACTGCCCCACTGCACTCCAAGTTGGGTCTTTGAGCAAGACCCTCTCTCTCAAAACAAAAGAAAAACAATTACTATCATTTTACAGAGACGGAGGTCTCATTGTGTTGCTCAAGGTGGAGTGCGGTGAATATTCACAGGCACAATCACAGGTCATTGCAGCCTCGAACTCTTGAGCTCAAAAAACCCTCCTGCCTCAGCCTCTTGAGTAGCTGGGATTACAGGCTCATGCCACTGCGTCTGGCTTTAACTTCATTTTTAAAATAAGTTCCCTTTCTCTTCTTTTTACCTTTGCAATTTATTTGTTGACTAATCTGTATTTTCTTAATGTAAGGACTCCTTCTATTATGCAAATAAGCACCGTTTAATTTAGTGAGTTTCTTTTCTAATTTTTTTTTTTTTTTTTCAGAGACAGAGTCTCGCTCTGTTGCCCAGGCTGGAGCACAGTGGCACGAGCTCAGCTCACCGCAACTTCTGCCTCCTGGGTTCAAGTGATTCTCCTGCCTCAGCCTCCAGAGTAGCTGGCACTACAGCCACGTGCCACTATACCTGGCTATTTTTTTGTATTTTTAGTAGAGATGGGGTTTCACTGTGTTAGCCAGGATGGTCTTGATCTCCTGACCTCATGATCTGCCCGCCTTGGCCAAAGTGCTGGGATTACAGGTGTGAGCCACCGTGCCTGGCCGAGATTGTCTTGCTCTGTCACTCAGGGTGGAGTGCAGTGGCATGATCATGGCTCACTGTAGCCTCAACATCCCAAGTTTAAGTGATCCTCCTGTCTCAACCTCCTAAGTAGCTGGGTAGCTGGGACTTCAGATGGCTCACCACTGTGACTGGCTAATTTTAAATTTTTTGTAGAGACAAGGTCTCACTATGTTAGCCAGGCTAGTCTGAAACTCCTGAACTCAAGCTATTCTCTGGCTTTGGCCTCCCAAAGTACTGGGATTACAGGCATGAGCCACTGTGTCTTGCCATGGGTTTCTTTATTTGGATTGTTTTATAATTATTCTTTTAATATTTTAGTTGCATTCCAAGAATTTTTTGATGAAGTCATAGATTGGTGACATAGGATTATCTCACAGTATGCCTAGTATGTTTTTGCTTTTGGCAATTTGTCTCAAGGGCAGCAATCATATGACTTACAGCACTGTTTGGGCATCAACACAGGTGTGAGTCACTTACAGTCATTTGGAGATCATCTGTTCTATCAAGGAAGGTATTCAATCTTTCTTCTTTTTCCAAAATTTTATCAATATTTTGTGTCATAACATTTTTTACATCAGTCACTTGACGGCTCATTGTGGAAATGGTGCGGTCACCTTGATTTTTATTGTATTTCATCTATATAGAAATGAAATATAGAAATTTTATTTTTACAAACGAAATCCATTATAATATACTGTACAAACTGGAACGATAATGTGAAAGGCATATTTCACTTTTATTTCAGTATAGGGAATCAACTAAATCTCATATTGTCCCCCTTCATCTTTCAAAACAAAACAAAAAGGCAGAGGGAAGGGATAAATCAATGTATTCAATCAGCAGTGGAAAGTTTTAAAAAATTTAAATTTGTTTATTTTACAAAATAGACTTTATTTTTTAGAGCAGGTTTAGGTTCACAGTCAAACTGAGTAGAAAGTAGACACATTTCCCATCTATATTCCCTTGCTACCACAAACGCACAGCCTCTCTATCAACATCCTGCACTAGAATTGTACATTTGTTACAACTGATGACCCCACAGTCCATGATTAGGGCTCATTCTTGGTGTTGTACCTTTTATGTGTTTGGACAAATGTAAAATGACATGTATACACCATTACAGTATTATACAGAATAGTTTCATTGCCCTTAAAATTCTATGCTCTGCCCATTCAGCTCTCCCTCCCACCAGGCACTGGCAACCACTGACTTTTTTTTACAGCATCCATAGTTTGTTTTTTCCAGAATATCGTAATAGTTGGAATCATATAGTGTGTAGCCTTTTCAGATTGGCTTCCTTCACTTAGTAATATGCATTTAAGGTTCCTCCATGTCTTTCCATGGCTTGTTGCCTCATTTATTTTTAGCACTGAATACTATTCCATTGTCTGGAATTACCACAGTTACATCCATTCACTTACTGAAGGACATCTTGGTTGCTTCCAAATTTTGACAATTACAAGTAAGGTGGTTATAAACATCCACATGCTAGTTTTTGTGTGGACATGTTTTCAACTTATTAGGGCAAATACCAAGGATTGTGATTGTTGGATTGTATTGTAAGAGTACGTTTAGTTTTGTAAGAATCTGCCAAACTGTCTTCGAAGTTGGCTGTACCATTTTGCATTCCCACCAGCAATGAATGGAGTTCCTACTGCACCACATCCTTGTCAGCACTTAATGTTGCCGGTCTTTTGGATTTTGGCCATTCTAATAGTTATAATGGTATTTCATTGTTATACTTTGCAATTCCCTAATGACAAACAATATTGAGCATCTTTTTATATGTTTATTTACCATTTGTATATCTTTTTTGGTGAGGTGTCTATACAGGGTTTTTTTTTTTTTTTGCTTTTGTTTTTTTTAACCATCATTCTCAATGACTCATCTGATGCCTATTTTAAAATCAGGTTCTAAAAAATTATTATTGTTGAGTTTTAAGAGTTCTTTGTATGTTTGGGATAAAAGTCTTGTCAGGTTTGTCCTTCTTCTTCTTCTTTTTTTTTTTGAGACAGGGTCTCACTCTGTTTCCCAGGCTGGAGAGTACACAACATGTGGGAATTCTGGGAGATAGAATTCAAGTTGAAATTTGGGCGGGGACACAGCCAAACCATATCATTCTGCCCCTGGCCCCTCCAAATCTCACATCCTCACATTTCAAAACCAATTATGCCTTCCCAAGAGTCCCCCAAAGTCTTAACTCATTCTCATCTCAGCATTAACCCAAAAGTCTACAGTCCAAAATCTCATCTGAGACAAGGCAAGTCCCTTCCTCCTGTGAGCCTGTAAAATCAAAAACAAGCTAGTTACTTCCTAGATACAATGGGGGTACAGGTATTGGGTAAATATGGCCATTCTAAATGGGAGAAATTGGCCAAAACAAAGGGGTTGCACAGCCCATGCAAGAACAAAATCCAGTGGGACAGTCAAATCTTAAAGCTCTAAAATGATCTCCTTTGACTCCGGGTCTCACATCCAGGTCATGCTGGTGCAAAAAGTAGGTTCCCATGGTCTTGGGCATGTTTTCAACTCATTAGGGCAAATACCAAGGAGTGTGATTGTTGGATTGTATTGTAACAGTATGTTTAGCTCTGCCCCTGTGGCTTTGCAGGGTACAGGCTCTCTCTCAGCTGCTTTCATGGGCTGGCATTGAGTGTCTGTGGCTTTTCCAGGTGCACAGTGGAAACTGTCAGTGGATCTACCATTCTGGGGCTTGGAGGATGGTGGCCCTCTTCTCACAGCTCCACTAGGCAGTGCCCCAGTAGGGACTCTGTGTGGGGGCTCCAACCCCACATTTCCCTTCTGCACTGCCCTAGCAGAGGTTCTCCATGAGGGCCCCACCCCTGCAGCAAACTTTTGCCTGGGGGTCCAGGCATTTCCATACATCTGCTGAAATCTAGTTGGAGGTTCCCAAACCTCAATTCTTGACTTCTGTACACCTGCAGGCTCAACACCACGTGGAAGCTGCCAAGTCTTGGGGCTTGCACCCTCTGAAACCACAGCCTGAGGTGTATATTGGCCTGTTTTGGCCATGGCTGGAGTGGCTGGGACACAGGACACCAAGTGCCTAGACTGCACACAGCACGAAGACCCTGGGCCCAGCCCAGGAAACCATTTTTTCCTCCTGGGCCTCCAGGCCTGTGATTGGAGGAGCTGCTGTGAAGGTCTGTGACATGGCCTGGAGATATTTTCCCCATAGTCTTGGGGATTAACATTAGGCTCCTTGCTACATATGCTAATTTCTGCAGCTGGCTTGAATTTCTCCCCAGAAAATGGGTTTTTCTTTTCTATTGCATAGTCAGGCTGCAAATTTTCCAAACTTTTATGCCGTTTCCCTTATAAAACTGAATGCCTTTAACAGCACCCAAGTCATATTTTGAATGCTTTGCTGCTTAGAATTTTTTTCAACCAAATACCCTAAATCATCTCTCTCAAGTTCAAAGTTCCACTGATCTCTAGAGTAGGGGCAAAATGCCACCAGTCTCTTTGCTAAAACATAACAAGAGTCACCTTTGCTCCAGTTCCCAACAAGTTCCTCATCTCCATCTGAGACCACCTTAGCTTGAACCTTATTGTCCATATCACTATCAGCATTTTGGGCAAAGCCATTCAACATCTCTCTAGGAAGTTCCAAACTTTCCCACATTTTCCTGTCTTCACCTGAGCCCTCCAAACTCTTCCAACCTCTGCCTGTTACCCAGTTCCAAAGTCACTTCCACATTTTCAAGTATCTTTTCAGCAAGGCCCCCCTCTACTGGTACCAATTTACTGTATTAGTCTGTTTTCATGCTGCTGATAAAGACACACCTGAGACTTGGAAGAAAAAGTTTTAATTGGACTTACAGTTCCACATGGCTGGGGAGGCCTTGGAATCATGGCAGGAGGTGAAAGGCACTTCTTACATGGTGGTGGCAAGAGAAAAATGAGGAAGAAGCAAAAGCGGAAACCCCTGATAAACCCATCAGATCTGATGAGACTTACTCACTATCACAGAATAGCATGGGAAAGACCAGCCTCATGATTCAATTATCTCCTTCTGGGTCCCTCCCACTACACGTGAGAATTCTGGGAGATACAATTAAAGTAGAGATTTGGGTGGGGAAACAGCCAAACCATTATCACATTGCTTTCACTGTATCCCACACGTTTTGATACACTGTGTTATTATTTTCATTTAGTTTGAAATATTTTAAATTTTTCTTGAGATTTCTTCTTTGACTTGTGTTACTCAGAAGTATGCTGTTTAATGTCCAAATACTTGGGGGCCTTTTCAGCTATCTTTCTGTTACTGATTTCTAGTTTGATTCCACTGTGGTTTGAATAACTATATACTGCATTATTTCTTTAAGATTTATTAATGTGTGTTTTATGGCCCTGAATGTGATCTATATTAGTCAAGGTTTCATGTGAGCTTGAGAAAAATGTGTATTCTGATGTTGTTGAATAAAATATTCTATAGATGTCAATGATAACCAGTTTATTAATGGTACTGTTCAAGTATATTCTTTCTAATTTTCTGCCTGCTAGAACTGTCTATTTCTGAATGAGGGGTGTTGAAGTCTTCAAATATAGTAGCAGATTCATCTACTTTTCCTTGGGATTCTATCAGTCTTTGCCTCATGTATTTTGCCATTCTTTTGTTAGGTGAATATACATTAACAATTGCTATTTCTTCTTGGATAATTGACCCTTTTATCATTATATAATGCCTTTTTTTATCCCTGACAATATTCCTTGCTCTGAAGTCTACTGTTTGATATTAAAATAGCTACTCTAGCCCTCTTTTGATTAGTATTAGTATGATATGTCACTCTCCATACCTTTACTTTTAATACATGCCTTCATATTTAAAGTGGGTTTCTTTTAGCCAACTTATAGTTCAGTTTTGTTTGTTGCTCCACTAGGACAATTTCTGTCTTTTATTTAGTATATTTACACCATTAATGTTTACAGTGATTATTAGTATACTTATATTAATACCTACCATATTTGTTACTGTTTACTATTTGTTGCCCTTTTCCTTTGTTGCTATTTTTGTCTTCCACTCTCTTCTGCCTTTTTTGCTTTTAATTCACCATTTTATGTGACTATATTATTTTATTTTCTCTCCTGTTTTTAAAAGTATCAATTATACTACTTCCTTTAAAAAAGTGGTTTCCCGGCCGGTGTGGTGGCTCACACCTGTAATCCCAGCACTCTGGGAGGCCGAGGCAGGCGGATCCCCTCAGGTCATTTCTTGACCAGCCTGGCCAACATGGCGAAACCCCGTCTCTAATAAAAATACAAAAATTAGGCCGGGCGTGGTGGCTCATGCTTGTAATCCCAGCACTCTGGGAGGCCGAGGCGGGCGGATCACGAGGTCAGGAGATCGAGACCACGGTGAAACCCCGTCTCTACTAAAAATACAAAAATTAGCCAGGCGTGGTGGTGGGCACCTGTAGTCCCAGCTACTTGGAGAGGCTGAGGCAAGAGAATGGCGTGAACCCGGGAGGCGGAGCTTGCAGTGAGCCGAGATCGCGCCACTGCACTCCAGCCTGGGTGACAGAGCAAGACTCCATCTCAAAAAAAAAAAAAAAAAAACAAACCAAAATTATCCGGCATGGTGGCAGTCGCCTTAATCTCAGCTCTCGGGTGGCTGAGGCAGGGGAATCGCTTGAACCTGGAAGGTGGAGCTTGCAGTAAGTTGAGATTGCACCACTGCACTCCATCCTGGATGGCAGAGCAAGACTCCATCTCAAAAAAAAAAAAAAGAAAAAAAAGTAGTTTCCCTACAGTTTGCCATATACACTTACCACTAATTCAAGTTCACATTCAAATAATACTATACTACTTTATGGGTAATGTACATACTTTATAATAACAAAATAATCCTAACTCCTCCCTCCTGTCCCTTGTATCATTTCTACCACTCATTTTACTTATATATAAGCTATAATCATCTAATACAGATGCTCCTTGACTTATGATGGGATTATGTCAAGATAAACCCACTGCAAGTTGAACATATTACGTGTCAAAATGTATTGAATAATACCTAACCTACTGAACATTATAGCTTAGCCCGCCCTATCTTAAATGTGCTCAAAACACTTACATTAGTCTACAATTGGACAAAATCATCTAAAACAAAGCCTATTTTATAATAAAGTGTTGAAAATCTCATGTAATTTGTTGAATAGTAAGCTGAAAATAAAAAACTGAATGGCTATATGGGTACTTGAAATGCAGTTTCTACAGAATGCATATTGCTTTTGCACCATCATAAAGTTAAAAAAATCGTAAGTTGAGCCATCACAAGTTAGGGACTGTTTGCATATTGTTGTTATATTTTGAACAAACTGTTATCTATCAGATCAATTAAGAACTAAAGTTTAGGCCCGTCGTGGTGGCTCACGCCTGTAATCCCAGCACTTTGGGAGGACGAGGTAGGTGGATCACGAGGTCAGGAGATCGAGACCATCCTGGCTGACACGGTGAAACCCTGTCTCTCCTAAAAATACAAAAAATTAGCCGGGCATAATGGCGGGTGCCTGTAGTCCCAGCTACTCAGGAGGCGGAGGCAGGAGAATGGCACGAACCCGGGAGGCGGAGCTTGCAGTGAGTGGAGATCTCGCCACTGCACTCCAGCCTGGGTGACAGAGCAAGACTCTGTCTCAAAAAAAAAAAAAAATTAAAGTTTATATTTTACCTTCATTTATTCCTTCTGTAATCTCCTTCTTCCTCCTCCTCCTCTTCTTCTTCTCTGTATATATTGTGGTTTTAATGTGTCCCACAAAGTTCATGTATTGGAAAGTTAATCCAATAACCCAATAGATGTGTTCATTATAATATCCAATAATCCAATAAATTTCTATTCATTATAAATTACCCATTCTGCCGTATTCTGTTTTAGCAGCACAAAATGGTTGAAGACAACACAGATCCAAGTTTCTGACCTATATGTTTTTCTTTATCTTAGATTCTATATAATTGTCTTTTTAAAAAAATCTTTTGTTTTTAACATGATATACCTAGGTGTAGTTTTTTGTTTGTTTGTTTTGCATTTATTCTACTTGGTGTTCTCTGAACATCCTGGACCTGTGGTTTGATGTCTGACATTAATTTGGGGGAAATTATCAGTCATTAGTGCATCTAATGTTGCTTTTTTTCCTTTCTCTTTTTCTTCTACTTCTGCTATTCCCATTATGTGTATTATCCTCCAAAAGTGTGGGAGAACCTCCTATTACTGGGCCCCCACTGAAGCAATTTGTCAGTTACTGTTTAGGTTTTCCTACCCTATTACTGGTTCATGTGAAGGTTTCTGCTTACGGGTTTCTGTTCCAGTAAGTTGTGAATCTATTTGTCTGGATCTTCAAGTGGCAGCAATTTGCCCTATGACCTCACTTCTCTGATGGATATACAAAAAATTGTTGATTTTACAGTTTGGCCAGTTTATTACTTGTTGTTAGGATGGAGTGGTAACCTTCAAGGTCCTTACATGGTGGACCCAAAACTGGAGGGCCATATAATTTTTTTTTTTATTATTTCTAAAATAATTTTTTTTAAAATTACAATGGATTTGAGGGTACAAGTGTTTTTTGGTTGCATGAATGAATTACATAGTGGTGAATTCTGAGATTTTAGTGTACCTGTCACCTGAATAGCATACATTGTACCCAATATGTAGTTTTTAATTCCACACTCCCTTCCTACCCTTCCCCTTCTCCTTTTTTTTTCTTTGTTTTTTTTTGAGATGGAGTCTCACTCTGTTGCCCAGGCTGGGGTGCAGTGGTGCAATCTTGGCTCACTGTAAACTCTGCCTCCTGGGTTGAAGCAATTCTACTGCCTCAGCCTCCTGAGTAGCTGGGATTACAGGTGCATGCTACCACACTGGCTAATTTTTGTATTTTTAGTAAAGACAGGATTTCACCATGTTGGCCAGGCTGGTATTGAACTCCTGACCTCAGGGATCCACCCGTCTTGGACTCCCAAAGTGCTGGGATTATACGCATGAGACACCACGCCTGGCCACCCTTCCCCTTCTGAGTCTCCAACGTCCATTGTATACTCTGTCTGCCTTTCTGTACTCATAGCTTAGCTCTCACTTACAAGTGAGAACATGCGGTGTTTGGTTTTCCATTACTGAGTTACCCACTTAGAATAATGGCCTCTAGCTCCATCAAAGTTGCTGCAAAAGATATTGTTTCATTCCTTTTTAGGGCTGATAAGTGTATTCCATGAAGTATATACACCACATTTTCTTAATCCACACATTAGTTGATGGGCACTTAGGCTGGTTCCATATCTTTGCAATTGTGAATTGTGCTATAGTAAACATATGTGTGCATGTGTCTTTTTCATATGATTTATTTTCTTCTGGGCAGACACCCAGCAGCAGGATTGCTGGATCGAATGGTAGACTTGCCTTTAGTTCTTTAAGGAATTTCCTTGATGTTTTCCATAGAGGTTGTACTAATTTACATTCCCACCAGCAGTGTATAAGCATTCCCTTTTCACCACATTCATGCCAACATCCATTTTTAAAAATTTTTATTTATTTATTAACTATGACCACTCTTCCAGGAGTAAGGTGCTGTCTCATTGTGGTTTAAATTTGCATTTCCCTGATGATTAGTGATGTTGAGCATTTTTTCATATGTTGTTGGCCATTTGTATATCTTCTTTTGAGTAATGTTTATTCATGTCATTCATCCATTTTCTCATGAGATTATTTTTCTCTGCTGCTTTAAGTTTCTTGTAGATTCTAGATACTAGTCCTTTGTTAAATACATAGTTTGCAAAATTTTTTTCCATTCTGTAGGTTGTCTGATTACTCTGATAATTATTTCTTTTCTTGTGCAGAAGTTTTTTAGTTTAATCAGGTCTCATTCATTTATTTTTGTTTTTGTTGCATTTGCTTTTGGGGTCTTAGTCATGCATTCTTTGCCTAGGCCAATGTCCAGAAGAGTTTCCCCAAGGTTGTCTTCTAAAATTTTTATGGTTTTAGGTCATATTTTTAAGTCTTTGATCCATCTTGAGTTGATTTTTTTATAAGGTGAGAGATAGGGATCCGGCTCCATTCCTTTACATGTGGCTAGCCAGTTTTCCCAGTACCATTTATTAAATAGGGTGTCCTTTCCCCAATTTATGTTTTTGTATGCTTTGTCAAAGATCAATTTGTTCTAAGTTTTTGGCTTTATTTCTGGGTTCTCTATTCTATTCCATTGGTCACTGTGCATACTTTTATAACAGTACCATGTTGTTTTGGTAACTATAGGCTTGCAGTATAATTTGAAGTCCAGTAATATGCCTCCAGATTTGTTCTTTTTGCTTAGGATTGCTTTGGCTATGTGGGCTCTTTTTTGGTTCCATATGAATTTTATAATTCTTTCCTAATTCTGTGAAGAATGATGTTGATATTTTGATGGGAATTGAATTGAATCTGTAGATTGCTTTGGGCTGTGCCCTGGGGATCTAAATAAACTTGAAAGGCAGTCTCGGCCACGAAGAATGCAATTCCTGGACAAGTCCTGGTGCTGTGCTGAGCTTGGAACCAGTGGACTTGGGGGGGCAGGTGAGCTAGTGAGACACTAGCCAGGGAGGCCAAGGGAGTGCTTGTGCCAACTCTCCCCCAACCCCAAGCAGTGCAGCTTGCAGCTCTGGGAGAAATTCTTTCCTTCTTCTTGAGGAGAGGAGAGGGAAGAGTAAAGAAGACTTTGTCTTGCAACTTGGATACTAGCTCAGCCACAGTAGGATAGGGCAACAGGCAGAGTTTTGACACCCCCACTCCAGGCCCTAGCTTCTGGACAATATTTCTAGACATATTTGGTGCCAGAAAGGAACCAAGGGAACCTGCTGCCTTGAAGGAAAGAACCAGTCCTGGTAGGATTCATCATCTACTGACTAAAGAGCCCTTGGGCCCTGAATAAGTAGCAGCAGTAGCCAGGTGTTATACACTGTGGGCCTTGGGGAGACTTTGAGATGTGCTGGCTTCAGTTGTGACCTAGCACATTCCCAGCTGTGGTGGCTACAGGGAGAGACTCCACCTGCTTGAAAAAAGGTGAAGAAAGAGTAAAGGGGGCTTCATCTTGCAGCTTAGATACCAGCTTGGCACTAAGTGGGCTCTTGGGATCCCCAAATCCAGGCCTTCACTCTTGGATGGCACTTCTGGACCTATCCTGGGCCAGAGGGGTGCCCAATGCCCTGAAAGTAGAGTCTGTGGCCTGGCAGCATTGTGTGAAATGCCTCTGGGCCTTGTGTGAATATCAGCAGTAGCCAGGCAGAACTTGCTACGGGCTTGGGGAAGTGCTGGCCATGGGGAGAGACCCCTCTCCCTATGGAAAGGAGAGGTAAGAGTGGGAAGGACTCTGCCTTGTGGCTTGGGTGCCAGCTTAGCCATAGTAAAATAGAACATCAGGTAGATTCCTAAGGTTTCTGACTCCAGGCTCTGGCTCTTAGATGGCATCTCTGGACCTGCCTAGGGCACTGGGGGAACTAGCAGTTCTGAAGGGAAGGACAAGAGCCTATCTGGCTTTGCCACCTGCTGATTATAGAGCTCTAGGGCCTTGAGCAAACATGGGCAGTGGGCCTTGGGTGAGACCTAGTGCAGTGCTGGCTTCAGGTCTGAATCAGAGCAGTCCTAGTGGTGGTAGCCACAGGGTGCTTATATCACCATTCCCTCTAAGCTCCAGGCAGTTCAGCACAGAGAGACTCTATTTGGGAGAAAATAAAGGAAGACAACAAGAGTCTCTGCCTGTTGATCCAGAGAATTCTTCTGGATCTTACACAAGATCATCAAGGGGGTACCTCTATGAGTCTGCAAAAGCCACAGTGTTACTGGCTTTGGGGTGCCCCTGAATGCAGATATGGCTGCAGTGACCAAAAACTTAGATCACAATACCCAAGTCCCTTTGAGTACTTAGAAAGCCTTCCTAAGATGAATGGGTGTAAATAAGCTCAGACTGAGAAGACTACAAAAAATATTTAACTCTTCAATGCCCAGACAACAACAAACATCCAGCATCAAGACCATACAGGAAAACATGACCTCACCAAATGAACTAAAGAAGGCATTAGGGACCAATCCTGGAGAGACAGAGATATATGAGCTTTCAGATAGAGAATGCAACATGGCTGTTGTGAGGAAACTCAACAAAATTCAGAATTCCATCAGATAAATTTAACAAAGAGACTGAAATATTAGAAAGAATCAAGCAGAAATTCTGGAGCTGAAAAATGCAATTGACGTACTGAAGAATGCATCAGAGTCTCTCTCTTTTTTTTTTTTTGAGAAGAAGTCTCGCTCTGTCACCCAGGCTGGAGTGCAGCGGTGTGATCTCAGCTCACTGCAAGCTCTGCCTCCCAGGTTCATGCCATTCTCCTGCCTCAGCCTCCTGAGTAGCTGGGACTACAGGTGCCCGCCACCACGCCTGGCTAATTTTTTTGTATTTTTAGTAGACATGGGGTTTCACTGTGTTAGCCAGGAAGGTCTAGATCTCCTGACCTCGTGATCCGCCCGTCTCAGCCTCCCATAGTGCTGGCATTACAGGCGTGAACCACTGTGCCCGGCCCACATCAGAGTCTCTTAACAGCAGAACTGATCAAGTAGAAAAAGAATTAGTGAGCTTGAAGACAGGCTATTTGAAAATACACAGTCAGAGGAGAAAAAAGAATAAAAAAGAATGAAACATGCCTATAAGATCTAAAAAATAGCCTCAGAAGGGCAAATCTGGCCAGGTGCGGTGGCTCACGTCTGTAATCCCAGCACTTTGGGAGGCCGAGGTGGGCGGATCACTTAAGGTTGGGAGTTCGAGACCACCCCGGCCAACATGGTGGAACCCTGTCTCTACTAAAAATACAAAAATTAGCCGGGTGTGGTGGTACGTGCCTGTAATCCCAACTACCTGGGAGGCTGAGGCATGAGTATCACTTGAACCCGGGAGGCAGAGGTTGCAGTGAGCTGGGATCATGCCACTGCACTCTAGCCTGGGTGACACAGTGAGACTGTCTCAAAAAAAAAAAAAAAGGCAAATCTAAGAGTTATTGGCCTTAAAGTGGAGGTAGAGAGAAAGAGATAGGAGTAGAAAGTTTATTCAAAGGGATAATAACAGATATCTTCCCAAACTTAAAGAAAAATATCAGTATTCAAATATAAGAAGATTATAGAACACCCAAAGAGTATTTAACCCAAATAAGACTACCTCAAGGCATTTAACATTCAATCTCCCAAAGGTCAAGGATAAAGAAAGGATCCTAAAAGCATCAAGAGAAAAGAAACAACATTTAATGGATCTCCAATACATCTGGCAGCTGACTTTTCAGTGGAAACCTTATAAACAAGGAGAGAATGCCATGACATATTTAAAGTGCTGAAGACAAAAACCCTACAATATTGTATCTGGCAAAAATGTCCTTCAAACATAAAAGTGAAATAAAGACTTTCCCAGACAAACTGAAGCTGAGAGATTTCATTAACACCAGATCTTTCCTATAAAAAATGCTAAAGGAAGTACTTCAATCAGAAAGAAAACAATGTTAATTAGCATTAAGTAATCACCTGAAGGTACAAAACTCACTGGTAATAGCATGTACACAGAAAAGCACAGGATATGAGAACACTGTAACTGTGGTGTGTAAACCACTCTTATCCTAAGTAGAAAGACTAAATGATGAACCAATAAAAAATAATAGCAGCAACAACTTTTCAAGACATAGATAGTACAATAAGATATAAATAGAAACAACAAAAAGTTAAAAAGCAGGGGTGATGAAGTTAAGGCATAGAGTTTTTATTAGTTTTCTTTCTGCTTGTCTGTTTATGCAAACAGTATTAATTAGTTATCAGGTTACAATAATGGGTTATAAGACATCATTTGCAAGCCTCATGGTAACCTCAAACCAAAAAAAATACAGTGGATACATAAAAAATATAACACAAGAAACTAAATTATATCACCAGAGAACATCAACTTCACTAAAGGAAGACGGGAGGGAAAGAAGGAAGAGAAGACCACAAAACAACCAGAAGACAAAGAACAAAATGGAGAGTAAGTCCTTACCTATCAAGAAAATAACATTGAATGTAAAATGAACTAAACTCTCCAATCAAAAGATATAGAATGGCTGGCCAGGCACATTGGCTCATGCCTGTAATCCCAGCACTTTGGGAGGCTGAGGCAGGTGGACTGCCTGAGCTCAGGAGTTTGAGACCAACCTGGACAACATGGTGAAACCCCGTCTCTACTAAAAAAAAAAAAAAAATACAAAAAAATTAGCTGGGCATGGTGACATGCGCCTGTAGTCCCAGCTACTCAGGAGGTTGAGGCATGAGAATTGCTGGAACCCAGGAGGCAGAGGTTGCAGTGAGCTGAGATAGTACCACTGCACTCCAGCCTGGGAAACAGAGTGAGACTGCCTCAAAAAACAAAAACAAAAACAAAACAAAAAAACAAAAAACAAAAAGCACACATAAAGGCATAGACTGACTGAATCAATTAAAAAACAAGACTGATTGATATGTTGCCTGCCAGAAACACATTTCACCTATAAAGACACACATAGATTGAAAATAAAGGAATGGAATATTCTATGCCACTGGAAACCAAAAAAAAAAAAAAAAAAAAAAAAAAAATAAAGACTGGAGTAGCTATATTTATTTCAGACAAAATAGATTTTTTTTTTTTTTTTTTTTGAGATGGAGTCTCACTCTGTCGTCCAGGCTGGAGTGCAGTGGTGCAACCTTGGCTCACTGCAAGCTCTGCTTCCCGGGTTCATGCCACTCTCCTGCCTCAGGCTCCTGAGTAGCTGGGACTACAGGCACCTGCCACCATGCCCAGCTAATTTTTTGTATTTTTAGTAGAGACGGGGTTTCACTATGTTAGCCAGGATGGTCTTGGTCTCCTGACCTAGTGATCCACCCGCCTCAGCCACCCAAAGTGCTGGGATTACAGGCATGAGCCACTGTGTCTGGCAATTTTTTTTTTTTTGAGATGGAGTCTTGCTCTGTCACCAGGCTGGAGTGCAGTGGTGACTTCCATATTGTTGGTTCACCGATTCACCACAATATCTGCCTCCTGGGTTCAAGCGATTCTCCTGCCTCAGCCTCTCGACTAGCTGGGACTACAGGCACGTGCCACCGTGCCCAGCTAATTTTTGTATTTTTAGTAGAGATGGGGTTTTACCATATTGGCCAGGATGGTCTTGATCTCTCAATCTTGTGATCTGCCTGCCTCAGTCTCCCAAAGTGCTGGGATTACAGGTGTGAGCCACCGTGCCTGGCGTGACAAAATAGATTTCAAGACAAAAATATACTCGGAGAGGCTGAGGCAGGAGAATGGCGTGAACCCGGGAGGCGGAGCTTGCAGTGAGCCGAGATTGCGCCACTGCACTCCAGCCTGGGCCTGGGCGACAGAGTGAGACTCCGTCTTAAAAAACAAACAAAAAAACAAAAAATGAGAAGCTACAATAAAGTCACTATATAACGATAAAAGGGTCAATTTGACAAGAGGCTATAACAATTTGAAATATATATGCACCCAACACAGGCGCATCCAAGTATATAAAGAAAATATTATTAGCACTATCTTGCCCAGGTGGAAGTCTCTTTTAATCTATGGTTTCTCCTTAATTTTCTCCACTTGGCAAATTATTTGTTGAAGAAGTTAGGTCATTTGTCTTGTAGAGTTTTTCATATTCTGAATTTTGCTGATTATATCACTTCAGTATCATTTAATGTGAATGCTGATCTCTCTATTTCCTATAAACTGGCAGTTAGAGCTAAAGGCTTGGTCAGATCCAGGTTTGATATTTTTGGGTAAATGTGTTTCAGATGTGTGCTTTATAAGACTCATTGTGTGGCATCAAGAAGCACATTACTGTCTCTCTTATTTTGAGCTTAAGAAAAATTAGTGGGTTTAGAGGTTTTGAGTCTGTTTCATCCATTACAAAGTTCCTCATCAGGTTTTTACCTAATTTTTTTTGTCAGTTATTGATGATGATTGTCTAGGTCCATTATTTCATTAGGGATTCCCCAATGGTGATATTTTATCACCTCTTCATCATGTATTAGCTAGAATACTTCCATAAAGAGAAATGACTTTTCCCTATGAACTTTCTGGTTCCTTTGAGGTATGGTTCATACAGGAATGTTAGAATAAATGCTTGATTCCTTCCTTTTATTTATCAGTTTTCAGAGTAATGAGGTGGATCAGTAGTACTTATCAAAGTTGACTGATGAAAAATTTTTCCCCCTTTGGTGGTATCTAGGAACTCATGGAGTTTAACATATTTGATGTGCTAAAATCCACTGCAGTTAGGGTCCTTTTCGATGCTCAAATAATTCTATCACTGGCCAGAGGCAACCTCTTCAAGTTGTCTCCTACAGTCTTTTGACATGAGCATAGACTTTGATAGCATCTTTGTTTTTGATAGGGCAAAATGTTTCTGGCTTATATGTTACCTGTCCCATATTTGGAACCGGCTTGATTTCTTCGAGGGGAGGGTGCTAAAGGAAAGTGCTGAAAGAAAGGAAATTGCTGAAGGAAAAAAGTATTTAGAGACTGTAATCTAGAAACTAAGGTGGCTCACTACTGTTGAGGTTGGTCATTGTTTCTAGGCTTTTTCAGTGGATAGGCTAGGAAATTTTGTTTAAGAGAAAATATATCATGTAATATATTTTCAATGAAATATTTTTAAATATTTACTTTACTTTTTTTTTTTTTTGAGACAGGATCTGGCTCTGTCTCACAGGTTTGTATGCAGTGGTGTGATTGATCTCAGCTCACTGCAACCTCCGCCTCCTGGGCTCAAGCCATCTTCCCACCTCAGCCTCCTGAGTAGCTGGGACAACAAGTACATACCACCATGTCCAGATAATTTTTTTTTGTATTTTTTGTAGAGATGGGGTTTCACCATGTTGCCCAGGCAGGTCTGGAACTCCTGAGCTCAAGCCATCTGTGCCCACCTTGGCCTCCCAAAGTGTTGGGATTACAGGCATGAGCCACCATGCCCGGCCCTAATTTTCAGTTAAAATTTGGGGTTAGAAGTTTTACTTGACTTCTTTGATTTTATTTTATTTTATTTTATTTTTATTTTTTTTTTTGAGATGGAGTCTCGCTCTGTCCCCCAGGCTGGAGTGCAGTGGTGCGATCTCGGCTCACTGCAAGCTCCGGCTCCCGGGTTCACGCCATTCTCCTGCCTCAGCCTCCCGAGTAGCTGGGACTACAGGCGCCCGCCAACACGCCCGGCTAATTTTTTGTATTTTTAGTAGAGACGGGGTTTCACCGTGTTAGCCAGGATGGTCTCGATCTCCTGACCTCGTGATCCGTCCGCCTCGGCCTCCCAAAGTGCTGGGATTACAGGCTTGAGCCACCGCGCCCGGCCTTGACTTCTTTGATTTTATATTTGCAACTTTTTTTCTGAAAATCTTGAGTCTTAACAACATTAACAATTATACAAAGTAATATATCTATATCTATAAAAACCAATTTTAGAATAGCAATACCAATATTATTAGTAATATTGTGACTCTTAAAAATAAATACCTTGAGATTTACTTTTAGTTCTTTAGTTTTTATTTTATTATGGTATAATCTCACTAGGAATATATAATCAAATCACTGTGTTTTAGAGCCACTTGAAATAAATTTTCACTGTCTTTTAAGCCATTAACTCAATACACAGGTTTTTTGTTTTTTCCATGTTGTTTTAGAGTTTTAGAGATTATCCTAAAAATTAGAATGAAATTCTATAATGACAAAATATACATAAAAATTTTACCATTTTAACCATTTTTCCTATTTTTTTCTTTTTTCAATGATCCTAGAAATCCTTCCAACTGACAATTTTTAAGTATATAGTACAGTGGCATCGAGTACATTCACATGATGTGTAACTATCACCACCATCTATCTCCAGAGCATTTTTCATCTTCCCAAACTGAAACTCTGTACATATTAAACACGAACTGCTTGTTTTCCCCTCCTCTGATCCCCTGGCAACCACCCTTCTATTTTCTGTCTCTATGAATTTGGCTACTCTATGTACCACATATAGGTGGAAACAGGCACTATTTGTTCTTTTGTGACTGTCTTATTTCACCTAGTAGGGATTACTTTAAAGTTTTAGAATTAAGTGATGTTTTAAGCCGGGCGTGGTGGCGGGCACCTGTAGTCCCAGCTACTCGGGAGGCTGAGGCAGGAGAATGCCGTGAACCCGGGAGGTGGAGCTTGCAGTGAGCTGAGATCGCACCACTGCACTCCAGCTGGGGCGACAGCCAGACTCCGTCTCAAAAAAAAAAAAAAAAAAAAAAAAAAAAAGAGTACAGTTTGAGGTTATGTACCATATACTTTCCTAACACTTGTTGAAAATCTGCAGCAAATGCATCTGAAGGAGAAAAATGTTCTTGTGACATGAAAGGATTTCTTGTAAAAGTATCACTAACCTGGAGAAATTAATGGAACTATTTAACCTATATAGATCATTTTAACTCGAGAATTATAGAACAAACATTCATTTGAAGCAAAGTCTAGTAGAAACCTGAAAAATAAAAGAAAACACATCATTTTTGGCTTTTTGGTGGCAGGGCATCCTTTCCATTTAAAGATGGCATATTCATGAACACTGTGTTTGTCCCAGTCTTACGCGCTGCTGTTGTACAGATTAGAACCTCATACAGTATGATTGCAGGTGCTATTCCTTGATATATCTGAGGACTTGAGGGGAAGAACAGATGTTTACCTCTGGCAGACAAGGAAAGATGGGATTTTATGATATTTTTTAAATAGTGCTTTCATTTTCCTCTCTCACCCATACCCTCAAAATCCATTCACCAATAATGAAACAATGCTAAATAAATGCCTTAATAGAAGTACTTAATGAATTTCTCAGAAGCAGTGGTAAAAATGACATGGTTAGTAGTGTTGTGTTACCTAGTATTGGAAAGGTGATAGAGTTGGGATGTTTTGTCATAATGCACAGAAAAGAAAAAAAATTACAGTATATTAAGCTAAATGACTTACAGTGTTTAACATCTGGACTCTGGCAATTTTCTAGGCATAATTGTGGAGTGAATTTTAATATTTAGGCCTTATAGTCCTTAACTCTATATTAGTTTGAATTGGGTTAAAGCAAGCAGATACATTAAACACAAAATATATGCATGATTCATGAATGTGACTTGCAAATAACTACTACATTGGTAACTATAGTATAGCTGACTAATTTTTCCATTAATATTTTTTACTAAAATATTTATCCTGAATTATATATTTATAAGTAAAATTGAAGATTAGTATCATTTACTTTTTAAAATAAGAAACAATCAGACTATCTGGACCATAAAATTACCAGAATAACGGTTTGGCTCTAGTCTGTCTCAAAGACTGCCTTTCATGAACTCTCCTTCTGCTCAGAGATCACACTCAGGATGCTACGAGCGGCAGGTGATATCTAGTGAGAAGGTTAATCACCTTTTAAGATATTTATAAAAATCTTATATATCTACATAACTACATACATGTAAGTACTCTGTTTATCATAGTGAAGACATGCTAGCTATCGTCAGTTAAAACTTTCCCTAGAGATGGTATGTCTTGATTTAAAAAACATTTTTTGATTAACTCTTCTAACTGATATATATACTTTAACACAAGTGTCTTTAGACTACTGATCTAAAAAATTTTTGATCACTTACCTCCTCACGTATATACTTTGTAAATTAAGTACATGTGCCATTGAAAAAGTATATTAAACACTAGAGTAGCTTAATTTCTTTCTTAATTTTAAAACAAAATAAATATAAGGAGAGGTTCTAATAAATCTGAGTGGATGATCTTTGCAGGCCTTACTTTAGGGCCAGGTGAAGTATGGAAACACGAGCCAGATGAGGGATGCAGGTAATAAATCTCTGAAGGTCATGAATGGCTCTGCTTTACATACA
Organism: Symphalangus syndactylus; assembly: GCF_028878055.3. Lineage (NCBI taxonomy): Eukaryota > Metazoa > Chordata > Mammalia > Primates > Hylobatidae > Symphalangus > Symphalangus syndactylus. The sequence goes on from NC_072432.2 coordinate 55,805,943, forward strand.
GCAGGTGAGTGAGCTGCTTTTGGTTAGCACACTACTACTAATGAACTATAAAGCAGAGACCTCACAATTTCATTAACTCAAAAAGTCCTTACAGTACAATAAAATCACTTACGTTTTTAAGAAATGCAGATGGTGTCACAGAATCCAAAGCATTGTCTGTAGCACATACATAAGTGATTCCATCAATAAAGACAGTATGGTAAACATAGCTTTGAAAAGAAAACATGATAATATTAAAGAAGTTAAGTACCCGCACAGAGAATTTAACTTCATTTTTCAAGCTTTCATTAGTGGTATTAAGAACTATATAGATTGGCCGGGTGCGGTGGCTCACGCTTGCAATCCCAGCACTTTGGGAGGCCGAGGCGGGCGGATCACGAGGTCAGGAGATCGAGACCACGGTGAAACCCCTTCTCTACTAGAAATACAAAAAATTAGCCGGGCGTGGTGGCGGGCGCCTGTAGTCCCAGCTACTCGGAGAGGCTGAGGCAGGAGAATGGCGTGAACCCGGGAGGCGGAGCTTGCAGCGAGCCGAGATCGCGCCACTGCACTCCAGCCTGGGCAACAGAGCGAGACTCTGTCTAAAAAAAAAAAAAAAAAAAAAAAAGAACTATATAGATAACTTTTTATAATTAGAATAATTGGTTGGGCGCAGTGGCTCATGCCTATAATCTCAGCACTTTGGGAGGCTGAGGTGGGAGGATTGCTTGAGCCCAGGAGTTGAACATTGGCCTGGGCAACATAGCAAGACCCCTTTCTACAAAAAATACAAAAAAATTAGCTGGGCATGGTGGTGCACACCATACTGTATTTCCAGCTACTTGGGGGGCTAAGGTGGGAGGATTGATTGAGCCAGGAGGTTGAGACTGCAGTGAGCCATGATCACGCCACTGTACTCCAGCCTGGGCGACAGAGTGAGACCCTGTCTCAAACAACAACAACAAAAACCAAGAATAAAGAAGCATAATAATTAGAAGATATCTCATATATTTGAAAAATTGAAGTAAATTATGTTAAGTGAAGTCTGTAGAATTTAAATATGTATTCAAAATTGCATCAATAAAAATAAATCAAAGAGAAAACTAATAATTTGGTATATATATATATTTTATTTTTTGAGATGGAGTCTCACTCTGTCACCCAGGCTGGAGTGCAGTGGTGCGATCTTGGCTCACTGCAACCCCTGCCTCCCAGGTTCAAGCAATTCTCCTACCTCAGCCTCCCGAGTAGCTGGGATTACAGGCACGTGCCACCATGCCTAGCTGATTTTTGTATTTTTAGTAGAGACAGGGTTTCACTATGTTGGCCAGGCTGGTCTCGAACTCCTGGCCTCAAGTGATCTGCCTCCCATGGCTTCCCAAAGTGCTGGGATTACAGGTGTGAGCCACCATGCCCGGCCTATATATATCTATATTTGAAGTCACTCACATTCCAAGACTGAATCAAGATTCTGACTAAATAGAAAATGCTATATTCGGCCGGATGCGGTGGCTCACACCTGTAATCCCAGCACTTTGGGAGGCCGAGGTGGGTGGATCATGAGGTCAGGAGTTCAAGACCAGTCTGGCCAACATAGTGAAACCCCGTTTCTACTAAAAATGCAAAAAATTAGCCGGGTGTGGTGGCAGGTGCCTGCAATCCCAGCTACTCGGGAGGCTGAGGCAGAAGAATCGCTTGAATCCAGGAAGCAGAAGTTGCAGTGAGCCAAGATTGTGCCATTGCACTCCTGCCCAGGCGAAAGTGTGAGACTCTACTCATAAAACAAAAACAAACACAGAAAATACTATGTTCATTGAATTTTACTATGCCTATAGTTTAGGTAGACATTTAATTTTGGTACATCTTGGTTTTCTATAGATTAGAATTAAAAATTTGTAAACTGCAAATACCAAATATTCAGGATGAGTTGGGGAGGGAGGAATGAATGTTAAAGTGAACCACAGTATGTTAAAATGAACCTTAACATGACCACTCAACCATCTAGACCTTTCTGCCTTCTCAGAGTCCCAGAGTAGGGGCTAGAATCTCCTTGGAAAGTGCCTCCATCCTTTACTGCCCAACAATCCAGAAAATGCAGGAATAGGCAACAAAAATAGTTGCTTGGTGCCTAGACTTTAGTCTTTGTGCATACTGTCTCTAAATGGTTAACAGGCAACAGACATGGTCAAATGTTAAACTGAATATATATGAGAATGAGGAAACTCAGAAACAGGTAGAAAAGATAATTTCAGAGGCAGAAAATTTAACATATGAGCCCTTTCAGTGTAAATCCTTCACATCATATCATGAATACAATATGCTACAAATGTTTTTAATGATGATATTGATTTATACACATAATCTCCACCTAGAAAATATTTTTATTTAAAAATTTGGTGGAGTCCGCTGAAAAAGTTGCTAATTGTACCACCTATCTGAAAGTTACACATGTAATTTGAAGTAAATTGATACTGCATGTGAAAAAGAGATATTTTAAATTTATGCTTAGTATGTTATTAATACTGTCAGTAATATTCAGAAAGCATCTATAATCTTAAAAACAACTTGAATATCTGATGTTCAGGATATATCATTAATTGACAAAAGCCAGGTGGAGAAAAGTGTGCATGATGTGCTATTATTTATCTATCACATCATATGCTACCATAAGGGAAGTTCAAATGTACATACAGTAGTCTCTTATTTGTGGCTTCACTTTCTGTGGTTTCTGTTACTCATGGTCAACCGCAGTCCAAAAATAGGTGAGTAAAATGCAATGAGATATTTTGTGAGAGAGAGACAGAAAGACATTTACATAACTTTTGTTACAGAATATTGTTATAATTGCTCTATTATTAGTTATTGTTGTTAATTTCTTATTGTACCTGATTTATAAATTAAATGTTATCATAGATATATATGTATAAAAACACACAGTATATATTATAGGGTTTGGTACCATCTGTAGTTTTAGGTATCCACAAGACTGGGGGTCTCGGAATGTATCTCCCTCAGATAAGGCAGGGCTACTGTATGTACTCTATATTGTGTGTTCTTTTTTTTTTTTTTTTTTTTTTGAGACAGGGTCTGGCTCTCTCACCCAGGCTGGAGTGCAATGGTGTAATCTCTGCTCACTGCAACCTCCACCTCCTGGGCTTAAGCCATCCTCCCATCTCAGCCTCCCAAGTAGCTGGGACTACAGGTGTGCACCACTATACCCAGCTAATGTATTCTTATAGAATGTATTTCTTATAGGAAAAAAGAAAAGAATAAAAGATAAACCAAAAACTTGTTCAAAATGGTTACCTACACAGGGGGAAAGAGTAGTAAGGAGAGGAAGAGAATGAAAATTAGACTTCTCGAAGGAACTGTTTTGTAGATTTGACTTTGGGACCATATACATGTTTTGCATAATAAAAATGTTATTAATGAAACTTTTAAAAAAAGTAACCATTAGGGCCGGGCGCGGTGGGTCACGCCTGTAATCCCAGCACTTTGGGAGGCCGAGGCAGGCGGATCACAAGGTCAAGAGATTGAGACCATCCTGGCAAACATGGTGAAACCGTGTCTACTAAAAATACAAAAATTGCTGGGCATGGTGGCACGCACCTGTAATCCCAGCTACTTGGGAGGCTGAGGCAGGAGAATTGCTTGAACTTGGGAGGCGGAGTTTGCAGTGAGCCAAGATTGCACCACTGCACTCCAGCCTGGCGACAGAGCGAGACTCCGTTTAAAAAAAAAAGAAAAATGTAACCATTAGAAATCAGAAACAAAATGAGAAAGATGACTTTGTGTTGAGTGATTAAGGCAGGAGATGATGGTGGCTTGGTTACTATTTGGAGAGGAGAGGCAATGGGATTGGCCCATGGATTGGATTTCAATGTAAAAGAGACAAGAGTCAAGAATAATAAGGTTTTAGGCCTGAGGAACTAGAAAAGTGATATGTGGAAGACTTCTGGAAGAGGCTTAGCTTTGGATATGTTTGAGATACTGTAATTAGACATTCAAGCAGAGTGGAACAAGTGGATATACAAGTCTGGGGTTCAGAAAAAAAGGTCTTCAAAAGATTCAAATTAGAATGTAGAACACAGGTAAGCAAACAGCAAATGAGGAAAGTATCTCTTTTTAAAATCATTTCAGCTAATTTTGTCTGTGAAGACAAAACTAGATTATTACCATTTTGCAATCCCTTATAAATTAGTGGCTCTTGGGCCTAGCAATGAGTATCGATAGCTGCTAACATCTCAAAAGGAGATATAATCAGATACCATGTACCATCTGATGGAAGAACACTCATACTATAGTCCTGCTGAAGGGGTTGAGCCTCTGGGTTGGCTACTTGGTAAATGGTGACCTGAATTTTGAGTATGCAATCAGCAAACCTACACTGTGGGAAACTCTTGTCAGTTCTTCAACAATAAACTGCAAGGGAAAAAGAAAAAAGAAATGGAGGGGGAACAAGTGGATTTAAAGAGATTTAAAAGACATCAAATTAAAAAATGGACAGGATTGGGCTCCCATCTGAGGATGTGTATTTGGGTGCTGATGCAATGAAGAAACAGGGAAATGACTACTATGGAAGCTGGGATGGTGTTTGATTTTGCTGGGATGGTGTTTGATTTTGCAGAGATGGAGGAAGTGGTGAATGGGACAAGACATATGGTGGGGGTGGCTGGCAGTATTCCGTTTTCTTTGGCCTAGATGATAATTGCTGCTGGGGAGAGTCCCTTGCAACACTTCACAAAGCTATACACTCATTAGATGTGATTTCTTTGTATCTCTGTTTTACTTACGATAGAAAGGTTAAAACAAACCTACTCTAAAAAAAATGAAGAGCCTTAAAAATAATAGAACCTTTCATTTCCTTCACTTCTTCCTTTACTAGCAACTGTTTTCAAGACTGATTTAGGCCATACCATGTAATGTCCTAAGTGAAGCTTAAGAGTGATGCAACCCCTGCCTCCCGGGTTCAAGCAATTCTCCTACCTCAGCCTCCCGAGTAGCTGGGATTACAGGGACGTGCCACCATGCCTAGCTAATTTTTGTATTTTTAGTAGAGACAGGGTTTCACTATGTTGGCCAGGCTGGTCTCGAACTCCTGGCCTCAAGTGATCTGCCTCCCATGGCCTCCCAAAGTGCTGGGATTACAGGTGTGCGCCACCATGCCCGGCCTATATATATCTATATTTGAAGTCACTCACATTCCAAGACTGAATCAAGATTCTGACTAAATAGAAAATGCTATGTTCGGCTGGATGCGGTAGCTCACAGCTGTAATCCCAGCACTTTGGGAGGCCGAGGTGGGTGGATCATGAGGTCAGGAGTTTTTTGTTGTTGTTGTTTTGTTTTGTTTTGAGATAAGGTCTTGCTCAATTGCCCAGGCTGGGGTGCAGTGGTGCGATCACAGCTCACTGCAGCCTCGACCTCCCTGGCTCAGTTGATCCTCCCACCTCAGCTGGGACTATACAGGTGCTTGCCAACACACACAGCTAACTTTTTGTAGAGACGGGGTTTCACCTAGTGCCTAGGTTTGTCTCAAACTCCTGGGCTCGAGGGATCCACCTGCCTCAGCCTCCCAAAATTTTGGGAATACAGGCGTGAGCCACCATGCCCAGCCAGCCACTGTTCTCGTTCTTATTAAACATATTTTAAGGTAGATGTTTCCTTTTTTATTAATGAAATGTTTTGGGTATACCCAAAAGAATGGAGAATAAGATAACAAGAACACTTTTAGACCCATCTAGAAGTGCTAGACCAGTTAGATACGGTTAATATATCCCCTTTATACCCTTCCTTAAATTTATTTTCTCTTTTCCATTTGAAGAGGTAAACACTATCTTAATTTGGTGTTTATCATCCCCTTCATGATTTTATACTTTTACATATAGAAGTTCTCCTTTCTGAGGGTTTAATCAAGAGTATGTGTAACTAGTATTTACGTCATCATCGGAATTATTTTCTGGTAATTGTTCAAAAACAGATCTGTATTAGAACTTACCTTACCTTCCCATTTGAATTATGGTCTTTGGTTCAGCTCTAAGAAGCACTAATCTAAGCACTTTTGCCACTGCTTCCTAAAAATAAATTGTCAGCATTTACTTTGCAGAAGATTGTAGTGTCTTTCATTATTCTCCTCCTAAATTTACCAATGTTCTAGTTAGTTTATTAAGGAAAACCAGTTCACTAGGAGAACTAATGAGTGGGGATTCATAATGCATGGTAACAGTCAAGTGATCCTGAAATATTCATATGAATCTGAAGAAAAATATTAAAACCATATAAATATACATACAATATATACATATATGTGTGCAAATATAGGTTGAACTACATAATCTTATTTTTATTTTTTATTTTTTTTGAAATGGAGTCTCGCTCTGTCGCCCAGGCTGGAGTGCAGTGGCGTGATCTTGGTTCACTACAAGCCCTGCCTCCTGGGTTCACACCATTCTCTTGCCTCAGCCTCCTGAGTAGCTGGGACTATAGGCGCCCGCCACCACGCCCGGCTAATTTTTTGTATTTTTAGTAGAGACGGGGTTTCACCGTGTTAGCCAGGATGGTCTTGATCTCCTGACCTCGTGATCCGCCCACTTCAGCCTCCCAAAGTGCTAGGATTACAGGTGTGAGCCACCGCACCCGGCCCCATTTTTACTTCTTTTGTGATACTGCAGTTGCTTCAGGCCATCTGGATCCATAATCTTATTTTTACAATCATATCTTATACATGGTTTCGAGGCTGGAAAGCACTATCTAATCAAACATCTTTTCAGTAACCACTAGCTACTGAAACTATAAATAAAATGCTAATAGTTAAGGATATTCATCTTTTATTTTCTGAATACCCTAAGCAGTCTTCTTACCTTATTTTTTAAGATAAAAATTTTTATTCACTATTGTTCACTGATCTCTTTCTAAAAAACAAACAATTGCTAAGAACTCTTATACCTGTTTCTTATGAGGCTCATTCTTTGGGGAAAAATTTGCAAGATACTATGACTATCCAGAATACCTTAAATGTAGTCAGTTATATGAAGTCCCATTAACTTACTTTAGAAGTGTGAAAGAAATCTGAAAGTTACCCAAGAAGCCTTGAATGGCTATAATCCCAATTAACTTTTCCATTTTCAAAAAATAACACGAAATAAAAACTTTTATGGAAGGGTAAAAGTTATTTTTAATGGTAGAAAGTAAAACCTGATACTCTTGGTATTGCTTGAAAAGTCCTGGTGATATTTTCTAGGAAAGGATTTCCTAAAAAACTTGAAAAATTAAAGGGACACATAAACTCTCAATTATTAGTAATGGAACATATTCCCACGTTTCCCCCCAAGTGTCTCTTTTAGTGTAGAGTGTAAACATTGGTATCTTAGCAAAATTTGAAACAAAACAAATGGCAATATGAGGCAGTAAAATGAATGGCAAAGTGGGTTCTAGTTGTGTTGCTAGAATTACTGTGTTGCATGACTTAGTGACTTGTCTGGGTCTGTTTACTCGTGGGAAGAATGAAGAGATTGGACAGAGGATCTCTAGGGTCCCGTTCAGCGCCAGGATTCTATAATAGCAGTTAGTTGGATCTCATGATTAAACTTTGGCACTCATGTTTTTCAAATGGATATAAAATTTTTTATATCCTTGGCATTGAGGGAAGACGTGATACTTTTTTGTTTCCTTTTAACCTGAACTATTTCTTGAAGCTCCTTGCTATTCTTTTTCTTCTCCCTAGTCAGCTTTCTGCACAGCAGTCATTCCAGGCCTTCAATCCTCTCCTCCGATTATATACCGCCTTATCCCTCTACTTTCTTCCCTTCCTGTATGCTTCACCAAGAGAGGTCACTTGGGGCTTATGAAAGATTTTAGTTTTCTCTCTCCTTTCTTAATTAACAAATTAAATAAACATTTATTGAGAACTTACTGCCTATTATGTATTAGGCATTGTACACTGGAAAGACAGAGATGAAGACTGTCCCTGTCCTTGAGTTCAATTGCAGAGACAGACAAGTGAAAGAAGATTCTAATTCAGCCTGGTAAGTAGTTTGGTAGAGGAATGTAAGTTAACCTGTGTATAGAGGAGGCTTCAAGGAGAAAAACTGAGAAGAGTCTCAAAGCATAGATGTTATACTGCCCCAGAATGGAGAAAACTAATTTCCAGGTAGAAGGAACAGGAGATGCAAAGGGAGACCATGCTGAGATTGGAGAACAGCATGAAATTCAGGATAGTTGGAGCACATGGGTATGTGGGGAAGGGAAGGAGATAATCAGAGAGGGCCTTGCGTGCCAGGCTAAGGAGTGTGGGTAATGTAATCAGTAGCCACCAAATTATTTTAAGCAGGGGAGTGATATGATCCTATCTGCTTTTAGGAACTACCACTGGAGCAGCAGTGTGGAAGTTGTTTTTTAGTAGGACAAGGCTGAAGTCTGGGAGATTAGTTAGGAGGCGTTTTCAATAAGCCTGGTGAGAGGAGCCGGGATGAAGACATGGTTCAGAAACAAGGAGATAGATTTGAGATATACTCAGGAGATACAAAACTGATACAACTGGGTGATGAATGGACAGATGTGAAGGGGAAGAAGGGAAACAACTGGAGGTGACTCCCAGTTTCCCGCTTGAAGAGCTCAGTAGAGCTACCAAGCAAGATCAGAAATAGTCATGTGTCACTTAACAACAGAGATACGTTCTGAGAAATGAGTCATTAGCTGATTTGCTTGTGTGCAAACATCATAGAGTGCACTTACACAAGCCTAGATGGTCTAGCCTACTACACACCTAAGCTATATGGTATTGCCTATTGCTCCTAGGCTACAAACGTGGACAGTATGTTACCGCACTGAATATTGTAGGCAGTTTGAACATAATGGTATTCGTGTATGTAAATGTCATAAACATAGAACAGGTACAGTAAAAATGTGGTATTATAATCTTATAGGACCACTGTCATATATATGGCCTGTCATTGACCAAATCATCATTAGGCAGTGCATGACTGTATGCACGGAGGAATCTGTTAGGAAAGACAATTAATTTAGTTCTGGACATGACATGTTCTATTAGGCAATCTAACTCAGGAGAGAGATAACTTTGGAAGTGGGTTTGGCTGTAATCAGAGGAAAGGTGTCTACGGATGTGAATGAGTGTGTCAAGTTAAAAGAGGACTACAACGAGAACCTTAAGGAATACAGCATGTAAGGGATTGGTAAAGAAGAGAGTCCCAGGATTAGACTGAATCATATGTCTATATTCACATTCTCCTTTCCTGAAGAGAAAGAGGGTATTCCCCTAATCTGAGGCTCACATCTCTACTGCCAAATTGGATTCCATCCTTTTGTGCCCCTTCAAGCCTTACTCCACCAATAGCCCCCTCGTCTCTAATATCTTCGACCTTTTCTTTCCATTAGCTTAACATACATGTGAAAGTTTTCCTTATATCAGAAAAAAATGAGGTGCCTTCCTGGATCATGCTGCATCTAGCTTTCACTGCATCTCATTCCCTTTCTAAATTTTTGAAGGAACAGTCTAACCTCATTCTCCCTACTTTCCTATCTCTCACTCACTTGGCCTAAAGCTACTGGGCTTCTGCCTCTGCTCTTCTCCCCAACTGCTTACAGTACAATCACCAATCATCTTCCCATTGTAGAGTCTAATGAATACCTTTTAGTTCTTGCTTAAGGTGTTGACTGGACTAGACACGAACTTATTGGTGACATGCTCAACTTACTGGGGATATAAGAAATTCTTGTAAATTTCTTCTTTTGGCTTGTAGGACACCACAGCTCACATTTGGTGACCCATCTCTCTACTTTCTTCTTAAATCATGTTCTGCCTTTTGGTCCTCCTCTTTTCTCACTTTCTATACATTTCCTGGGCAGTCTTACCCATTTCTACTCCTTTTAACGGTCAGTCTTGACTCTCTGAATGCTAGAGCAATATATTCATTACCCACTAGACATTTTTCTGACTTAAAACCCTTTGGAAATAGGTGGAAAAATAAATACACATACAGATTTGGCCATTTTCAACAGGCAACAAGATTCAACATGTCCCAAACTCTATTATTCTCCTCTACATTCCCTCCCACCGTTTTTCTCCACTTTCTATGTTCTCTTTGTAGTTCAATGCCACCTATGAAAAAATTCTGAGACTCATCCTATGCATTACCTTGTCCAGCATCCGACATATTCAACCAGTTATCAACTCCTGAGAATGAAGTTCAGAAAGTCTCCTTAGGGGCCGGGTTCGGTGGCTCGTGCCTGTAATCCCAGCACTTTGGGAGGCCGAGGCAGGCAGATCACCTGAGGTCAGGAGTTTGAGACCAGCCTGACCAACATGGAGAAACCCCGTCTCTACTGAAAATACAAAATTAGCTGGGTGTGGTGGCGCATGCCTGTAATCCCAGCTACTTGGGAGGCTGAGACAGGAGAATTGCTTGAACCCGGGAGGCAGAGTTTGCGGTGAGCCGAGATTGCATCATTGCACTCCAACCTGAGCAACAAGGGTGAAACTCCGTCTCGCAAAAAAAAAAAAAAAAAAGAAAGTCTCCTTAGGATCTGCCCCTTCTTTCCATTTGCACCATCATTGTCTTAGTGCAGGACCATCCATTCTAAATGGATGTCACCCTCCCAATCTACCTTCCATATTGTAACCAGACCAAACTTACCAGAAGGTAAATCAGATCTTGCTATTCCTCTGTTTATAAATCTTAGTTGCTCGCCAGGTTCTCTGGGATGAGAAAACAGCTGTATATAGGACCCTTCATTTGCTGTCTTCTGCCCACTTTCCTGGCCTTATCTCCAGCCTCTACACCCTCAGTCTTGTGTTCCAGCCACACTGAGGTTCGTGGGAATCCGCAGACACACCATGCTCTTTTCTCTGCATGGAGTTCTCATTTCCCTCTCCTGTGCCAGGCTAGGACTCTTACAAGTTTATAAGCGAAGCACCCATCTTGAAAGCTACAGGAACAACCGCAACCTACCTCCGTTGAAATACTTTTTATACTCTAGGACAATTGTCTATAGCCCTTGGATATAAAGGGGCAACGCCAGGCTCATGTTCACTGCTGAATCCCTGATATTCTTTACTCTGGGATTTTGTGACAGAGATATGTTCAATAAATGTGTGCTGAACTGCAGGTCATTTCTCCGCAGGAGAAAGACAAATTTTAGGGTCTGTCAAAGTTGGACCTGGGTTCAAATAGCCACCAAACCCAGCACGTGCAGCGCCAGCTCTGACCCCTAGGTGGCGCACGTGCGGCTGCCGCCCGGACGCCAGCCTCTCGCGGGGGCGGGGCCTCTTGCGGGGGCGGGGTCTCTCGTGGGGGCGGGAGCTAGTGTCCTCCGAGCCGGTTCCGGACCACCTCGCAGCGCCGCGTCCTTAGAGGCGGACTCGGGGGGCACCACCCTCGAGGGGCGGAACCCGTGGGGCCGGTGGCATGGATCCAGAGGTACCTGGTAAGAACCTCCAGTCAGTGTCAGCTCCGCTAGGACCGCTCGGCCATTAGCAATGAAGCTGTAGATGATCGTCATAGCAGGCGGGCCAGTGAAGGAAAGGCTCTTCTGGACCTAACCGTCCGGGAAAGCCTCGGGGCGGTGACCGGGGCGGGGCTTCCGGAGAGGGCGGTGCGTGCGCAGGCGCGAAGAGGGACTGATTGGCAGGGAGAGAGGCGGGGCCGTCTCCAGCCCGAGCGGCGCGTTTCACCGGACATGGGCGGGGTCTCTGGAGAAACCTGCTTTGGGTGGCAGCCTTTCTCCTTAAAATCATTTGTCGAGCGCCAGTGTACTTCATAGTGTTTACCTCCTTATGATTCATTCACAGTCTAGAGCATGTGAAATGTAGACCTTGATTTTAAAGAAAATAAATTCATTAATCCAGGCATTTATTGAACTCCGGCTGTGCGCTAAATGCCTTAGATTCCTGGGTATGCAAGTAGGTCGGCTCCGACCTTGAAGTTGAGGAGTTCATATTCTAGTAGTGGTTACAGAGGCACATGCGGAGGAACGCCAGTCTCAAGTGATATGCGTGTGCTATCAGGGAAAGATGAACAAAGCTGCAGAAGATGGGATGGAGAGCTAGCAAAGCTTTCAGAGTCCCTGACTTAGAGGATGGGTTGGCGTTCTCTAAGTGGGGAGGAAAGAAAGCAGAGGGAATAGCTTCTGTAAAGGCTTGAAAGAAGGCAGGTGGGTTTGGGGGATGAGTGTGGCAGAGAAAAGGTGTATGAGAGAGTAGGTAGGAGGGCAGAGTGGAAGGAGTGGTAGCATGACTTCTGTTGTCTTAGACCTTGGGTGCCTTCACAATAATTTTTTTAAAGTGTGACCTTATATATTTTCATCACCAAGGTATTGTGGCAGAGTGGAAAGAGTTTGCCTTTGAAGTCAGACAAACTTAGATTCATATATGGGCATTACCCATGTACTCCCTGCGTTTATGTAACTTAATCTTTCTGAGAGTCAGTTTCCTAGTTCATAAAATGGGGGTAATTGTCAAGTTTAAATGAAGTAATTATGCAAAAATATTAGCATACAGTAGTTATGCAATTGCAATAATTTGTGATAAGTACATATTACTTTCTTGCTCCCAATGGCATAACCTTTTTTTTTTTTTTTTTGAGACATGGTCTCACTCTGTCTCCCGGGCTAGAGTGCAGTGGCATGATCACGGCTCACTGCAACCTCCACCTTCTGGGTTGAAATGATCCTTCCACCTCAGCCTCCTGAGTAGCTGGGACCACAGGTGTGTGCCACCACGCCTAATTTTTGTATTTTCAATAGAGACGGGGTTTCAACATGTTGGCCAGACTGGTCTTGAACTCTTGACCTCAAGTGATCCACTCTCCTTGGTCTCCCAAAGTGCTGGGATTACAGGTGTGTCACTGCGCCCGAAGCCAATGGTGTAACCTTAAAGAATGACACTCAGTATCCTTCTGGGTGCCTGGCAGAGAGTGAAGGCAGGTAGTCAATTCCGTTTCCTTTAACACAGGTACTCAAATTGGATTTGACAAGGAAGGAGCAAAACTGGTCTGCACTGTAGCTCCTGAGAAAAATGCCTTGTTGAATCATGTATCCTCCTATATACAGGAAATCTCGAATCAGTGGGTCTTATCAGCTTGATAAGTGTGTCTGTGTTACAGGCAGGGTGACTGATTAAAAGCACTGGTCACATTACTTATACCTGGGAAGAGGAAATTTGTTAACTCTGGGGTAATGCTTTTGCTTACCCCAGGGTCTTGCTTACAGTAAAAAGAAGCCGAATAAACCTCACCACAAATCCATCTTTTTTGAGCCCCTTCTCCCTGGTGAGCTTTCAGCACAGCAGTCATTCTAAGCCTTTAATCCTCCCCTCCAATTGCATACTGTCCCTTGTGCTTTCTTTCCTTCCTGTATGTTTCCTGTATGCTGTATTATGCCTGATAGCCAAGGCATACTCTAGTCAATGCCAGGTTTCCTCACTTAACTCAGGATTTCACCCTTTCCTTCTTTCCCCATGGGGTGGCATCTCTGAGTGTGGGAAACTTGGTGGAGGGAAAGATCTTCCAATTAGTGACCTTCGTCCCTCTAAGGTGGCATCTGCAGCTAATGTTTGTTTTCTATCTGTCTCTGATCACCAGTCACACACTCTACTTGGAACCCCAAGGTCCCTTTAGATGCTCTGGTTCTCTTTCAGCCACTTTTGTGGTCCTCTTGGAGGCGAAGAAAAATTCCCACTGCTCCCACATGTCATTCTGAGGCTGCGGGTGGCTCCAGAGGCTGTGTCACAACGTGCCCTCCTGTCGCACTCTCCTGTTGTGCTGTGTCACTGCTGTCATGTGGGGAGCAGCTTTTAGACCTTACTTCATTTGGGAAGCAAGCCCTTGGATCTCCAATTTACTGGGAGTTTTCTCATCACCGCACTCCGTCACCGCTCACTTCCTAGAGAGGACTCTAGCTAGTTGGAGTGCTTCCTTCTCATTCTGTCTTTCTCTGACATGTGGACATTCCAGCAAGTCTAGGTAGGGAAACTCTGACCACCCTAGGCATTCTCCCAATTTATGCCATGGACATTGGTTGTCTGAAACCTTTTTGTCCCCATATACTCTGTTTTCAGAGAGTTCACAAAATCTATTTTGAAACTTTTTGGAATGAGAAGCTTTTCTGTCTTACCCTCTTCTTCCTCCATCTCTCCTTCCTCCTCCTCCATTTTTTTCATTCTCCATTTTTTTTTTTTTTTTTTTTTTTGAGACGGAGTCTCGCTCTGTCGCCCAGGCTGGAGTGCAGTGGCGCAATGTCGGCTCACTGCAAGCTCCTCCTCCCGGGTTCACGCCATTCTCCTGCCTCAGCCTCTCCGAGTAGCTGGGACTACAGGCGCCCGCCACCACGCCCGGCTAATTTTTTTTTTTTGTATTTTTAGTAGAGATGGGGTTTCACCGTGGTCTCGATCTCTTGACCTCGTGATCCACCCGCCTCGGCCTCCCAAAGTGCTGGGATTACAAGCGTGAGCCACCGCGTCCGGCCTCATTCTCTATTTTTGTGCCAAAGAGAATAACTGAGAATGAAAACCACGGCAGGTAATATAAAATATCACAGACATTTCCACCTTTCCCTTGATAGTCTGATAAAATCTTGAGGATGCAGCAGAAAGAGTGGTGAGAAGCTAGGATCCTGGGAAGGTGAAATGGGACATTTCACTGTTGTTAATTTCTTTCACAACATACTTTTAGACTCATCAGTACTTTGACTGGTGAATACTACTATCATTGCTTTTTTTTTTAATTTATTTATTTTTGAGACAGAGTCTTACCCAGTCTTTTGAGACAGAGTCTTACCCAGTCTTACCCAGTCTTGCCCAGGCGTGAGTGAAGTAGCACGATCTCGACTCACTGCAACCTCTGCCTCCTGGGTTAAAGTGATTCTCCTGCCTCAGCCTCCTGAATAGCTGGGATTACAAGTGTGCACCACCACACCTGGCTAATTTTGTATTTTTAGTAGAGACAGAGTTTCACCATGTTGATCAGTCTGGTCTCGAACCCTTGACCTTAAGTGATCCGACCCCCTCAGCCTCCCGAAGTGCTGGGATTACCTGTGTGAGCCACTTTGCCTGAATTATCATTGCTTTTTAGAGGTTAGCTTCCCAGAAGGAAGAGCCACTAATTTTTTAGTCATCTGACTTCTTAGATGGTTAGAGAGTTTGTAAGTGTTTTTGTCAGCTGGAGACTTTCAAGCACTCACTAATTCAAGATGCGTCTTATTAAGTATTGAAGTTCTCTCATAAAGGACTGTTTTTTTTTACTTATTGTTCTTCAAAATGGAACATTTTTATAATTTTTTTCTTTAAGTATGTGATCACTGTAAAAATTTAGGCTGGGCACAGTGGCTGAAGCCTGTAATCCCAACAGTTTGGGAGGCTCAGGTGGGAGAACCACCTTAGCCCAGGAGTTCAAGACCAGCCTGGGCAACATGGTAAAACCCCATCTCTACAAAAAATGACAAAAATTAGCTGGACATGGTGGTGCACACCTGTGGTCCCAGCTACTTGGGAGGCTGAATTGGGAGAAAATGTTTGAGCCTGAGAAGTCAAGGCTGCAGTGAGTCATGATAACAACGCTGCACTCCAGCCTAGGCAATAGAGTGAGACCTTGTCTCCAAAAAAAAAAAAGAAAAAACTAGAGTAAAAGCCTGTCTATTTTTACCATCTCATAAAAGAACCACTGGAATAATCTAATTTATATTTGTCTTTTCATTTTTGTGCATTTTATGTACATTTTTCTGAGATTTTTTTTTTTTTTTTTTTTTTTTTTTTTTTTAGACCGAGTCTTACTCTGTGTTCCAGGCTAGAGTGCAGTGGTGGGATCATAGCTGACTGCAGCCTCGAACTCTTGGTCTCAAGTGATCTTCCTGCCTTCCCCTCCTGAGTAGCTGGGAGTATAAACACGTGCCGCTATGCTCTGCTAATTTTGTTCTTTTTATTTTTAGGCAGGGTCTCACTGGTCACATGAGCTGGAGTGCAGTGGTGCAATCTTGGCTCACTGCAGCCTTGACTTCTCAGAATCAAGCTGTCCTCCTACCTCAGTCTCCTGAGCAGCTGGGAATAAAGGCACAAGCTACCATGCTTGGCTAATTTTTGTATTTTTTGTAGAGACTGGGTTTCACCATGTGGCCCAGGCTGGTCTTGAACTCCTGGACTCAAGAGATTCATCTGCCTTGCCCTCCCAGAATGCTGGGATTACAGGCATGAGTCACCATGCCCAGCCTGTTCTTTCTTTTCTTTCTTTCTTTTTTTTTTTTTGAGATGGAGTCTCCCTCTTGTTGCCCAGGCTGGAATGCAGTGGTGCGGTCTCGGCACACTGCAACCTCCACCTCCTGGGTTCCAGAGATTCTCCTCCTCAGCCACCCAAGCAGCTGGGAGTACAGGTGTGTGCCACCATGCCTGGCTAATTTTTGTATTTTTGGTAGAGACGGGGTTTCACCATGTTTGCCAGGCTGGTCTCGAACTCTTGACCTCAGGTGATCCGCCCGCCTTGGCGTCCTAAATTGCTAGGATTACAGGCGTGAGCCACCGTGCCCGGCCTGTTTTTTAAATTAACAATGTTTTCTTTGACTATCATATATATATCTCAGATGTTTCTTCTGAGGTTTATTATTTGATTTTTCTTTTTCTTTTTGGTGTCTATTTTTTTTTTTTAGACATTTTTGTTGGACCTTAGTGTCATACTAGGCAAGGCCTCTTTTTCTATCCCCATCCCCAAATGTAAATGTTTTCTTATTTTTTGCTATTACTTTTATATGTTTGTTTTAATGTTTAAATCTTTAATCCACCTGGAATTTGTTTTTGTGCCCTTTATGAGGTAGGAATTTGCATCTTCCCAAATGGACAGCCAACTACTTTTTGTTTTTAAATTATACTTTAAGTTCTGGGGTACATGTGCAGAACGTGCAGTTTTGTAACATAGGTATACACGTGCCACGGTGGTTTGCTGCACCCGTCAACCCATCACCTACATTAGGTATTTCTTCTAATGCTATCCCTCCCCTAACCCCCCACCCCCCAACAGGCGCTGGTGTGTGATGTTCCCCTCCCTGTGTCCATGTGTTCTCATTGTTCAACTCCCACTTACGAGTGAGGACATGCAGTGTTTGGTTATCTGATCTCGTGATAGTTTGCTGAGAATGATGGTTTCCAGCTTCATCCATGTCCCTGCAAAGGACATGAACTCATCCTTTTTTATGGCTGCATAGTATTCCATGGTATATATGTGCCACATTTTCTTTATCCAGTCTAATATTGATGGACATTTGGGTTGGTTCCCAGTCTTTGCTATTGTGAATAGTGCTGCAATAAACATACGTGTGCATGTGTCTTTACAGTAGAATGATTTATAATCCTTTGGATATATACCCAGTAATGGGATTGCTGGGTCAAATGATATATCTAGTTCTAGATCCTTGAGGAATCGCCACACTGTCTTCCACAATGGTTGAACTAGTTTATACTCCCACCAACAGTGTAAAAGCATTCCTATTTTTCCACACCCTCTCTAGCATCTGTTGTTTCCTGACTTTTTAATGATCGCCATTCTAACTGGCGTGAGATGGTATCTCATTGTGGTTTTGATTTCCATTTCTCTGTTGACCAGTGATGATGAGCATTTTTTCATATGTCTGTTGGCTGTATAAATGTCTTCTTTTGAGAAGTGTCGGTTCATATCCTTTGCCCACTTTTTGATGAGGTTGTTTTTTTTCTTGTAAATATGTTTAAGTTCTTTGTAGATTCTGGATATTAGCCTTTGGTCAGTTGGATAGATTGTGAAATTTTTCTCCCATTCTGTAGGTTGCCTGTTCACTCTGATGATAGTTTCTTTTGCTGTGCAGAAGCTCTTTAGTTTAATTAGATCCCATTTGTCAATTTTGGCTTTTGTTGCCATTGCTTTTGGTGTTTGAGACATGAAGGCTTTGCCCATGCCTATGTCCTGAATGGTATTGCCCATTCTAGGATTTTTATGGTCCTAGGTCTTATGTTTAAGTCTTTGATCCTCTTGAGTTGATTTTCGTATAAGGTGTAAGGAAGGGGTCCAGTTTCAGTTTTCTGCATATGGCTAGCCAGTTTTCCCAACAGCATTTATTAAACAGGGAATCTTTTCCCCATTGCTTGTTTGTGTCAGGTTTGTCAAAGACCAGATGGTTGTAGATGTGTGGTGGTATTTCTGAGGCCTGTGTTCTGTTCCATTGGTCTATATATCTGTTTTGGTACCAGTACCATGCTGTTTTGGTTACTGTAGCCTTGTAGTAAAGTTTGAAGTCAGGTAGTGTGATGCCTCCAGCTTTGTTCTTCTTGTCCAGGGTTGTCTTGGCTATGTGGGGTCTTTTTTGGTTCCATATGAAGTTTAAAGTAGTTTTTTCCAATTCTGTGAAGAAAATCAGTGGTAGCTTGATGGGGATGGCATTGAATTTATAAATTACTTTGGGCAGTATGGCCATTTTCACGATATTGATTCTTCCTATTTGTGAGCATGGAATGTTTTTCCATTTGTTTGTGTCCTCTCTGATTTCCTTGAGCAGTGATTTGTAGTTCTCCTTGAAGAGGTCCTTCACATCCTAGGTATTTTATTCTCTTTGTAGCAACTATGAATGGGAGTTCACTCGTGATTTGGCTCTCTGTCTATTATTGGTGTATAGGAATGCTTGTGATTTTTGCACATTGATTTTGTATCCTGAGACTTTGCTGAAGTTGCTTAAGGAGATTTTGGGCCGAGACGATGGGGTTTTCTAAATATACAATCATGTCATCTGCAAACAGAGACCATTTGACTTCCTCTCTTCCTATTTGAATACCCTTTATTTCTTTCTCTTGCCCGATTGCCTTGGCCAGAACTTCCAATACTGTGTTGAATAGGAGTGGCGAGAGTGGGCATCCTTGTGCTCGTTTTCAAAAGGAATGCTTCCAGTTTTTGCCCTTTCAGTCATATTGGCTGTGGGTTTGTCATAAATAGCTCTTATTATTTTGAGATACGTTCCATTGATACCCAGTTTATTGAGGGTTTTTAGCATGAAGGAGTGTTGAATTTTGTTGAAGGCCTTTTCTGCATCTATTGAGATATTCTGTGGTTTTTGTGATTGATTCTGTTTATGTGATGGATTATGTTTATTGATTTGCATATGTTGAACCAGCCTGGCATCCCAGGGATGAAGTCGACTTGATCATGGTGGATAAGATTTTTGATGTGCTGCTGGATTCGGTTTGCCGTATTTTATTGAGGATTTTCGCATCGATGTTCATCAGGGATATTGGCCTGAAATTTTCTTTTTTTGTTGTGTCTCTGCCAGGTTTTGGTATCAGGATGATGCTAGCCTCATAAAATGAGTTAGGGAGGATTCCCTCTTTTTTTATTGTTTGGAATAGTTTCAGAAGGAATGGTATGAGCTCTTCTTTGTACCTCTGGTAGAATTCGGCTGTGAATCCATCTGTTCATGGACTTTTCTTGGTTGGTTGGGTATTAATTACTGCATCAATTTCAGAACTTGTTATTGGTTTATTCAGGGGTTTGATTTCTTCCTGGATTAGACTTGGGAGGGTGTATGTGTCCAGGAATTTATCAATTTCTTCTAGATTTTCTAGTTTATTTGCATAGAGGTGTTTATAGTATTCTCTGATGGTACTTTGTATGTCTGTGGGATCAGTGGTAATATCCCCTATATCATTTTTTATTGCATCTATTTGATTCTTCTCTCTTTTCTTCTTTGTTAGTCTGGCTAGCAGTCTATCTATTTTGTTGATCTTTTCAAAAAGCCAGGTCCTGGATTCATTGATTTTTTGAAGGGTTTTTCCTATCTCTATCTCCTTCAGTTCTGTTCTGATCTTAGTTATTTGTCTTCTGCTAGATTTTGAATTTGTTTGCTGTTGCTTTTCTAGTTCTGTTTTTTTTTTTTTTTTTGTCAGAATCAGACTTTATTTAACAATCTGAAAACGTGTTCTTCTGGCTTTAAGTCTTGCAAAATGGGTCATAAGTCAAAGGCAGATTTGTTCACTGTCCTCTGAGTATGTGTGGTTATGTCTCTGTGTAGACAAGTGTCTGTGTCTATAGATACTTTTGCTTTTTATAGTGATTATAGCTCCACTTTAGTTAATGTATAAAGTCTTATTCTAATAATGCTAAAACCTGAATTAAATATTCCCTGAGTCTAATGTTCTCTTCTCCCCAGCCTGCCTCCCTCCATCCCTCCCATAAGGCTGCTCCTCCACCTCCATTAATGCCAGGTCTTTAGACAGCACCATCATTCTTACTGAGAACCCAGGGATGGATGCTGGCTCTGATATCCCTCTGACCTATACCCTCTGGTTGAAGAGCTTCTCTGGGGAGGTGTGGGACTTGGGGAGTCCTGGCAGTTTCTCTTCAGAGTTGTGCATTTTCACTGGTAGATACCTCTTCCTGAGGTTCAGGTGCTGTGAGGTTGCTCTTGTCTGGTACTGTGGAGACTTTCAGCTGGTCTTGGCCGTCCGAGGAGTCAGCTGAGACAAGCTTATTATCCTTTTCCTTGTCTTCCATCTTTGCCTCTCCAGGCTCTGAAGCAATCTGAGATGTCATTAAGGTGGGGGAAGTACAGAGTTCTTCGAGGTTCTGATTGTGGATGTTTTCATTTTCTTTGGCCTCAGGAGTTCTTACTGGCTTCTCTGGTGGTTCTGGATTAGGAGAGACCTCTAGGGAGGTCCTAGGACTTGGAGTCCCAGTCCCCAAGGAGGCCCTAGGGCTGGTGGGTGAACCCCCTCCAGAGGCTGGAGGGCTGGAGGGTGTGTTCCCTGAGGAAGGCCTGGGGCTTGCAGTGGCTCTGGGTGGAGGAGGCCTACTAGGGGGTGCTGAGGTCCTCTGGATAGAGGCTCTCTTCTTTGGTTGTTCAGATCCTTCACCTGCGGTGCGGGTTCGGAGGACTACTTCTGCGGCAGATGATGAAGGGTGTCCTGAAGGGCTTAGGGCTCCACCTGGTGATAGAGCAGGGGAGCTGGGGAAAACTTCCTCCTGGGACTTGGCACTCTCAATGATAGGAGAGGGCTGGGCCTGAGAGGGGCCGTTGCAGGTTGGTAGAGGCTCTTCTTCCTCAGAGGAGCTTGCTTCAGATTCTTCCTTCTCTATTTCCTCATCTTCTAAGAGCTCCTTGATCTCAGAATTGTCTTCCCCCTGGGCTGCCTCAGGTGCCAGATCTTCAGTTGCTGAGACAGATTGACTCTTACTCTTCTAGGAAAGTGTAGAGGGACTAGTAGGTGAGGTAAGAGGACTGGAGACTGTAGATGTTCGAACTGGGGGAGAAATGACTAAAGAGCGCCCGCTGCTGCTTGATAGTCCCTTCACCACAAAGACTTTACTGGAATGTTGCTTCTCCAGTTTGCTCATCACCTCGGAGAGATTGTGGTTCAGCTTGCTTATTTCCCTGTAGAAGACATCCGTCAAGTTGGAAATGTTTTGGAAGATGGTCACATAGCAGCCAATATGACTATCATAAAGAATAGGCAACTCCTCTAGTAGTCTGTTGATTTGCATATGTTGGTTCAGATCTTCAAACACAGTCTGGGCTTTGTTGAACTCTTCCTCTGCCTTGGCAGTCTTGGCCTCATCTTTCTTCTTGGCATTCTGCACTGCCTGCAGGTGATGTCGGGCACTGTCATAATCCACGAGTTTCCAACCCCACTTGGCAATTCTGTCCTTAATTTCGCTGAACTGGGTGATGTAGTCTTCTATGGTCCTCACAGCCTGGTCAGCAAGTTTCTCCTCGTAGTCTTCCCAAAGGAGATCATTATTCTCTGCAATGGCCTTCAGCTCCTCATGACCATCCCACTCGCTGCTGTAGATCTCCTGCAGGGTTTCTGACACTCTTTTTGAGCTTTCATGCATCACTTTTACTGCACTAAGGAAGTTCTTCAGGTCCTTGTATAGTTGTGGCCTTCTGCCTGTTGTTGGTAGAAGTTGTTAGCACTTTGTTCAAATTGTTCATCTTTGGTTTCTACAGTTTTCCCCGATTTCTGCAGCACATTCTCCTGGGCCCTGCTGAACTTCTTCTGCACCTGCTTGGTGAAGAGGCCGGCCGTGCCACCCGCCTTGCCCTCTGCCATTCTGCCGGCTCCCTGGGGGCTGCCACCCTGGCCCCATGCCCTGTGGTTTTCTTGCTTCCCTAGTTCTTTTAATTATAATGTTAGGGTGTCAATTTTAGATCTTTCTTGCTTTCTCTTGTGGGTATTTAGTGCTATAAATTTTCCTCTACACACTGCTTTAAATGTGTCCCAGAGATTCTGGTACATTGTGTCTTCATTCTCATTGGTTTCAAAGAACATCTTTATTTCTGCCTTCATTTCTTTTTACCCAGTAGTCATTCAGGAGTAGGTTGTTCAGTTTCCATGTAGTTGTGCAGTTTTGAGTGTTTCTTAATCCTGAGTTCTGTTTTGATTGCACTGTGGTCTGAGAGACTGTTTGTTGTGATTTCTGTTCTTTTGCATTTGCTGAGGAGTGTTTTACTTCCAATTATGTGGTCAACTTTAGAATAAGTGTGATGTAGTGCTGAGAAGAATGCATATTCTGCTGATTTGGGGTGGAGAGTTCTGTAGATGTCTATTAGGTCCACTTGGTCCAGAGCTGAGTTCAAGTCCTGAATACCCTTGTTAATTTTCTGTCTTGTTGATCTGTCTAATATTGACAGTGGGATGTTAACGTCTCCCACTATTATTATTGTGTGGGAGTCTAAGTCTCTTTGTAGGTCTCTAAGAACTTGCTTTATGAATCTGGGTGCTCTTGTATTGGGTGCATATATATTTAGGATAGTTAGTTCTTCTTGCTGCATTGATCCCTTTACCATTATGTAATGCCCTTCTTTGTCTCTTTTGATCTTTGTTGGTTTAAAGTCTGTTTTATCAGAGCCTGGGATTGCAACCCCTGCTTTTTTTTTTTTGCTTTCCATTTGCTTGGTAAATATTCCTCCATCCCTTTATTTTGAGCCTATGTGTGTCTTTGCATGTGAGCTGGGTCTCCTGAACACAGCACACTGATGGGTCTTGACTCTTTATCCAACTTGCCAGTCTGTGTCTTTTAATTGGGGCATTTAGCCTGTTTACATTTAAGGTTAATACTGTTATGTGTGGATTTGATCCTGTCATTATGATGCTAGCTGGTTGTTTTGCCCATTAATTGATGCAGTTTCTTCATAGTGTCGATGTTGTTTACAATTTGATGTATTTTTACAGTGGCGGGTACCGGTTGTTCCTTTCCATGTTTAGTGCTTCCTTCAGGAGCTCTTGTAAGGCAGGCCTGGTGGTGACAAAATCTCTCAGCATTTGCTTGTCTGTAAAGGATTTTATTTCTCCGTCGCTTATGAAGCTTAGTTTGGCGAATATGAAATTCTGAGTTGAAAATTCTTTTCTTTAAGAATGTTGAATATTGGTCCCCACTCTCTTCTGGCTTGTAGGGTTTCTGCAGAGATCCACTATTAGTCTGATGGGCTTCCCTGTGTGGGTAACTCTACCTTTCTCTCTGGCTGCCCTTACCGTTTTTTCCTTCATTTCAACCTTGGTGAATCAGACGATTATGTGTCTTGGGGTTGCTCGTCTCGAGGAGTATTTTAGTGGTGTTCTCTGTATTTCCTGAATTTGAATGTTGGCCTGTCTTGCTAGGTTGGGGAAGTTCTCCTGTATAATATCCCGAAGAGTGTTTTCCAACTTTGTTCCGTTCTCGTCACTTTCAGGTACACCAGTCAAATGTAGATTTGATCTTTTTCACGTAGTCACATATTTCTTGGAGGCTGTGTTCGTTCCTTTTTATTCTTTTTTCTCTAATCTTGTCTTCTCTATTTCATTAAGTTGATCTTCAATCTCTGATATCCTTTCTTCTGTTTGATTGATTCAGCTATTGAAACTTGTGTATGCTTCACGAAGTTCTTGTGCTGTGTTTATTAGCTCCCTCAGGCCATGTGTGTTCTCTACACTGGTTATTCTAGTCAGCTATTCGTCTAACCTTTTTTCAGGGTTCTTAGCTTCCTTGCATTGGGTTAGAACATGCTCCTTTAGCTCAGAGGAGTTTGTTATTACCCACCTTCAGAAACCTACTTCTGTCAATTTGTCAAACTCATTCTCTGTCCAGTTTTGTTCCCTTGCTGGCAAGGAGATGTGATCCTTTGGAGGAGAAGAGGTGTTCTGGTTTTTGGAATTTTCAGGCTTTTTGCACTGGTTTCTCCCCATCTTTGTGGATTTGTCTACCTTTGGTCTTTGATGTTGGTGCACTTTGGATGGAGTCTTTGAGTGGATGTGCTATTTCTTTCTGTTTGTTAGTTTTCCTTCTAACAGGCCCCCCTGCTGCCCGTCTGCTGGAGTTTGCTGGAGGTCCACTCCAGACCCTGTTTGCCTGGGTATCAACAGCGGAGGCTGCAGAACAGCAAATTTTGCTGCATGATCTTTCCTCTGGAAGCTTTGTTCCAGAGGGGCACCTGTCAGATGCCAGCCAGAGCTCTCCTGTGTGAGGTGTCTGTTGGCCCCTACTGGGAGGTGTCCCCCAGTCAGGATACACAGGGGTCAGGGACATACTTGAGGAGGCAGTCTGACCCTTAGCAGAGCTTGAACGCTCTGCTGAGAGGTTTGCTGCTCTTTTCAGAGCCATCAGGCAGGGACATTTAAGTCTGCTGAAGCTTTGCCCACAGCTGCCCCTTTCCCCAGGTGCTCTGTCCCAGGGAGATGGGGGTTTTATCTATAAGTCCCTGACTGGGGCTGCTGCCTTTTTTTCAGAGATGCCCTGCCCAGAGAAGGGAAATCTGCCTGTCTGGCCACAGCAGCCTTGCTGAGCTGCTGTGGGCTCCACCCAGTTCGAACTTCCCAGCAGCTTTGTTTACACTGTGAGTGTAAAACCGCCTACTCAAGCCTCAGCAATGGCAGGCACCCCTCCCCTCACCAAGCTTGAGCATCCCAGGTTGATCTCAGACTGCTGCTGTGCTAGCAGCGAGAATTTCAAGCCAATGGATCTTAGTTTGCTGGGCTCCATGGGGGTGGGGCCTGCAAAGCCAGACCACTTGGCTCCCTGGCTTCAGCACCCCTTTCCAGTGGAGTGAATGCTTCTGTCTCTCTAGCATTCCAGGTAACACTGAGGTATGGAAAAAAAGAACTGTAGCTAGTTCGGTGTCTGCCCAAATGGCCACCCAGTTTTGTGCTTGAAACCCAGGGCCCTCGTGGATTGGGCACCGGAGGGAATCTCCTGGTTTGCGGGTTGTGAAAACAGTGGGACAAGCACAGTATCTGTGCCGGAGTTCCTCAGCCTCAGTCCCTCATGGCTTCCCTTAGGTGGGGGAGAAAATTCCCTGATCCCTTGCACTTCCTGGGTGAGGCGATGCCCCATTGTGCTTTGGCTCACCCTCCGTGGGCTGCACCCACTGTCCAACCAGTCCCAATGAGATGAACCAGGTACCTCAGTTGGAAATGCAGAAATCACCTGCCTTCTGTGTCGATCTCACTGGGAGCTGCAGACTGGAGCTGTTCCTATTTGGCCATCTTGCCACAGAATCCTACAGCCAACTATTTTATAACACTTATTGAATATCCTTTCCCGACTCATTTTTTTTTTTTTGAGGGATGGGGTCTCACTCTATTGCCCAGGCTGGAGTGTAGTGGGGTTATTATCACTCACTGCAGCCTCGAACTCCTGACTCCATCCTTCCATCTCAGCCTCCTGAAGTAGCTGAAATTACAGGCATGAACCACTGCACCTGGCTTCCACAGTAATTTGAAATGCCACTTTTACCATAGGTTAAAGTTCCATGTACATATATATATATATATATATATATATGACTTTATATATATATATGACTTTATATATATTGTATATTGTTCAATATATGTATATTGTTCATTGGACTTTAGGGTTGATTTCTGTGCTAATATCACAATGATTCAGTAATTGTAGCTTAAATGACTTTACATTTAACAATTTGGAGATAATTAATATATTTACAATATTCAGTCATTGAGTCTTCCCATCTAGAAACATGAGTTGTCTTTCTGTTTATTCTACTGATTTCCTATGAGCTTTTTCATAAAGGCTTGACAAATTTTTGTTACATTTATTCTGGGATATTTTGGCTGTTCTTGTTAATGGAATTTGCTCTCCATAATGTTTTCAAACTGGCTAACGTTGGCATGTAGAAAATCTATTAGCTATATTTAATTATTCGCATATAGTCCCTGCTCCATTGTATTTTAATTTCCTTAAGGCCAGGGGCTTCCCATAGAGCTCAAAGAGCTTTGCTCAGCATGAACATGACAGAGGATACTATTGCTGACTGTCATATTAGTCTTTTCCACTATGCTTAGCAACCAGTGGAGGAAACCTCAGGTAACAATATTTGTGGAAACTGGGTAATGATTCAAGGTAGTGTAGTAAGAAGACACTGAAGGGACTTTGGCATCAAGCATACCTGGATTTGAATCCTTACTTTGCATCTCTGAACTACAGTTTGTTCCTTAGGCTCATCTCTGTGCCTAATTCATAAAATGAGCTAAGGCGTATAAAGCAGAAAGCATATAGTGACTGGCCCTTAGTAGGTGTCCATAATGGGGGTAGCCGTAACAGATCGCAGTTATGATCATGATGGTTTCATATTTTCATGTAACCAAATCTATCCATTAAGATGCACATGAAAAACATTTTTTAAATTTCTTCCTTTTTTTTTTTTTTTTGAGACCAAGTCTCACTCTATCGCCCAGGCTGGAGTGCAGTGGTGCGATCTCGGCTCACTGCAACTTCTCCTCCTTGGCTCAAGTGATCCTCTCACCTCAGTCTCCCAAGTAGCTGGGATTACAGGCATGCTCCATCACACCAGGATAATTGTTTGTATTTTTAGTAGAGATGGGGTTTCGCCATGTTGGTCAGGCTTGTCTCAAACTCCTGACCTCAAGTAATGCGCCTGCCTCTGCCTCCCAAAGTGCTGGGATTACAGGCGTGCACCACCATGTCTGGCTAATTTTTGTATTCTTTTTGTAGAGATAGGATTTCATCATGTTGCCCAGGCTGGCCTCGAACTCCTGGGCTCAAGCAGTCCTCCCCCCTCAGCCTCCCAGAGGGCTGGGATTACAAGCATGAGCCACGGCGCCCAACCCACACCTGGGTCTATATTTACCAAACTTTATGGAAGGTATATTAATATAAATAATAAGAAATCTATAAAGAGAGTTATTTAAAGTGTTGGGTGTGTGTGTGGGGAAGGGTGCGTGTGAGATGGGCTGGTCAGGAACACTACAAACCTGTGATTACAGAGTGGATGTATCAAACATTTCGTTTGATCTTCAGAAATACCATATATCCCAAATCCAAAAACAGTCATTTGCTATCTGAACCTTCTGCACCAGCTACCAATTGTGAAACTCAACATGATGAGCTTCTGTTCTTTGCCTAACTCATGGTGAAAACATTCACACAAAGCCATTAGTTCTCTCTCTCTCTGTGTCTCTCTTTCTTTCGATGAGGTCTATGTCACCCAGGCTGGAGTGCAGTGGTACGATCTCAGCTCACTGCAACCTCTGCATCCCTGGTTCAAGCGATTCTCCTGCCTCAGCCTCCTGAGTAGCTGGGACTACAGGCATGCACCACCATGCCTGGCTAATTTTTGGTGTATTTTTTTTTTGGTAGAGACGGGGTTTCACCATGTTGCCCAGACTGGTCTCGAACTGCCTCAGCCTCGAGTGCTGGGATTATAGGCGTGAGCCACTGCGCTAAGCCCAAGATGAATATTTAAGAAAGTCCAGCCTGGACTATGTGAGGTGCCTCTTTATACGTTTAGAGGACATGTCTGAGTCATCATTTAAGGCATATGTTACAGGAATTTTCTAAAATTCTTCCTTTTGAAAAGCGTGTTATATGTCAGTCTCCCCTCACTGGCTTGTAAATTTCCTGAGAGCAGGGACCATATATTACCAAATCTTTTTATCCTCAGTACCTCACACAAGTTGTGGACACAAATTAAGTGGCTGCATTTCATAGTATGAAGTACAATAATTTATTTAATCATTCCCTTCCTGTCTCCACTTTTTTTTATAATACAAAGAATTATAATACAAAATGAATTCTCATTTTTTGCTAAGAAGTATAGCCAAATTTAAGACAGCACGTACAAGTGGGAGACATTGCTGAAGGCCACTCAAATGTGGGTATTGTGCTTATCCTGCGGTTGTTTTAAATGTAGCTGGCATGTGAGAGCCAGCAGAGGGAGCACAGAGCACAGCGTTGAGGGAGAAAGCAGCCTACAGTTGTGCTAGGGAAGAATTGAAAAGGACACTCAGAGCTTTTACAGAGGAAGGAAATGAGAGCTGGGAAGAAGGTCGTTTCTCATCTTCATTCTTGTCTGCCTTGCTCTCTTTTGTAACTCATTCACGCTCAGACAGGCCTGTTCTTTTGTCCCCTGCACTGCAGCTTTCCACAGCCCATCCCTGTCCTTTAGTTAATTACACAAGAAGACCCACAAGTGCCGTCATGTTCTCCATGCTGGTTTCTCTTTGGGCCAGCTTAGCTACTTAGCTCAGATGCATTGGGTAAGTATAGGTGAGATTCCCGAAAAAACACTGAGGAACCCAGGAGCCTTGATCACACATCTGTACTGAATAAAGCCAAGTGGGGACCTGAAGGATGGGAGAGAGAACCGGGCTTAGCTCATCTCTGCACTAGGATTTAAAGAGGCAAATGAAGCCTGGCCAGGGGAGTGCTGTAGGGAGTGGGGTTTCTGGAGAGAGGAAGGAATACCACTTCCTGTTATATTGTCTTGCATAAGCAGATCTATGGCAAGCACAGAACCACATGTGACATGTCCCTGGCCACAAAGAAGCCAATGTAGGCTGGAGTTTCTCAGCTTTTCCTGTGCAATACTAGAGTGTTAATAGGTATTATGTAAGAATAAGATTTGTAATCAAATGTGTGTGTGGATTAAAAAAATTAAACAGTTTTCTTTACTGTGGGAGTTCTTAGATCCTTTATTAGGCACATTAATATAGTTTGTGGAATTCTGATAGAAGGGGCTATGCTATGTGGGCTTTCCCAGCTTATGTGGACTGAATTTATTTTATTTTATTTTATTTTAGAGACAAGATCTCACTATCTTGCCCACACTTGAACTCCAGTGTTCAAGCAATTCTCCCACCTTAGTTTTTTGAGTAGTTTGGACTATAGGTGCATGCCGTCGTGTCTGGTTTAATTTTTAATAGATGGTCTCTTACGAGATGAGTATCCTATGAATTACATTTTGGAAAATGTTGAAACAGGTTTGCCTAATGTTTAGGAAATTAGGTTATTAAACCATGAAATACAATCATAACACTTTCAAAAGGGCACTGTCTTCTAAGGTCTCCTGTGGCTTTTCATTCCCAGGGAGGTGTGGAGGGGTAGGGTGGTGAAGGGAGGCATATCAGAACCCTGAGTGGGGCTTTTTGAAATCTCTCCCCCTGTTATTTCAATAACATTCTTACTATCTCTTCCCCATATTTGAGGACCTTTTGAATAGTGAGCCACTGCTATTACTGGAAATGATTCCATCTCTCAAGTGTATTGGAGGAGAGAAAGCAATTGTAAACCATTGTTCTACAAGTTGAGTCAAAAATTCTTTACATGGCTGGGTGTGGTGGCTCATGCCTATAATCCCAGCACTTTGGGAAGCTGAGGTGGGAGGATCACTTGAGCCCAGGAGTTCAAGATCAGCCCGGGTAACATAATGAGACCCTATCTCAAAAACAAATAAACAAACAAAAGAAAAAACCCAAATTCTTTACATGTTGTTTAAGGTTTTCTATTGTATTCTCCAACTCCAGTGTTTTCCTTACTTTAACCTTCTTCTCCCCACATTAACCGCTACCATAGCCAATTTAGTTTACTCACTTACCTGAGATTATATTGTGCCAGTTACAGACTGGAAGCTTGTGGTTATACAATCTTTCCCATGTTCTCCTAATTCTTTCTCCATCTTTCAACATCTAGCTTAAGTCTTACTTCCTTCTGAGGTCTCTGGTAATCTACAAGCCTATATCACCTACTTTTTACATTGTTGGTTTCTGTCATTAATTGCATACAGCCGATTCTTTGTTATCAAATTTATTTGGTTTCAAAAGTTTGTAAAGTTGATTGGAATGTAGAGCACATTTCTCTGCAGCAATATTGTAGCTAAGTCAAGGCACATTTGCAATAAAAATAGTAGAAAGCAATCCCTAGCAATTAAACAAATCAGAACTCTAGTAATTAAACAAAACAGGGAATCAATAAGACTGAATTAGCTTATTCTCATTTATCTTGGAGTGCTGGTTTTTAAGGAAGAGTAGGTTTAATTAAAAGAGGATGAAGAGGTATTGGAAATTCATGGATATTCTGAATGGGCCTTATGGGGCAATTTCACAGAAGACATGGGCTCTTTGTTATGTCTTCATTATTTCGCAACCTGTAGCCCTCCATTTCCATAATGCTGATATCTAGCTACTAGCGCTTTTGTATTTAGCCATGATTTGGATTATTTTTATCTTAAAAAACATTGTGGGAGAACGTCAACAAAAATGGCTGAGTAAGGACCTCTCAAAATTTTCCCTTCCATAAGAGAAATGAAAAAACTGGCAAAATTATTCAGAATTAACATTTTCAGAACTCCAGAAATTAACCAACAGCTTGTAGCAAACCAGGGATCATTTATTTAAGAAAAATGGCTGCATCTCAGTAAGAACAGTGAAGTCTGTGGCATTTTTTTTTTTATTATACTTTAAGTTCTAGGGTACATGTGCACAATGTGCAGATTTGTTACATATGTATACATGTGCTATGTTGGTGTGCTGCACCCATTAACTCATCATTTACATTAGGTATATCTCCTAATGCTATCCCTCCCTCCTCCCCCCACCCCACAACAGGCTCCGGTGTGTGATGTTCCTTACCCTGTGTCCAAGTGTTCTCATTGTTCAATTCTCACCTATGAGTGAGAACATGTGGTGTTTGTTTTTCTGTCCTTGCAATAGTTTGCTCAGAATGATGGTTTCCAGCTTCATCCATGTCCCTACAAAGGACATGAACTCATCCTTTTTTATGGCTGCATAGTATTCCATGGTGTATATGTGCCATGTTTTCTTAATCCATTTGGGTT
The DNA here is from genome assembly GCF_028878055.3 of Symphalangus syndactylus. Lineage (NCBI taxonomy): Eukaryota > Metazoa > Chordata > Mammalia > Primates > Hylobatidae > Symphalangus > Symphalangus syndactylus. The sequence continues at coordinate 55,837,002 of NC_072432.2, forward strand.
GGTTCCAAATCTTTGCTATTGTGAATAATGCCACAATAAACATACATGTGCATGTGTCTTTATAGCAGCATGATTTATAATCCTTTGGGTACAAACCCAGTAATGGGATTGCTGGATCAAATGGTATTTCCAGTTCTAGATCCTTGAGGAATCGCCACACTGTCTTCCACAATGGTTGAACTAACCCTAGTCCCACCTTCTACTTTCCAGCTATGCAATAGCCTTAAAAAGTAACAATCCATATTTTTTGGGGCAGCCACCAGAGTGGGTCTATAACTCTTTCAAAGCCTAAGCCTTGTTCTCCAAGAATTGTCATCCAGCTTGTCTGATGTTTCCCTAGAAGACCCCACCTATAAGGCTGACTCAGAACTCACTCAGTGTTAAATTCCTTTCTGTCCTGGGGGGCATTGTAAAAAACAATTGTAGGCAAGTATTTTAACTTTGCCTACAAAGGTGCCTGAGGTGATGGACAATAGTTGGGGCAAAATAGACTAACAAAAAGCTTAAAAGGACTAACTGGAGAATGAAATATGCATAGGGGCTTTGCAAAGCTTTAATATATTCGTGGTATCTGGAAGGTCATTTACATGAAAGGGCTGTAAGCATGCTTAGAAAAGAACTGAGAAAACTCTAAGCTAAGCTCTCAACTCTGGTTTATCTTGAGATTCTGTACAAGCAGGAAGTGAAGGCTAAGGTGGAGTTGTAAGATTTTCTAGTTTTAAAGGCATGCACCAGTACCCACACAAAGTCACTCAGAAAACTCTGGGAGATGTATTGGTTCCAGATGTAAGGAAATCTCTGTTTAATCATTAATTTGTCAAAAGTTAACCCAGTAGAGACAGGAGCATGGCAATGAATACAGACTTTACAGAATTAGTTCAGAATAGTCACTAAAACAAACAACAACAAATCCTGAAGATGAGGAGGGAGGGATCTGACTGTAAGAGTTGTAACATTGTATTATTATTATTTTTATTTTTAATGTGGTTTTTTTTTTTGAGATATAGTCTTGCTCTGTTGCCCAGGCTGGAGTGCAATGGCACAATCTTGGCTCACTGCAACCTCCATCTCCTGGGTTCAAGTGATTCTTCTGCCTCAGCCTCCTGAGTAGCTGGGATCACAGGCACCCACCATTATGCCCAGCTAGTTTTTATATTTTTGTAGAGATGGGGTTTCCCCATGTTGGCCAGGCTGGTCTTGAACTCCTGACCTCAGGTGATCTGCCCCCCTTGGCCTCCCAAAGTGCTGGGATTACAGGCATGAGCCACTGTGCCTGGCCAACATATTATTTTAAATGTCCAGTTTTCAAGAAAAAATGAGTGTGCTTTACTAAGTTTTGAACTTGGGATCCATTACTCTTTCTTATATCCTATTTTTCCCTTTTGGCATGGGAATGTCTGTCCTATGCCTATCCTACCATTGTATTTTGGAAGTGCATAAGTCTTTTAGTTTTACAGGTTCATAGCTGGAAAGGAATTTTGCATCAGGAAGACTTGTCACTTGTCTCACCCATATCTGATTTAAATTTTTTTTTTTTTTTTTTTTTTTTTGGAGACAGTCTCACTCTGTCACCCAGGCTGGAGTGCAGTTGCATGATCACAGCTTACTGCAGCCTTGACTTCCTGGGCTCAATTGATCCTCCTGTCTCTGCCTCCTGAATAGCTGGGACTATAGGCATGTGTCACTATGCATAGCTAATTTTTGTATTTTTTGTAGAGATGGGGTTTTGCCATGTTGCCCAGGCTGGTCTCAAACTCCTGGGCTCAAGGGATCCTCCTGCCTCAGTCTCCCAAAGTGCTGAGATTACAGGCATAAGCCACTACACCTGGCCTGATTTAAATATTTAAGTGAGACATTGGACCTTAGACTTTAGAGTTGATGCTGGAATGAGTTATGATTTTGGGGGCTGTTGAAATAGAATGAATGTATTTGGCATATGAGAAGGACATTAATTTTGAGGGGCCTGGAGTAAAATGCTATGGATTGAATATCTGTGTCCCCACAAAATTCATATGTTGAAAACCTATTCCCCAATATTATGGTACTTGGAGATAGGCCTTTGGGAGGTGAGCAGGTCATGAGGTTGGTGCCCTCATGCTGAGATTAAAATGCTCTTATAAGAAGAGACATAAGATAATTTACTTCTTCCCTCTCCACTGTGTTGGGATACAATGAGTAGATGGTGGTCTACAAACCAGGAAGAGCCCCTTGCCACACACTGGATCTGCTGGTGCTTTGGTCTTGGACTTCCCAGCTCCCAGAACTGTAAGAAATACACAGTTTGTTGTTTAAGCTACCTAGGCTATGGTATTTTTGTTATAGCAGCTGGAACTAAGAAAGAGTCCTTTAGGTTGAATTGAAAGAACTCTACACAGTAACTCAAATCTATATGAAGAAATAACACCAGTAAAGTAATCATGTAGGTAAATATTAAAGGCATATAAATGTATTTGTTGTTTATTATTTATCTTTTTTCTCATATCTGACTTAGAAGACAATTGCATGGGGCAATAACTATAAATCTGTATTGATGAGCACATAATAATAATAGCATAGAGGAGTTAAACTATTTAGAGCATTTAAAAAAATATACCATTGGGCATGGGTGGCTCATGCCTGTAATTCCAGCACTTTGGGAGGCCAAGGTCTGTGGATCATTTGAGGTCAGGAGTTTGAGACCAGCCTGGCCAACATGGTGAAACCCGCTTCTACTAAAAATACAAAAATTAGCTGGGTGTGATGCTGCTTGCCTGTGGTCCCAGCTACTTGGGAGGTTGAGGCAGGAGAATTGCTTGAGCCTGGAAGGCAGAGGTTGTAGTGAGCCGAGATTGCACCACTGCACTCCAGCCTGGGTGACAAAGCGAGACTCCATCTCAAAAACAAAATTTTATATATATATATATAAAATTGAAATTAAGTTGGTGTTAATCAGAACTAGATTGTTGTAAACTGAGATGTTAATGGTAACTCCCAGGGCAGCCAATAAGAACATAACTCAAAAATATATAATAAAATAATTGACAAGGGAATTAAAATGGTACATGAGAAAATATCTATTTAACATAAAAGAAGGCAATATTGGGGGACTTGAGGAACAAAAAAGACAGGTAGAAAACAGATAGCAAAATGGCAGACATATATCATACCTTATCAGTAATTAAATTAAATATAAATGGGTTATGCTGTCTGTTTAAAAGCAGAGATTGGCAGCATGAATAAAAAGAGATCCAACTGTATGCCATCTACAAAAGACTCACTTTAGATTCAAAGACACAAGTAAATTGAAAGTAAAGGTTGGAAAAAGATATGCCATGCAAATAGTAACCAAAGAGATGGAGTAGCTATACCAATATGAGACAAATAGATTTTAAGACAAAAAATGTCACTAGAGACAAAGAAAGACATTTTGTCATGCTTAAAAGGTCAATCCATCAGGAAGAAAAATTTATAAACATATATGCACCTAACAACAGAGTCCCACATTATGCAAACTAAAAACTCAGAGTTGAATTAAAAAAATAGAAAATTAAAAAACAATAGTTGGGACTCCACTTTCAGAAGGGGAGAGAACAACTAGGCAAAAAAGTAAACAAGGAAACAGAAGACTTAACACTATAAAGCAATGATGCCTAATAGATAACCATAGGACACTCCAACAGCAGAATGCACAATATTCTCATGTACCCATAGAGTGAATATCTTACCAGGTAGGCCATATATTAGGCTACAAAAGAAGCCTGAGTAAATTTAAAGAGATTGAAATTATTACAAAATATGTTATCCAACCATAGTTCAATGACATTTGAAATCAGTAGCAGAAGGAATTTCTGGAAATTCAACATATGTGAAAATTAAACAACATACTCCTAAATAACTGAGAAGTCAAAGAAGAAATCACAAGAGAAATTCAATCACACTTGGAAATGAATAAAAATGAAAACACGACCATGAAAACATGCCAAAATATAGGATGCAGCTAAAATAGTACTTAGAGGGAATTTATAGAAATATAAATTCTAGATTCAAATTCTGTCAATTAAGCAGTCAATCAATAACTCTTTAGATTTAGTAGAAAATCCTAAAGAATCCACTAAAAATCTGTTAGAACTAGCAAACTATTTCAGCAAGATTGCAGGATACAAGATCAACATACAAAGGTCAATATACAAAGATTAATTATAGTTTTAGACACTTGCAATGAGCAATCAAAAAATAAAATTAAAAAAATTCCATTTATGGTGTTATCAAAAATAATTAAAAGAATAGGAATAGATTTAACAAAAGAAGTACAAACCTTATAGTCTGAAAACTAGAAAATATGTTTGAAAGGAATTAAAGAAGGTCTAAATAGAAGAAATCCTATGTTTATGGATTGGAAGACGAAACATTGTTAAGATGACAGTATGCCCCCAATTAATCTACAGATATGATACAATTCCTATTAGAATCCCAGTTGACTTCTTTATAGAAACTGTCAAGCTGATTCTAAAATATGTCGAGATATTAATAGCCAAAACAATCATGAAAAGGAGGAACAAAATACAATAGCTCACACTTTCCAATTTCAAAACCTACTACAAAGCAATGGTTATCAAGACAGCATGGTAGTGGCATAAGAATAGACATGTAGATTAATGGAGTAGAACCAACAGTACAGACATCGGTCCTACGTTTATGGTCCACTGATTTTTGACAAGGGTGCCATGACCATCCACTGGGGAAAGAATAGTCCCTCCAACAAATGTTGCTGGGACACCTGGATAGTTACAAACAAAAGAATGAAGTTTACACTGTATAAAAAACCAACACAAAATAGATGAAAGACCTAAATGTAATAGCTACAACTATAAGACTCTTAGAAGAAAACACAGCCGGTAGGTAAATGTTCATGACCTTGGATTTGGCAAAGCAGTCTTAGATATGATACCAAAAGCATAAGTAACAAAAGGAAAGATAGATAAGTTGGACTTAATCAAAATTAAAAACTTTTGTGCTTCAAAGGATACCAACAAGGAAGTGAAAGGCAGCCCACAGAATGGGAGAAGATATTTGCAAATCATATATCTGATAAGGGACTTGTACCTAGAATATATAAAGAACTCTTACAACTCAGTAATAAAAGACAAGTAACTCAATTAAGAAATGAGACCTAAATAGTCATCTCTCCAAAGAAGATATACAAATGTCCAAAAAACACATGAGAAGATGCTCAGCATTATTAGTTATCAGAGAAATGCAAATCAAAATCTTTCTGAGATATCACTTTAAACCCAGTAGGATGGCTTGAATCAAAAAGCCAGGTAATAACAAGTATCATTGAGGTTGTGGAGAAATCAGAACCTTTATACACTGCTATTGGGAATGTAAAATGGTGCAGCTGCTGGCAGTTCCTCAGACGATTAAACATAGAGTTACCATGTGACCCAGGAGTTTCATCCAAGAGAAATGAAAACACATATCCACATAAAAACTTGTACATAAAATCTTTTACATTATTTTTAGTTGACACATAATAATTGTACATATTTATGGGGTACAGTGTGAGATTTCAATACGTGTATACAATGTATGTGCAATGATCAAATCAGGGTAATTAGCACATCCATCACCTCAAACATTTATTATTTCTTTGTGTTGGAAACATTCAAAATCTTCTCTTCTAGCTATTTGAAAATAAACAATAAAATGTTGTGAACTATAGTCACCCTATAGTGTTATAGGACACTAAAACTTATTCCTCCTATGTTGCCATATTTTTGTATCCGTTAACCAGTCTCTCCTTCTTCCCCTTTCCTCCCACATTTATAGCCTCGAGTAATCACTATTGTACTCCTTATTTCTATATGAACTTTTTAAAGATTCCATCCAATCCCACTGGAAATGAGGAAAAATAAAAAAAATAAAAAATTAAGATTCCATATGAGTGACAATATGTGTTACTTATCTTTTTTGCCTGGTTTATTTCATTTACTAACATAATCATGGCTATACTAATTTACGTTCCCACCAACAGGGTGTAAGAACTCCCTTTCCTCCACATCCTTTCTGACATTTGCTATTTTTTGTCTTTTTGATAATTGCCATTCTAACTAGGGTGAGGTGATATCTCATTGCGGTTTTGATTTGCATTTCCCTGATCAGTGATGTTGAGCATTTTTTCATATACTTCTTGACCATTTGTATGTCTTCTTTTGAGAAATGTTCAGATCCTTTAAAAATCAGATTATTATTATTACTATGTTGAGTTGTTTGAATTCCTTGTGTATTCTGCATATTAATCCTTGGTTGGATGAATAGTTTGCAAATATTTTCTCTCATTCTGCAGGTGGTCTATTTATTCTGTTGATGGTTTCCTTTGCTGTGCAGAAGCTTTTTAGTTTGACAGGATTTCACTTATCTATTTTTGCTTTTGTTGTCTGTACTTTTGAGGTCTTATCCATAAAATCTTTGCCCAGGTGAAGGTCCTGAAGCATTTTCCCTGTTATCTTCTGGTAGTTTCTTAGTTTTGATCTTACATTAAAGTCTTTAATCCATTTTGAGTTGCTTTTTGTATATAGTGAGAGATAGGGGTTTGGTTTTGTTCCTCTGCATCTGGATATCCAGTTTTCTCAGCACTATTTGTTAAAGAGACTATTCTTTCCCCAGTGTATGTTCTTGCTGCTTTTGTTGAAAATCAGTTGGCTGTAAATATTTGGATTTATTTCTGGGCTCTCTATTCTATTCCATTGGTCTATGTGTCTGTTTTTATGCCAGTACCATGCCATTTTGATGATTATAGCTTTGTAGCATATCTTGAAGTCAGGTAGTATGATGCCTCCAGCTTTGTTCTTTTTGCTTAGGAGTGCTTTGGCTATTCAGGGTCCTTGGTGGTTCCATATAAATTTTAAGATTGTGTGTTCTTTTATGTGAATTTTTATAGCAGCGTTATTCATAGTAGCTGAAAGATAGAAACAACCCAAATGTCTATCAGCTGACAAATGGATAAATAAAATGTGGTGCATACTATAATGGAACATTATTAAATCATAAAAAGAAAGTACAGATAAATGCTACAACTTGGGTAAACCTTGAAAATATGCTAAGTGAAAGAAGCCAGTCACAAAAGTCTACATATTACATGATTCTATTTATAAGAAAGTCCAGAATAGGGAAATATATGAAGACAGAAGGCAGAATAGTGATTGCTTTTGGCTGCAGGAGAGATAGCAGCCCAAAGGGAGGGTTATAACTAAAAGACATATCACCTTTTTTGAGGTGATGAAACTGTTCTAAAATTGGCGATGGTTGCACATATCTGTGAATTAAATCTTTGAACTAAAAATCATTGAGTTGTGTACTCTAAATGGGTGAATTGTATGGTATGTAAGTTAGCTCAGTAAGGCTGTTTTTTTTTTAAGAATCAAATCTACAATCTCATCTTCCATCTTAAAGTAGAAAAAGAAGAACAAGGCTGGGTGCGGTGGCTCACACTTGTAATCCCAGCGCTTTTGGAGGCTGAGGTTGGTGGATTACTTGAGGTCAGGAGTTCCAGACCAGCCTGGCCAACATGGTAAAACCCCTTCTCAACTAAAAATACAAAAATTAGCCAGGTGTGGTGGTGCGTGCCTGTAATCTCAGCTCCTTGGGAGGCTGAGGCAGGAGAATTGCTTGAACCCAGGAGGGAGGCGGAGGTTGCACAGAGCCGAGATCATGCCACTGCACTCCAGCTTGGGCGACAGAGTGAGACTCTGTTTCCAAAAAAAGAAAAAGAACAAATGAAACCAAACATAAACAGAAAGAAAAAAGTTAGAGTGGCAATAATGAAATAGAGAATAGAAAAACAGTAAAGAAAATCAACAAAGCCCAGGTGCGGTGGCTCACACCTGTAATCCCAGCACTTTGGGAGGCTGAGGCGGTTGCCTAGGCTGGAGTGCAATGGCATGATCATGGCTCATTACAGCCTCGACCTCCTGGACTCAATCAATCCTCCTGCCTCGGGAGGATTAAATTATAATAATTTATATATAATTTAAATATATATAATTTATATATATTTAAATTATTAAATTAATATAAATTATATAATTTATAATTATATAAATAATTATATCTTATTAATAAGATATAATTCCTGTTGTGCCAGATGTGAAATTATTCTGTTTTGCAAACTGACCTAAGCCAGTTTGGCTATTGTCAACAGACAGATTCTCTCAGTAAATGTTGGTGCCTCTGATCATTCGAGGTGGGTGGAAGCTGTATCTCCTTTGCTACAACCTTGCTACCTAGAGCTATTTTTTGATAAAAGCAAGCTTTGAATCAAATTTTGCCTCAGGTACAAGTATCTATTGTTCCGCAAGCACAAAAACAATTACATAGCCAGTTCATATAAGCACAGTGAAGTCCTCATTCTCTCTCCTTTTAGGTTTCTGAGCAAGATGCTTGCATGAAAGATTCAATCTAAGGCCAATGCAAAAATATTGTGAAAGCAGCAGGATCAGCTAGCCTTACAGTTGGGTGAGGCAATCAAATTCTTTGTTTTGATGTAGGTAGGGGGAATCATAGCATTGAATGCGCTTCTATTTCTAGAGTCAACTCTAAAGATGTTAAGCTGCAAGTCTTGGCTGTTTCTTACAGCAAAAGGCAGAAGTGACTGCACAATTTATTAAGCTAACTACACATTAAGAACATCACTCATTTCACCAATGAAACATTATATCTAACCTTGTATCAGCTATCTGTTGCCACAGTGATACTGCATAACAAACAGTCAGAAAGCCTTAGCGCATAAAAAATAAGTTTATTGCTCAAGTGCCTGAGTTCAGTGGAGGGTCAATTAAGCAGCTCATCTGATCTTGCCTGGGTTTGGCTACATATGTGGCGGTCAGTTGGCTGTTGGCTGGGGCTACTGGGGCAGCATAGTTTTGTTCCATGTGCCTGTCGTCCTCCAGAAGACTATGCAGGGCATGTTCTCATGGTGATAACAGAGATGCAAGACCAAATAAGCTCAATCAGCAAGCTCTTTCCAAGTGTGTGCTGATGTCATGTCTGCTAACATCCTATTAGCCAAAATAAATTATGTGACTGAGCTAGAGTCAAGGGGTGGGGCAAACACACTCTCCATAGTGGAAGGACACTGGTGTTCTCACTGTGTTATTCTCTGTAATGTTGCTTGTTTCTGTTTTTGAATTAGGTATAGAATTTTAAAAACCTAAGATAAAAGCAGTGAACATCATGTTGCTTTCATTATCCAAGGCCTGTGGCTGTGAATTAACACATTCCTTGAGTTCATATGTCAGAAAACTGCTTCAGTGTTGTATTCTAGTCATTGGTGTCCATGGAGGAAATGTTTATCTACTTTTACACATCTTTATCAGCAGTGTTAGATACCATGGTTTAAATGGTACTGGAAAATGATTTTTTAATCTGGCTTATCTTTTGAGGCTATCAGTCTTCAAATAGTGAGTCTTGCTGGGGCTCTGTTAACTAGGCCAAATCAAGAACGCTTTGCTAACCTGTGAAGTTGGAGAATAGAAATGGAGAAAGTTGAACATCATATAAGCTAATTTTTGTATTGTCCACTTGGTGGTAGAATTGTTTTCAGAAAGTAGTGTGAGGAGTAATGAACCAAGTAAAACAGAAATAGAATTTTATGAATTCTTAGCCAGGAGAAAAATGCAGCATGTGTTTTAAATAGGTATTCTAATCAGCATTATTACTTTTATTAAAGTATAAAAGATAGTGTAATCCAGGGTAGGTGTGTTTATATAAGTTTTAAATGTTTTTAATTTTTTTAAGGAGTAGTGATAGTTCTGTTTCCCAACACAACAAATGAAGCTACTTGCTTACTCGTTAGAGTTTGGTGCTCAGAAATACAGATTTTAGAGATTGTCTTAATTTGGGTATTCCTTAGCACCATTTAATCTTTTCTTTCTCCTGTTAAAATTAGAAAAGTTCTTGTATGTGACACTACTCTTACAGTGTTATGTAAGTCCTTCCTACTCAAAGTGTGCTGGGAGTTCAAGATCAGCCTGGGCAATATGGCGAAACCCTGTCTCTACAAAAAAAAAAAAAATACAAAAATTAGCTAGGCATGGTGGTACACACCTGTAGTCCCAGCTACTTAGGAGGCCGAGGCAGGAGGATTGATTGAGTCCGGGAGGTCGAGGCTGTAATGAGCCATGATCATGCCATTGCACTCCAGCCTAGGCAACAGAGGAAGACCCTGTCTCAACAAAACCCCCAAAACAAAAAACAAAAAACAAAGTGTGGTCAGCAACATTGGCATCACTTGGGAGCTTGTTAAAAACATGTGGAATCTTGGCTTTCATTCCACACCTACTGAAACAGACTGAAATTTAACAAGGAGAATCTCCCAGGTGATTTGAGTATAGCTTTACATGCACTGTTCTCCACTGGTAGAATGCAAACAGTGGATGATGAGGTACGAAGTGAAGAAAAGTGGGACAGAGATCAGGACTGGAACCATTTAACAGGTATTCATGGATCTATTCTGAACTTTCAATTGCCCATGTTCCAGCACTGTAGATTGTGTTTAAGAAGCCACCTGTATTTCTTTTAGATTCTAAAAGAAAGAAGGCAGAGTGTGTCACTAATTCACCAACTTATCAATTAATCATCAAAATACAAGAGATTCTATTTTGGCCTAGCCAGCCACTGATGGTGTGACATTTGGTAGGGTATTAATCTCTGAGTCCTTAGCATCCTTATCTGAAAACAATGAGATGGTTGGGCAAGTTCATCCTTTTCAACTTTTTGGAAGATACTATGATAGATAAACTATTGTCTATCTATCATAGATTAGAATATTTAAAGCAAGAAGCATACTGGGAAATACCAATCTACAAGGTGGACCATTCTGAATTTACCAGTTGATAGTCAACTGGTAAACACAGGTGTCCCTGTCCCCATCTTTAGACTGGGTTTTGTTTGGAGTGGCTGGTGCCAGTGACCTACTGGTAGTTAGGTGGTTTGAATATTTTTCCAAACAATGATTATAGGGGAACTTGCCAGGTGCAGTGGCTCTGCCTGTAAGCCTAGCACTTTGGGAGGCCAAGATGGGAGGATTGTTTGAGCCTTAAAGTTTGAGACCAGCCTGGGAAGACTCTGTCTCTATCAAAAAAATTTTTTAGGCTTGGTGCAGTGGCTCACACTTGTAATCCCAGCCCTTTGGGAGGCTGAGGTGGACAGATTGCTTGAGCCCAGGAGTTTGAGATCAGCCTGGGCAACATGGTGAAACCCCATCTCCACTAAACACACAAAAATTAGCCAGGTGTGATGCTATGTGTCTGTAATCCCAGCAACTCAGGAGACTGAGATGAGGGGATTGCTTAAGCCTGGGAGGTCGAGGCTGCAGTGAGCTGTGATCATGCCACGGCACTTCAGCCCGGGTGACAGTGAGACTCTGTCTAAAAGCATTTATTTTTCTAAATGTAAAAAAAAAATATAGGGGAGCTAAGTGTCAGGGACTATTAGGGACTAAGTAGTACCATCAGAGGTTCCAGAGTACTTGCTTGTCATGGACTCAGATACATGTCTATGTAGAACTGAGAAATCAGAAAGTTGAATTAGGCAGAGCAGAGAATGGAAGGTACATGGGCTTTAGTGTGAGTCTTGGGTTTCTATGCTAGTTTTGTTGTTTACTAGTTATATGGTTTTGAGTATATTACCTGAAATCACTTAGTATCTTTTTTAGGCTATAACATGAGATTAACATAATAATAACATGTACCTCAAAGTAAAATTGTGAGGAATTAATAAGAGAATTTATGTAGAGGGTCTGGCAAGTGGCAGATGCTCAGTAGATGTTAGTTTCCTTTTCACTTGTGTGTCCATACCCAAATAGCTTATATGTAGAGCTTTACTTCTGCAAACTTCTATAAGGTGATACAGCAAATGAACAAAGACACCAGGTACCTTAATAAATTACAAAAAAAGCTAATCATTAGAGCAATTCTAGTTGGGGTGGAGGGAAGTTATACATTCACCTGAAACTCCTGCCAAAATCAGAGATGAACTTTCTTCTTTCAGCCAGTGATCTTTCAACATTTTTGCTTGCATGCTCTCTTCAAGCATTTTGGAAAAAACAAACACAAAAATAGCTATGTATTCCACATACATTTTAGAGTTGACATCTAAAATTCATCATCATAAGTTTAAATAGTTGCAAAGGATGTGATTTCTGGCATAATGTAAATATTACCATTTGAAAATAAAACTATTGTTTATCTATCATAGATTAGAATACTTCAAGCAAGAAGCACACTAGGAAATACCAATCTACAAGGTGGACCATTCTGAATTTTTACAGTTCTTAATGAGAAACAGCTTGATGAGGATTTGCTTTCCCAGCATCTCATTCTGTGTCCTGGGTGCTCCTTTAGCTTTATTTCAAGGAAGAGAAGGTGAAAGGTTACGTATTTATTCCTGACAGTTCAATGCTGCTCTTTGAATAAAAGCTGGGGTTGGCAAACTTTTTTATTTTTATTTTTTTGAGGAGGAGTCTCGCTTTCATCACCCAGGCTAGAGTGCAATGGCGTGATCTTGGCTCACTGCAACCTCTGCCTGTCAGGTTTAAGCGTTTCTCCTGTCTCAGCCTCCCAAGTAGCTGGGATTACAGGTGCCTGCCACCACACCTGGCTAATTTTTTTGTATTTTTAGTAGAGACAGGGTTTCACCATGTTGGCCAGGCTGGTCTCGAACTCCTGACCTCAGATGATCCGCCTGCCTCTGCCTCCCAGATTGTTGGGATTACAGGCGTAAACCACCACACCTGGCCAGCAAACTTTTTCTTAAAGGACAAAATAGTACATACTTTAGGCTTTGAGGGTCATACAGCCTCTGTTGTAATTACTCAGCTCTCCCATTGCAGTGTGAATGCGGCCATAGGCAATACATAAACGAATGAACAGGCTGTGTTCCAATAAACTATGTACTCTTTTAGCAGTCACTCCTCATCTCCCCCATCACACTCATAACCCCTATCTCCCATCCTCTGCCCCCATCCCTAGGCAACCACTTACCTACTTTCTGTCTCTGTGGATTTGCCTATGCTGGACTTTTGGAATCCTAGTTAGAGCTCGCTCTGTGATTTTATAAAAACCCAGTTCTCTATATTAAATCTCTTTTTGCTTAAAATGCCTTGAGTGGTTTCTGTTTCTTGTACTGAACCCTAACTGGTTCAGAGTTAAAGGAGAAAAATGAATAATTTGCATCTTTTAAAGAAGAGTTTTTTTTTTTTTTTTTTTTTTTCCCCGAGAGGGAGTCTTGCTCTGTTGCCCAGGCTGGAGTGCAGTGGCATGATCTTGGCTCACTGCAACCTCTGCTTCCTGGGTGGAAGTGATTCTCCTGCCTCATCCTCTTGAGTAGCTGGGATTACAGGCATGTGCCACCACTCCCAGCTAATTTTTTTTTTTTTTTTGATATGGAGTCTCGCTCTGTCTCCCAGACTGGAGTGTAGTGGTGCGATCTTGGCTCACTGCAACCTCCACCTCCCAGGTTCAAGCTATTCTCCTGCCTCGGCCTCCTGAGTAGCTGGGATTACAAGCACACACCACCACGCCTGGCTTAGTTTTGTATTTTTAGTAGAAACAGGGTTTCACCATGTTGATCAGGCTGGTCTCGAACACTTGACCTTATGATCCACCTGCGTCAGCCTCCCAAAGTGCTGGGATTACAGGCGTAAGCCACTGTGCCTGGCCTAATTTTTGTATTTTTGGTAGAGATTGGGTTTCACCATGTTGGCCAGGCTGGTCTCGAACTCCTAGCCTCAAGTGATCTCTGCCCTCCTCGGCCTCCCAAAGTGCTGGGATTACAGGCGTGAGCCACTGCACCTGGCCAAGAGCTTGTTTTTTAATGAGTGATAATGAGTCTCAAATTGCTATATTTAGATTCAATTGTATACATGTTAAGACACCAATACTTACAGCATGCCAAAAATTATCCTTTTAAACTAATTATAATAAAAATTTAGATGTTTCACTTAAAACTATGCAGAAGAGCACTAAAGTCATAATGGCAAGGTAACTAGTTTTGCAAATTTCTTAGAGGTGAAATGCAAGTGCAGGAGTCTGAAGACTTGCTTCAGGCTGCACATGATTATCTCCAGAATGTTCTTGGAACCTAAGCCTTTGACTTTATACTTTCTGGCTTCATTCTTTAAAATACATGTATTAGCATTACAAGTCATTTTTGTTTGATTCGTTAAATGTCAAAACACCATGTATTTATTATTTAAAACTTTCTAACAATACAGACATGAAGGTTCTACCTTTAACTACACTTTCTAGGGGTCACCGTAATTAACATATTTTATCCTTTGAGATCTTTCTCTAAGACAGGAGCTGTAAGGGAAACTTACTCTGTATAGTAGATGACTTCTTGAGGTTTCTCCAAGGATCTAAGATCTCCATACAAAATTAGTGTATTTCTTTGAAAGCCTAGCACAGTGCCCTACCTGTGGTACTTAAATGAATCTTTGTTGATACTCTCTTCCAATTTAAATGATTCAGAGCCATGACAAGGAGTTAAAAAGTAAATCATTTAAGACATGAGTCTGAACTGCACATCTTTATAAGATCCTCTGCACAGCCAGTGCTTTTTTTGTAATTACTTTATTCACTTTTTAAGGAATGTGGATACCTATAACACAGAAATAACAAATGTCCTTTTTTGTCAAGTGTTATTTTTGTGATGTGAACAAATTGAGGTGATTCTTTATGCTATATCATATTCAGTAAAAATAATACCGATAATACCTGAATTTATAATTGTTTTATTAAGTGCTTTGTATTTTACTTCATAGGACTTTGAAATGTATCTTATTTGATCCTAGTGAGGCAGACTTAATAAGGTTATGCCCATTTTAGAGATGAGTAAATAGAGGCTAACAGAGGTTCATCAACTTGTGAAGGTCACACAGTTAGCGGTAGAGCTTCAACAAAAACATTTTGACCTTAATGTTCTTTTCCCTATGAATACACCTAACATTGTCTAGCAATTGCCTTTATTAATTGGGTAAGATGACTTTGGGGGACAATTTTGAGACAGTTGGCATATGCCTCTGCAATTTTCGCTTATTATTGCATCACTTTCTCGTTTTGGAAGCCAAATGATAGTTTAGCACACTTATTATAACTCAGTAAATTAGTTGTGGCCTGATGAGGGTGCTCTTTTTCAATGCATGATTTGAGAATTGATGTTCAATCTAGTTTATAACATCACATATTGCTTAAGTAAATGAGTGTGTGAGTATATTTATCTTGGACCAAATAGAGTATTTTAGTTTAGATCTTCCCCTCTTTTCCTACCTGTGCAAAAAACTGGAACCTCCACTTTCCCCCTTATTCTGAAGACACCACAGTGTAGTTTTAAAATAGTAAAGAACCTTCCAAAGATCAGATGGATTTAACTCTGATTCTGGAGGGAGAGTATGGGAATATGGGAAGGGAGGGTGGATCTGTCCAGCACTGAGAATGGTCAGCAGCTGAGGAAACTCCTTTAAAAAGCCCTTCTGACCCTCTTCTCCCAACCCCAGTCCTAGCAGTCCAGGCATCACGTAAGTAGGATTCCTTTGTGCACGTCCTCAGCTCTTAGATTAGCTTCCCTAAACTTTTGGCTGATGACAAAAGTTCTGAAGTGTGGATCTGTCCTTCTTGATTTACTGATGGAAAAATTACCTTTAGGTTCTGCTTTTGTATTCTAGCTGCTCGTTTATGGACTGACATGGGTAACGCCTTCCTGGCTGGACCTGCTTCTCCGCTTCCGCCATCATACACACACACACACACACACACACACACACACACACACACACACGTCTCTCTTGAGCAGGTGCCATTCTACCCCCAATCCTGGGAGACTCTAGATAGTACAGGAACATCCTGTGCTCTGTCAACCCATTAAGCACTTTCATTGGCTTGCCTCTGGACAATACAATAATTTATTGAAACCCATTATAACTTGGAACATTTGATTCCTTAAATTAAATAGTGTCAGACAGCAGTGACTCTGCCACTTCCTAGCCTGGAAACTCTGGACAAGTTACCTAACTTCTTTAGTTTTTGGTTTCCTCTTTTACAGAATAGGGCTAATATGATAGTACCTACCTTAATGTGTGGTTGTGACAATTTAAAGATTCTGTAGGAAAACCAGTTAGCTTATGGCCTGACCATTATGTCTAGAATATCCTTTAAAACGAACTGACTTTATACTTTGTGGCTTCATTCTTTTAAAAACAGTTTTTTAACTTTTAGAAATCATTTTTCTTTGATTCCTTAAATCAGTGGTCCCTAACCTTTTTTGCACCAGAGACCAGTTTTGTGGAAGACAATTTTTCCATGGACTGGGGAGGTGGGGTGCAGGGAGATGGTTTTGGGATGATTCAAATGCATTACATTTATTGTGCACTTTATTTCTATTATTATTACATTGTAATATAAAATAATGTAATTATACCACTCACCATAATGTAGGATCAGTAGGAGCCCTGAGCTTGTTTCCTGTAACTAGATGGTCCCATCTGGTGGTGATGGGAGACAGTGACAGATCATCAGGTATTAGATTCTCATAAGGAGTGTGCAACCTAGATCCCTCACATGCGCAGTTCACAATAAGGCTTGTGCTCCTATGAGAATCTAATGCTGCTGCTGATCTGACAGGAGGCGGAGCTCAGGCAGTAATGGGAGCCATGGTGAACAGCTGTAAATACAGATGAAGCTTTGCTCACTCACCTGCCACTCACCTCCTGCTGAGCAGCCCAATTCCTAACAGGCCATAGACTGGTACTGGTCTGTGGCCTGGGGGTTGGTGACCCCCACCTTAAGTGATAAGACATCATGTATATATTATTGATATATGACAAATACTCAGTATTATTAAACGTACTTGGTCATAGGCACCAACTTTAGGGACCAGGGTATTTTGGAGTGGGGGCAGGACTAGTAAGAATAATTTTAGGAACAATAGCTTGAAATAGGGACCAAAAAATAGATCCTATAAAGTCAAAAGCAGGAACTTAATGATAAAAACTTAGGGTAGGGGGAGAGATTCAGGGTCCACACAGGAAATTAGTTATCATTTTGGGATATAGCATCTTGGGTATAAGTGGCAGTAAAGGGTGCTCAGATTACATTGGGAATCCCAGTCATTCCCTCCCTAAAAAGCCTAATAGGAAGGATGACTCAGTGTGAAACATCCCCAGGTTGAGTGCTGGAGCAGCTCAGGGAAACTCAGATCAGTCCATGCATTATACTCAGACAGAGGGAGACAAATCTACAGATTGGCACCCGAAATGATACAAGTATTTGCCTTCCTCCCCCAGCATTTTACTCTTTCATAGTTTATTTTTATACATTTGAGATGATGTAGGTGCCCGGGATTTTTCTAGTCAAGAAAGTGCTCATTTGGAGATCTCAGATATTTTTGGTTTGGCACACTCTTTATAGTAATGGATTACTGAATTCCAGAGCATTTGAAATGATACAATTGATATGATTTTTAGTGCTGTAAAAAGAGGACTCTCCCAATATATATATAACCTTTCAGTGATGTTCTTTTTCTTACCATCACTAAGTTGGTGTTTTAAACTTTTCCTTGTCTTCTTTCTCTGTTTTCAGCTTTTTAAATGCTGCCTTGAAAGGATGAAACAGAACGGATGTGAACAAGAGTTCCCTGAGAAAGGACAGCTCTTAGAGCGATAGGATAATTACTGGACTCAAGAAGATACCAAATCATGGTGTGCATTTCTGCGTTGTGTTTGGAAGAGGAACTGAGGATTGTTATGAAAAGGAAAGATGTGTTCAACTTAGAAGAATTAAACCTCAACCATCTGTCTCTTCCAAATGGCATTCTTGATTCCAAAATCTTAAGTAGAGTGTAAAGTTATTGATGGATACTGTAGTAGCCAGGCTAAGCTGAGCTATTCAGTGGAACAGATAAACCCGAAAATCTCAGTGGCTTAACACAACAAGATTTCTTTCTTTTTAATATTACAATCTGATGTAGATTGGGTTGGTCTCCTGCTTGGCTTTCCATCAAGTGACAACTCAGGGATCCAAGTTGCTTTTATTTGGAAACTGTCATCTTGAGAGCATTTTGTTTCCAGCTGTATGGACAGGAGATACAGAAGGTGTGGAGAAGTGCATCCTTCCTGGATCACAAATGATACATTACTTTAGCTCACATTCCATTGTTAAGAATTAGTGACATGATCCCACTGGGATTCATGGGGTCTGGGATATGGAATACATGGATATTTGGTGAGCATGAACAATCTTTGCCACAGAAACATTACCTCTATTATGTTATTCTGTATCCCTTATCTTCTCATGGTAGATTTCGCGTAGGATTAGTATCAGGAAAAGGTTTTTCTCTCCTAAAATGTTAGTATTCTTCTTTTTTTCCTCTGGAGTCAGGAACTTTAGATTTAATATTAATGACTATCTAATCTGAGATTTTTAGTAGCATCATGTACCCTATTTCTCTATTGTGTTTCTGGAATAGTTTTATTATTGCATTTTAACTTACCAATTGTATTTGATTTTTTAAAAAATTGCCATAATCCTTTCTAGTTTTAGCTGTTCATTTAATGAACACTTACCAATAGCAGATGTATTGATAAGGATGAAGGATGTTTTTGGCTGCAACAGAAAAACTAATAAGTGGTTTAAGCAATAAGGGTTTAATTATCTGATACAAGAAGTCTGGCAGTTTCAGGATAGGTTAATTCAATGGTGTTATATCATAGAGGATCATGTATACTCACTTTTTCTGTTTTATAAACTTCAGCGTTTGACGGGGTCTCCCCTTCCTGTCACATACAGCTTAGTAGTTCCAGGTGTTGCTTGCCATGGTAGACCCTAGTCAGGCCTGGGTCTTGTGATGCAGGAGACAAATATGCTCATAGACTGGTCGTTATGACATGGCTGCAGTGTGGTGCCACCAGGCCTGCATCATGCCTACTCATCATATAATATTAGATTATATAATCTGTGGAAAATGTTGCAGAATGATAACTGGTGGCAGGGTCAGAAATTGTATCCAGACTTGGATGTTAGATCCAGGCAAATGGCTTGTTGAAAAGAGATTTCTCTTTGGAGAGAAATCATGTTGGTGTACCAGGTGACATGTTTGGTTGGGGGTAGGGTGGGGGGACTGCTTGGATAGCGTGGTAGTGATAGAAGTGTGATAAGCTGGATGCTGGATATAGTTAGAAGGATTTACTGATCAATTGGATGTGAGGAGTGATATGGAGAGAGATGTTGGCAGTGACTCCAAGTTTTGGCCTGAGTGATGGGAAAAATCGAGTTGCTATTTATCAAGATAGGGAAGACCAGTAAGTTTGGTGCTGTCATAAAATAAAATGCATCAGATTTTTAGCAACAACTGGAAGTAAGACATTGCAAGGAGTCTGGGCTGGGCTGAGATAGAGTTCAGATGTGGAGCTGGAATCAGAGCGCTGCCCCAGGTCCTGGGACCCTGCCAGGCAGAAAAGACCCTTGGCATGGGCAAGGACTCCAGTATGCCAGAGCCTCTTCCTCCTTTCTCGGGCCAAATTTGTGTCCTTGCAAAATTTGGCTACAAATGTTAAATTTACAAAGACCTCTGATACCCATTATCCCACCCAACCCTCTGGAGAGCCTTTGTAATGTGGTAACTGCTCTTATGCACATAGCCGAAGACTTGAAAACAGTCTCAGAAAAGCTGTAATTTCCACCTTCATTCATTTAAAGAACATTTACTAAACACTTATTTATTTATTTATTTTTGAGGCAGAGTCTCAGTCTGTTGCCCAGGCTGGGGTGCAGTGGCACGATCTCAGCTCACTGCAACCTCTGCCTCCCGAGTTCAAGCGATTCTCCTGCCTCAGCCTCCTAAGTAGCTGGAACTACAGTCATGCAAGTCATGCACCACCACAGCCAACAGATTTTTGTACTTTTAGTGGAGACAGGGTTTCACCATGTTGGCCAGGCTGGTCTCGAACTCCTCACCTCAAGTGACCTGACTGCCTCTGCGTCCCAAAGTGCTGGCATTACAGGCGTGAGCCACTGTGCCTGGCCCCAAACATCTATTAAGTACTTGCTGTATGTGGTGAAATAAACCCCAGCTCTCCTGATTCAAGGTTAGTGTTCTTTTCATAAATCTACTTCAATACATCAAGTCCTACTTCTCTTTCTTTCTGTATTTAACTCATAAATATTCCTCTTCTGTCATCTGTGGTTTTGAAATGTCTGCAAACTCATGGATGCTATTTACTTCTAATGAATAGAATAAAGCAGAAGTGATGGAATATAACTTCAGAGGCCATTTCATAAAAGCCACTGTGGCTTCCTAGTTGTTCTCTTGCTCTTTCTCTTAGAACACTTGCTCTGGGGAAAGCCAGCTGCCATATTGTGAGCAGACCTATGAAAAGGCCCACTTGGTGAAGAACTGAGGCCTCTGGCTGATGGACACATGGGTGACCTTGCAATCAAGTCTTCTGGCCCCAACCAAGCCTTCAGCTGAGACTGCAGCCTCATGAAAGATCCTGAGCTAGAAGCATCCTGCCATCCTAATAAGCCACTCTTGAATTTCTGACCCTTAAAAATTGTGAGAATTCTGACCCTTAAAAATTATTAGCACCTGTGCTTTTTTTAAGTATTAGGTTTAAAAAACCCTGAAAAAGTAAAGAAGAAAAAAACAACTCATAATCTCACCACATTACAAAGAATAGCTATAGAAAAATTCCAGTAGTATAAAAAGGAAAAATGGAAATAACTCCCCACCATCCCTGATCTTTAGTTCTTTTTCCCACAGTGACATTTTCTTTCCCAAGAAATGTTCATGCATATGCAATATATGTGTAAACCCTTTAAGATGTTCACAAAAGGATCATGTTACACTCATATGAAAAACTTAATATATCTTGAAGATGTCTTCATATCAGTATATATACATCTATCTTATTTTAAAAATAGATTTCCGATAATTTAAATGTGCCATATTTCTTTTACCAGTCCCCATATATGGACATTTAGGATATTTCCAGTATTCTTTTCTGTTATAAAAATGTGGTGATAAACATTTTCATGCTTTTTTGAGTATCTTCAAGTAAAGTCCTATGGGTAGCATTCTGGCATCACGTTGTATGTGCATTTAAAGTTGATGCTATTCACTTGTTCCACAGTCTTTGCTCTGAGTTTACACTGATGAAGCATGAGAATGCTAAATCCCCACAAACCTGTGAATATTGTTGATAGTAAGCATCGTTTGCTATTTTCTATTTATTTTTCTTCTTTTGAGAATTGCCGTGCCTAGAAGAGTGCTTGTCTTATAATATATAAGATAATAACTTGATAGCTAGCATTTCTGAGGCTTCTTGTGCTTTGCATATATTTACTGTTTTGATACTTACAAAGACCCTATGGAGTAGGTTATTATTATCTGCTTATGGCTGGTGGGAAAACTGAGCCATAGAGAATTTAAACAAACTGTCCCAGGTCACACAACTAGGAAGGGTGGAGCCAGGATGCAAATGATATGGAATTTTAAAAAATGAGTAGTTGAGTGAATGAATAAATGGATGACCTGTTTACATCCTTTCTCATTTTTAATTGAATTTTGTTTCTTTTTCTTTCTTATTTGTAGGATCTTTGTATATATTATGAATATTAACTTCTTTTCTATTCTACATGTTGCAGATATTCCCTCTGGTCTGTTATTTGTCCTTAACTTATTTATTTGCCACCTTTTGATATTCATTTCTTATTCACATTAGGAAACCCTCAGAGTACCTAAAAATATGACCCCAGATATTGTTGTTAGAACATGTTTGAGGAAAATAGTGATGATAATTTAGGTATACAGAGAAATTCTGACGTGGGTAATACAGAGTCTCCCTAAGTTAATCTAAATATGGAAAATAACCACAGGGGAATTAGTCGCTTTGTTCACACTGCGGTACTTTAACATTACAATTCCCCTTTAGGCATATTTATAATTGAAAAAGAAGGTGTTGGGGGCTGTTATATTATTAGATTGACATTTGGGAAATGAATTTTTACTTTGTCTGCAACAAATGAATCCCAATTAGTTAAGTGGCTCTGGGCTAAAGGAACTATAGCGACTTTCTTTCTCATTTTCTTTCTACTTTTTGAAATGCCCTTCTTTCCCATTCCAATGAACTTCTCTCATCCTGCTGAGCCAAGTCACATTTCACTTTGCTTGAGGCCTCTAACCCTTTTCTGATGTCCTGAAGGATTCTTCAGGGAGACTCTGTGGCAAACGTCTTTCTTTCCTGTGACAGCACCACGTTTTGAGAGGTGACAGCGTGCTGGCAGTCCTCACAGCCCTGGCTCGCTCTCGGCACCTCCTCTGCCTGGGCTCCCACTTTGGCGGCACTTGATGAGCCCTTCAGCCCACCGCTGCACTGTGGGAGCCCCTTTCTGGGCTGGCCAAGGCGGGAGCCTGCTCCCTCAGCTTGCAGGGAGGTGTGGAGGGAGAGGTGTGAGTGGGAACTGGGGCTGCGTGGGGCGCTTGCGGGCCAGTTGGAGTTCCGAGTGGGTGTGGGCTTGGTGGGCCCTGCACTCGGAGCAGCCAGCCGGCCCTGCCGGCCCTGGGCAATGAGGGGCTTAGCACCCGGGCCAGCGGCTGCGGAGGGTGTACTGGGTCCCCCAGCAGTGCCAGCCCACCAGCACTGCGCTCGATTTCTCGCCAGGCCTTAGCTGCCTTCTCATGGGGCAGGGCTCGCGACCTGCAGCCCACCACGCCTGAGCCTCCCATCCCCTCCGTGGGCTCCTGTGTGGCCGGCCTCCTCAACGAGTGCCACCCCCTGCTCCACGGCGCCCAGTCCCATCGACCACCCAAGGGCTGAGGAGTGCGGGTGCACGGCGCGGCGTGGGACTGGCAGGCAGCTCCATCTGCAGCCCTGGTGCAGGATCTACTGGGCGAAGCCAGCTGGGCTCCTGAGTCTGGTGGGGACGTGGAGAACCTTTATGTCTAGCTCTGGGATTGTAAATACACCAATCGGCACTCTGTATCTAGCTCAAGGTTTGTAAACACACCAGTCAGCACCCTGTGTCTAGCTCAGGGTTTGTGAATGCACCAATCAACACTCTGTATCTAGCTACTCTGGTGGGGCCTTGGAGAACCTTTGTGTCCATACTCTGTATCTAGCTAATCTGGTGGGGAGGTGGAGAACCTTTATGTCTAGTTCAGGGATTGTAAATGCACCAATCAGCGCCCTGTCAAAACAGACCACTTGGCTCTACCAATCAGCAGGATGTGGGTGGGGCCAGATAAGAGAATAAAAGCAGGCTGCCCAAGCCAGCAGTGGCAACCCGCTCGGGTCCCCTTCCACATTGTGGAAGCTTTGTTCTTTCGCTCTTTGCAATAAATCTTGCTACTGCTCGCTCTTTGGGTCCACACTGCCTTTATGAGCTGTAACACTCACCACGAAGGTCTGCAGCTTCACTCCTGAAGCCAGCGAGACCACAAGCCCACCAGGAGGAACGAACAACTCCAGACGCGCCGCCTTAAGAGCTTTAACACTCACCGCGAAGGTCTGCAGCTTCACTCCTGAGCCAGCGAGACCACGAACCCACTACAAGGAAGAAACTCCGAACACATCTGAACATCAGAAGGAACAAACTCCATACACGCTGCCTTTAAGAACTGTAACACTCACCGCCAGGGTCACTGACTTCTTGAAGTCAGTGAGACCAAGAACCCACCAATTCCGGACACAGTTTGATTAGGCGTTCACTTTCCATCCTGTGTCCTCAGGAATGTGATCATATCTCTAGCTTCAGAGTTTAAGTTTGAATTAGTCTAAGCCTAAGCCAGTGTTCTCAAACTCTAGCATGGATGAGATTCACTTGGGGAATGTATTAAAACACAGGCTGCTGAGCTGCACCTCCAGAATATCTGATTCCATAGGTCTTGGGTAGGGCATTTCTATCAAGTTTTGAGGGAATGCTGATGCTGATGGCCCAAGGACCAAACTTTGAGAATCAGTGTTCTAAGCCAGTCATGATGATCCAGTATTCTTTACCCAGGATTCGTTTAGGAATGGACACGTGCCCCAAATCCTGGTCAATGGCACTGAGGGGACGTCTTCTGTAAAAGGGTTGTCTCACTAATAAATGCATGGATGGAGACCCTCCTTCTTTGCTGGGTATATTCCTGGGTTTTTGTAACATTTGGAAGTTCTGTGGTCAGTTTGTGAGCAGAAGGAAAGACTGTTGATAAATTGAGGATTGCAAAGTGAGCAGAAGAGTGGAGAAGATCTTCATCCTGGATGATGTCATTGTGCCACTGAAGAACCAACTCTGGATCCGGCCTAACCCTGGGCTTTTTTGTAGAGTTGTATAAATACTTTGTGGAGTTTTATTAATAATTTGTTTTAAGCATTAAATAGCATTAAATCTATAAAATACAGAGAATAACAATATATGAACATGCATTCACACAAAGCCTAGCATAAGAAAATAATATTACCATTACCCTTGCAGACTCCCAAAGGCAATAATGGGTATTGAAGGTAATAAGGAGATGGAAGCTCGTGCTTCCTCTAACAAAATTTCCATCCCTGTAAAATTTGTGTACATCATTCTCTGGCTTTGTGTATGTGTTTTCAGTTCGTTTGTTTGTAAATGTTTTTTTTCCCCACATATATTTGTATTCTTAAAAGTATATTACTTAATTTTGCCTGGTCTTCAATATTGTACACATGGTATCATACTGCATATTTTTTTAACTTCTTTATGCTGGACATTATGTTCCTCAGATCCATTCATGTTGTTATTGCAATTTATTTCCTTTTACTGCTGTATTCTGCTACATGGCTATTCTGTTAATGGATATTTTGATTGTTTCTAGAGTTTTCTATTCTTTCTGTATTTCTCCCTGTCTTTCTCTCTCTCTTTTTTTTTTGGAGTCAGGATCTTGTTCTGTTGCCCAGACTAAGGTCCAGTGGCATGATCATAGCTCACTGCAGCCTCAAACTCTTGAGTTCAAGCTCATCCTCCCACCTCAGCCTCCTGAGTAGCTACAGGAGAGCACCACGACTCATGACTATTTTTTTTTATTTTTAAAATTTTAGTATTTTTATTTTCCAAATTAAAAAAAATAGAGACAGAGTCTTGCTATGTTGTCCAGGCTGCTCTCAACCTCCTGGGTCAAGTGATTCTTTTGCTTCGGCCTCCCGAAGTGCTGGGATTACAGGTACGAACCACTGTTCGTTCTTTCTTTCTTTCTTTCTTTCTTTCTTTCTTTCTTTCTTTCTTTCTTTTTTCCTTTCTTCCTTTTTCTTCTTTTTTCTTTCTTTCTCTTTCCTTCTTTCTTTTGTCTTTTCTTTCTTTTTCTTTCTTCTCTTTCTCTCCCTCCCTTCCTTCCTTTCCCTCCTCCTTCCTTCCTTTCTTTCATTCCTTCTTTCTTTCATTCCCTCCCTCCATCTTTCTCTTTCTTTCCTTCCTTCTTTCCTTCCTTCTTTCCTTCCTTCCTTCCTTCCTTCCTTCCTTCCTTCCTTCCTTCCTTCCTTCCTTCCTTCCTTCCTTCCTCCCCTCCCTCCCTCCCTCCCTCTCTCTCTCTCTCTCTTTCTTTTTTTTTTTGAGATGGAGTCTCGCTCTGTCGCCCAGGCTGGAGTGCGGTGGCGCAATCTCGGCTCACTGCAAGCTCCGCCTCCCGGGTTCACGCCATTCTCCTGCCTCAGCCTCTCCGAGTAGCTGGGACTACAGGCGCCCGCCACCACGCCCGGCTAATTTTTTTTTTTTGTATTTTTAGTAGAGACGGGGTTTCACCGTGGTCTCGATCTCCTGACCTCGTGATCCACCCGCCTCGGCCTCCCAAAGTGCTGGGATTACAAGCGTGAGCCACCGCGCCCGGCCTCTTTCTTTCTTTCCTTTCCTTCCCTCTCTCTCTCTTTCTTTCTCTTTTCCTCCCTTCCTTCTCTCTCTCTCCCTCTCTTCTTTCCAGGGTCTGGTTATCCATGTGATCTCGGTTCACTGCAGCCTCTACTTGCCGGGTTCAAGCGATCCTCCCACCTCAGCCTTCCAGGCAGCTGGGACTACAGGCATACACCACTGTGCCCAGCTAATTTTTATATTTTTTGTAGAGATGGGTTTCGCCACGTTACCTATACTGATCTCAAACTGCTGAGCTGAAGCGATCCTCCCATCTTGGTCTCCCAAAGTGCTGGGATGACAGGCTTGCACAACTGTGACCGGCAGTCTCTTATTTCCTATGGTGAACATGTGAGAGTGTTTTTCTAGGGCAGCATTTCTCAAGTGATGTGCTTTGCACATTGGTGTGCTGCAAATGGGTTACGGGGTGTGGAGATACTGATTCCCTATGGCCCTTGGGGTGACTAGGCAGGGCCTGGGCAGTGATAGCCCTGGAGCCTGTCACCCCCTGGCCCAGTCAACTCTGGTTCAGAGCAAGGAAGCCTTCTCTAAAGATGGAATTGCTGGGCTGCAGGAAGGTACTTTTCAACCCTGCTAAGGATGAAGTGATTCCCAAAATGCTTATATTTATTTATCTTCTTTCCGTGGAAATAAGTGTTCTCTTGTTCTACATCCTTGAGAATCCTTGCTGTCTGACTTTAAAATTTTTGACAATATGTTGTTGTGAAATATTTCACTGAGATTTTAATTTGTATTTATATGATTATATTTTTGTATGTTCATTAGCTATTTGGCTTCCTTCTCTGAAATACTTAATTTTTTTGCCTGTTGTTTCCTATTTTTTTTTCTACTGGATTCCATGAATTTTACTTATTTATTTTTAGAAGTTCTTTATATATTTTAGATGTGAATTCTTTAATAATTATATGACCTACAAAGATCTTTCAGTGAAGACTTAATTTTTGACTCATCTTATTGTGCCTTTGTTGAATAGAATTTCTTAATTTTAAGTTACTGAGATTTATTATTTTCTTTTATGGCTTCTGCTTTTTCTGTCTTGTTAAATAAATCCTTACTTTGAGTACACATTATCTTCTAACAGTTTTATAATTTTGCCTTTCACAGTTAAATCTATAATCCACCTGGAATTGGTGTGAGGAAAGAGGTCCAATTTATTATTATTACTATGATTATTATTTGAGATGAGGTCTTGTTACATTGCCCAGGCTGCCTTTGAACTCCTGGACTCAAGTGATCTTCCTGCCTCAGTCTCCTGAGTAGCTGTGACTACAGGTGCACACTACTGTGTGCAGCTTTTATTTTTTTTAATACAGTTAACCAATTATCCTAGGAGTATTTATTGGTGTCTGTCCTCTTCAGTGATCTATCATACCAGCTCCATCATATCAGGTTTCCATATGTGTGAGAACTGCCTATCCCTTCACCAATACCAGTATCTTAAAGCCTTGTAATAATTTTTGATATCTGGTAAGATAAGCCCCTTCACCTCCAACTTGTTCTTCTTTATTGCTTTCTTGGCTATTCTTAGCCCGTTGCTCTTCCATATTTTTTTTAGAATCATGTTGTCAAGATCTGAAAAAGAGTATCTTTTGGGAATTTGATTAGCGTTACATTCAAACCCCGGATTGGTGTGATGAGAATTAACTTTTTTTTTTTATTTTTTTTGAGACAGGGTCTCACTCTGTCACCCAGGCTGGAGTGCAATCTCGGCTCACTGCAACCTCCGCCTCCTGGGTTCAAGTGATTCTCCTGCCTCAGCCTCCCTAGTAGCTGGGATTACAGGTGTGCGCCATCACGCCTGGCTAATTTTTGTATTCTTAGTAGAGACAGGGTTTCACCGTGTTGGTCAGGCTGATCTTGAACTCTTGACCTCGTGATCCACCCGCCTTGGCCTCCCAAGGTGCTGGGATTACAAGCGTACCACCATGCCTGGCCTGATAATTAACATTTTTATGATACTGAATTTTCTAGTCTGTCAATATGATATTTAGCCTTTTTTTAAAAATGAAGTTTTATAATTTTATCAGAAAGGTATTGCTCATCTTCTAATAGGTTTATTATTAGGGACTTTATATGTTTTGGTGCTATTATATATGGTATGTATTCATTAAATATTTCCTTTTTGTTGATAGTGAATGGAAATGCAATAGATTTTTATACATTGATTTCGTATTGTTCAACTTTGCTAAACTCTCTTATTATTAACTCTTTTATTAACTCTCTTATAGGTTATTATTTAATCTTTTACATGGACAATTACATCATCTGTAAACATGACTGTTTCTTCCTTTTGATTCTTTATTTTTTTTTCTTGCATTACTACACTGGTTAGGATACCCAACCAATGTTGAATAAGAGTGGAAGAACAGGCACTCTTGTCTTGTTCCTAATCTTAAAATGAATGCTTTTGGTGTTCTTTTTTTTTTTTTTTTTAGACAGTCTTGCCCTGTCACCTAGTCTGGAATGCAGTGGCATAATCTTGATTCACTGCAACCTCTGCCTCCTGGGTTCAAGTGATTCTCATGTCTCAGCCTCCTGAGTAGCTGGGACTACAGCCACATGCCACCACACCTAGCTAATTTTTGTATTTTTAGTAGAGACAGGGTTTCACCATGTTGGCCAGGCTGGTCTCAAACTCCTGACCTCAAGTGATCTGCCCACCTCAGCCTCCCAAAGTGCTGGGATTACAGGCATGAGCCACTATGCTCGGCCACTTTCAGTGTTTTATCATTAAGTGTAAAGTTTGCTATAGGTTTTTATAGATATTCTTTTTTTTTATTTTTAAGTTCTTGGGTACATGTGCAGGATGTGCAGGTTTGTTACATAGGTAAACATGTGCCATGGTGGTTTGCTGCACCCATCAACCCATCACCTAGGTATTAAGCCCAGCATACATTAACTATTTTTCCTAATGCTCTCCCTCCCTTTACCTCATCCCCCACAGGTCCCAGTGTGTGTTGTTCCCCTCCCTGTGTCCATGTGTTCTCATCGTTCAGCTCCAACTTACAAGTGAGAAAACGTGGTGTTTGGTTTTTTGTTCCTGCATTAGTTTGCTGAGGATAATGGCTTCCACCTCTATCCATGTCCTTGCAAAGGACATGATCTCATTCCTTTTTATGGCTGCATAATATTCCATGGTATATGTGTACCACATTTTCTTTATTCAGTCTATCATTGTTGGGCATTTGGGTTGATTCCATGTCTTTGTTAGTGTAAATAGTGCTGGAATGAACATATGTGTGCATTATCTTTGTAATAGAATGATTTATATTCCTTTGGGTATATACCAAGTACTGGGATTGCTGGGGTCAAATTTTTATAGATATTCTCTACTAGGTTAAGAAGTTCTAGTTTGCTAAAAGTTGCTGTTATGAGATTTATCAAATACTTTTTCTGCATCTGTTGAGGTAATTGTATAATTCTTTCCATTAATTTTTAATGTGGTAAACTATATTTTCTGATTTTCTAATATTAGACTAAGTTTTCATTCCTGGGGTAAAACCAACTTGTTTGTAATATATTTTCTCTTTTATGCATTGTTCTATTGTTCACCAATATTTTCCTCAGGATATTTGCATCTGTGTCCCTGAGAAATACTGGGCTGTAATTTCTTTTGTCCTTCTGCCCTCGACAAGTTTTGGAATCAAGGTTTTGCTAGATTTGTAATAAAAAGAGTTGACTTGTAGATATATCACTCCAATCTCTGCCTTCATCACCAAATGACATTCTCTCCCTGTCCATGTGTCCAAATTTCTCTCTTCTTTTAAAGATACCAGTCACCGGATTAGGGCCCACTGTAACTCAGTATGACCTCATCTCAACATCTGCAAAGACCCTATTTCCAAATAAGGTCACATTCATGGGTATCGGGAGTTAGGACTTGAACATATCTTTTTGGTGGACACAATTCAACCCGTAACATAAATATGTATATTTAAGTCACCTAAGTCTAAAATTAGACAATATCTTTACTTTCCTTTAGACAATATAATGATGTTAGAACATTTCACTGCTTTCTGTCTCCTTAACTTATTTGATATCATTGCTGTTTTTCTTTACCACATAAGCCCTTTTTATTATTGTGTTTATAGTCTGCATTTGTTTAGATTTATGCATGCATTTGCCACTTTGGTTATCAATCCATTATCTTCTTGTCCACATTATTGCTGTTGAGCAGTCAGCTCACAGTCCAATTGCCATTCCTCTGCCTTTCATTAGGGTGTTTTTAAAAAAAGCTTTTCTTTTTCTTTTCTGTTCTACAGTTTCAATATAATTTGTTTAGCTGTGTTTTATATATCTTGTTTGAAATTCGTTGGAATTCTCAAGTCTGTGGATTGGTATCTTTTTATCAGTTCTGGAAAATTCTTAGCTATTATATCTTCAAACATTGCCTCCACTCTCTCTCCTCTCACTTAAAGAAATCCTCCTATTAGAGGTTTATTTTTAGTCCCTTTCATTCTTTCTTCCATGACTCAATTGTATTTCATATTTTTCATCTCTTTGACTCTGTTTTCTATTCTGGATAATTTTTTTCAGATTCATCTTCTAGTTCACTAATTATTTTGTCAACGATGATACAGTTTTTTCAAATCTACTTGGAGATTTTTATAGTGTGGTGCTCTTTACTCATATTTTCAATGCCTTCATTTATTCGTTATGTTATATTATACTATGTTGTATTATACTTATAGCAAGATGTATCAGAGTATTCTAATAGCTGAAGTCTTACAGATCTGATTCTGCCAACTGCTATTTCTGCCTCTAGCATATGTTGTTCCCATGTGTTCTGTGTCTCTTTTGTTTGTATTATGAACTCATATTTTTTTGAACTTATCTGTGATCATTCCTTTTAGTTTAGGCTGAAGGTAGCTTACATCACGGAGGATTTGCCCTTGTATCAGGTAACTGCAGGTATCACCAGCCTGGGACTATTTTAAATTCTGAGTGAAGTTGAATTTTTTAGGTAGGAATTTGGGCTACTATGAGGGCCAACTGGTAGATACAAAAATTCTTAGGGTTGATATTTAACACCAGAATTGACATTTCCCTTTTGGAGATCTGGTTTTGTTTTTCTACTCCACATGAATTTTGAGGGTGTAGTTTCTTTGGGGATAGGCAGTTCCTGCTCTGTGTGGGACCGTCTTCTATGTGCCTCACCTCTTGGGATGGTTTTGACTTCTATACCCTATGACCTGTGTGTTAGTCCATTCTCACACTGCTATGAAGAATTACTGGAGACTGGGTAATTTATGAAGACAAGAGGTTTAATTGACTCGCAGTTCCACAGGTTTACAGAAAGCATGACTGGCAGGCCTCAGAAAACTTACAATCATGGTGGAAGGCGAAGGGGAAGCAAGGACTTTCTTCACATGGTGGCAGGAGAGAGACAGAGAACAAGGGGAAAGTGTCACACACTTTTAAACCATCAGATCTTGTGAGAACGAACTCACTATCACAAGAACAGCAAAGGGGAAATCCACCCCCATGATTCAATCACTTCCCACCAGACCCCTCCTCCAATTCGACTGAGATTTGCCTGGGGACACAAAGCCAAGCCAAATCAGCCTGTGAGGCCTTGAAACTCTCATGGCTCAGCTTCATACAGTTCAGTGAATCCTTCAAGGTGAAAGGCAGCTTCTGTGTTCTTCCTGTCTGGGCACCATTTCCACCCAGTGTTTTCGCTCTAAATATTTATTACTAACTGGAATACTCAGCTTGTCATTTAGAAGACTAATAATATTTTATTCAGTATTGTCTATTGTTTACAATGGTAGTGTTAGCCATAGTACTTAGTCATCCATGTTGCTAGAATTGGAAATGCAACACCTTAGTTTAATTGGCTCTTATGTTAATTGCTACATTTAATTGGCTCTTATGTTAAGTGCAGTTGAAAGCTAGCTGACTTATATGCTATTTAGTATTTTTTTAATTTAATTTTTTTATGCCTCGCTCCCTCTGTGTCAAAGTATCTTATAAGTAGGGACTCTGTCTCATAGTTATTTATTTATCTATCCTTTATTTTCTGGAATGATTTGAAATTTTCTTTTTGTTGTTCTATGAACACCATCAAAAATTCCATTGTGGTGTAATCTACATTATATCATACAGATTGGATATTACATCCAGAAAGTGACACAAAATAATTTCTCAGATAATGTCTTGATATGTACTATGTAAAATATGACCACCATCTTAGATGATTTCTGTGTTTTTGTTTCTAAAGACTGTACACATAAAACAGATCCAAGTGTGTAAAAAGTTCGCATGGATGCATAAAGATATGTTTGCAGTTCTACGCTTCAGGTAAGTGGGTTTGTGAGGAAGTCTGGTACATGGACTTGGATGTCAGACTGGCCTATTTGGATTATGCTTTTTCTGCACTGTACTAACTACATGTACTTGGTAAATGACTTAATTTCTTGGCCTTCAGTTTTCTAATTTGCAAGATGGGAACAATCATTCTGATCTTGTGGAGTTGTTGTATTAATAGTGTTTGCAAAGAGTCTGTCAGATGGTAGACACTCCAATTGTTATTATAGTTGACTTGACCATTTCCGAGGGCATCTAGCCTAGTAGCAACTTGATTTTTAGGTATCCAAGCCCTACCACTAGGCTCCTAATAGTCACATTCTTAGTTAAGACTATCTGTGTACTTCCTGGATTACTCTGCTCCTATCTGTCAGTCCCATAGCAACTACCCATTTTATGGGCCAGCACCCTAAATGGGAGTAGGAAGTCAAGTAGACATTGCAACAGGTGCAGCCTTGACCCTCATCCTCCAGGCTTCTGTGTCTTGGTGAATGTGGCTGCTTCTAGATGTTGCATAGTGAATATTACTATGGCAGAAAATCCCTTGTTCCTTTTTAGTTAATCAAAAGAATAATATTCTTTGAATTTCTTATTAAGACCAAGCCATTCAATATTACTTCTAGTCAGGTGAAATTGATTTAAGAAGATAGGGAGACATTGCCAGAGGGTGACCTTCATGAGTTTGTCTTTTTCTTTCTCAATACAGACTCAAGGAGAAGTCCTGAGAATGGCCTGGAAGCCTAAGGCTGTAGAACTTATTGTTCCTCAGGCCACTTACACCTTAACCAAATATGAAGAAAATTGAAATTCAAAATAAGCTTTGATGAAGTCACCATTTTTCCTCATTTACTTCTACATTTGATGTGTATAGTCAATAGTGTTTGATAATATTCATGTGACTACTTCATGTATTATTACTATTCATTTAAAATCTAATTTATCTATAGGGCAAGGGTTTACTTGTGAAAACTCTGATTCTAGAACCATTAGAACTTTTCAATTACAGATTTTCAGTGCACTTGTAACTACTTCAAGGATGGCTTCCAAATCTGTCCTAGTGGTACTGTGGAAACCTTTTAGGGTTGTGCATGGGTCATATAATTCTAAATTATAACCTCTTGCTCATTTTGATACTTTTGGTATTCTTAAAAAAAACTTGAAAGGGCAGGGAAAATGCTTCACGGGGAAAAACGATATAGTAATATAGTAATTTTCTTTTCATTGAATCAATGTCAATTTATTTTAATTATTCTTTATTTGCTTTATTTAAACATTAAAAAAAGTCTTTTTTTTTTTTTTTTTTTGAGACATGGTCATGCTCTGTTGGCCAGACTGGAGTGCAGTGGCATGATCATTGCTCACTGCAGCCTTGACCTCCTGGGCTCAGTTAATCCCCCGCTCCTCAATCTCCTGAGTAGCTGGGACTACAGGTATGCACAACCATGACTGGCTAATTTTTAAATTTTTTTGTAGAGGTTGAGTTTCACTATGTTGCCCAGGCTGGTCTCAAACTCCCAGACTCAAGGGATCCTCTCGCCTCAGCCTCCCAAATTTTGGGTTTACAGGTGTGAACCACTGCATCCCACCTGTAATTTATTTTAGCCGTTTAAAGTGTAAGTCACTCCAATTGCCAACCAGTCAAAAAAATCAGTCTTGAAGTAGACAACAATATAGAATTCCCAAACTAGGCTTTGCTCCAGTTTTTTTCTTTTTCTTTTTTTTAAGGATAATCCGATTCTAAATACAGTTTCTAATCAATTTATAGATCGTTAGAAGCCACATATTTTAAACCAGTTTGGATTTTCTGTGATTATCACTCAAACTTATTTACTAATTATTTTTCTAAATAGGAAGATAAATCTCTACTCCGTCTTTCCCCCTCTGATGGGACCTCTGATGGTCCCATAAGAAATCATTTTGCTATTAGTCTGGAAATGTTCCAAAAACCTAACAGTGTGGTGGCAGTCTGCAGCATGGTATCAAGGGAGACATCAGATGTTAGTTCAAATGTGACTTTTATGCTCTTGATCCCACATCTGAAAGTAAAGATGCAATGTATCTCTCAAAAGGTGGTGCTGAATAGGAGTGTTCTATCTCTGTCAGCTCATCAGCCTCTGGGGAAGTACAATCTAAAAGCCATCAGTGGGCTCCTGGGCATTGCTTTTAATCTGGGTCTTTTTTTGGGTCTTGAAATATGGCTGTAGTAACCAATTTAAAGCAAGCAAATGCTAATCATGCAGAAGCCAGCTGTATGAGCAGCTCTCATCTGGGGATTTAAAAACACTTTGCAAAACACAAGTCATTAATCTTCACAGTGGTCCTTTGGAGTCATAAACATTCATCACCACCCATCTTTGCCACTGGGAAATCTGGGATTTCAAAGCCTTGGTGCAGGGCTGCCCCCAAGGTCCTAGGCAGGTCCCGTAATCCAAGCTGTGACCCGATCATAAGATTCTGGAATTAATGTAGTGAGCAAGGCACAATGGGCCAGTGGGGACTTGTGGCTGACAGGATGGGGCCACTTTTGGGTCTGTGAAAGTGCTGGCTCTACCTGGACCCTGTTCAAAATGCTCTGTGTTATCTGAGGAAGTGTTAATGGAAAACAGAGTGAGCTGTTACTTTTGGTTTTGGTCTCTCCCTTTCCCTGATTATTTCTCTCTCTATAGGTCTGTCTTTCCTACGATCACTCTCTTAATTTGATTTATCATGTCTGAAGTCATAGATAGATTCCTGGCCTTTTAGGACACAAAGAATCCTCAGAAATCTACTACTTTTAATCTTTCCATGAAATTGGGCAGGGGTGAAGTTATTGGCAGTGAAGTCTTAGACATAAGGGAAGAACTCCATTCCTGTTTCTTTACCTTTTCCCCTGAAAATTCTTGGCCCATGGCAGGTGCTTCATAAATATGTTCTGAATGAGTGTATGAATGAGTAAAACCATGTTGGGGGTAGGGTTTGGAAGAAAAGGAATCGTGGCAGTATTAATTGTTCCAACATTGTTCGGGTAAGGCTCAGAGATTTGTTGAAGATCCTTGTCTTCTGGTTGCTATCCTAGTGGCTAGGTACCTTTAACCTGTTTACATCCCTAGTTTTACAGAACAAAATACTAAAGACCACAGAGACTTTAAGTGATCTGCCTAAAGTCTTGTAATTCTTAAAAATGCAGGCATATAGCAAAATATGAGAAATCACTGGATTCTTTCCTACTTAATGTAGAACCAAAAAGTAATTGGTATAATGTCTCTGGACAAATGGGTTAAAGTCTTGATCTGTCCTTTGTTATTTGTGACTGGCCAAGGTCACTTAATTTTAATAAGTAGTTATTTCTTCATCTGTAAAATGCTAATAATGGTGCTAACTGAACAGGGTCATTGTGGAGATTAAATAGGAGAATGAATATGAAAGTGGTTAGCAGATGG
Source organism: Symphalangus syndactylus (assembly GCF_028878055.3). Taxonomy (NCBI): domain Eukaryota; kingdom Metazoa; phylum Chordata; class Mammalia; order Primates; family Hylobatidae; genus Symphalangus; species Symphalangus syndactylus. Next base: position 55,872,625 of record NC_072432.2, read on the forward strand.
TAGAGTATTATATATTAATAAATAGGTATTTTATAATTCTGTTTAAATATGAAGGTGCTCATTGGATTTTTTTTCTTACTGAATTACATATAGCAACTTATTCATGGTGACTCATTAGACTTCCAGACAATTTGGTAGTTATTTAACAAAGGGTGTATTACCGAGGAATGAGATATTGTAAATATGTCTGGGGAGTGTCAACCATACCCAACAAAGAACAATTATGTATTGCATCAATGACAATGTTGAAGTAAAAATATTAGGAAATATATTGCAGGAAGTTTGAAGCTTCCTGTGTGTGAGAGAGAAGGGAGTGGGTGAGGCAGAATGCCTGTGAATGTTATGAGCCGTGAGATACATAGTTGATAGAAATCTCGAAGGTAGAAATTTGGGTCTTAGAGTTTTAGAAAAAGACTTTATCTATATGTAGGTATGTATGTATGTATGTATTCACCCATCTACCCACCCCAACCCCGTCCATCTATCCTGTATCCATAACAGATGTTTGGTTGTCTACTCAGTAAACATTTTCTACTACCTCTTCCCTTCTGGAAAACACACCTCTTAAGTGAAGCTGAAAATGACAGATTCTTCTTTTCTCAACAGTGAATCGTATTTATATGACTCAGTTTTGACCAATGAGATGTAAAAAGAATTCTTCCAGGGTGTTTTTGGGAAGACCTTTCTCCCTGTTAGATTTATATGAGGAAGACATTTTTTTCTCTTCCTGTTCTGTGCCCTGTTAGTGTGAGGACATGGCATTTGGAGTTGTTGCAGTGATCTTACTTCCTATGACAATCAGCCAAAGGATGAAAACCCAATGTGCTGAGCATATCAGAGCAAAAAGATGGAAAGAGCCTAGGTCCTGGATGACATCATAAGTTGCTGGACCAATTCTTGAGCTACCTGCCTTCAGATTTCGTTGGACTTGAAATAATTAGATGTCTTTGTTGCTTAAATCACTCTAAGTTTGGTATTACTTTAACACAGTCATAGGTTTACAAATATTCTCTCTTATTTTATTTTTAAAGAGACAGGGTCTCACTCTGTTGCCTAGGCTGGGTAGCCGGGATTATAGGCATGAGCCACTGCACCCAGTGTACAGGTATAATCTTAATTTACTTTTTCGCCTCTTTGTCTTAGAAAGATTTTAAGGTATGCCACAGTGCAGTATGGTTAAAGAAATTTGAAATAGGTGAAAAAAGAGGCAAAAAAAAAAAAAAAGAAAGGAATATGGAGTGAGGACTGATGTTAATACACAAAAGGTATGTCATGAAATCTTGTATACTTTCTAGGAGAAAGCTAATATTTTATTTTGTGGTAGAAGAGACACTGTTAGCACAATGTTCAATAGTTTCCCATAAAAGTTTGTTGAATGAGTGATTAAGAGTAATAGCCCCTGTGGGCAGAAGCTCCTTCCTTCTCTCCTTCCCTCTTTTGAGTATGAAGATTTTAGCATGGAGAGTCGGGGAAGTCTCCAATGAACAAGTGTTGAGACTGAGGCACTGAAGTTCCATTATCAGATGGTTTCCTGACCCTGGGGATTTTCATTGGCTGCTCTGCCAGAAAGAAAAAAGGAACTCATCTGCAGAGAGGAAGGCTGAGAAGATTAGAAACTAGTCCTCGGATCTCAATTCTATAAATCTGTTAAAAAATGACAAAACATGGAAAGTGTTGTCACTACATAATTTGTAATGGCAAGAACTGGAAAGAACTTAAATGCCAACCTAAAATGGTGGCGACCATATTGTACAGTTTCACATTGTAAATTGTGATTTATCTGGCAGATGGAATGTTAAGTGGTTAGCATTTATTTACATACTTCTACCCATATTTATATTTTCCACAACAATAACATGTCCCTGCCTAAGGTTTCACAGTTGACTTGGTCCAATGGAAACACATTTTCTCCCCAGCACAGGCAAACTTAGCATCCTAGCAGTCAATGCCTCTACCTCTGCGGGATGTTGGCTTTTCCCCCAACCGCTTTAGATCCAGCTTGCAGAGCTGCATTCATCATCCTCCTTCTTCAGGATGCACTCTCATCATTGGTTCTGAGTGATGATCTATCTATTTTAATTTGGTTAGAATCCCAGCTAGATATCCTATATCTCAAGGACTATATTATAAAGTTAATCACATCAACATACCTTATATAAAATGGGGAAAAAGTGGATGGAAAAATGTATGGATTAAGAAGTAAGGAAGAAAATATATAACATATAGCTGCTACAGTCCTCATTTATGCAACTGGCTGGAAGAATAGTTGGTATTCATTACCCCTTTTTTCTACCATTTATGCTATGTTCCCTTTGCTCTCAGCCAGCAAGTTGTGATTTTTTTACCTGGTGGGTGACCCAAACTCCCATTTCTATTACATGTGAGCCTTTAGTTGTCCTGAACGCATCAAGTGGCTAAGTCTTCTATTGATATTTTACCAATGGGCATGGCGGTACTAGGAGCCACCATCTCCTGGCTCCACGTATACTTCTCCCTAGCCCCATGGCTGTAGCCAGCATTGCTGGTTTTTTTTTTTTAGACAGAGTCTCGCTCTGTCGCCCAGGCTGGAGTGCAGTGGCACGATCTCGGCTCACAGCAACCTCCACCTCCTGAGTTCACGCCATTCTCCTGCCTCAGCCTCCGGAGTAGCTGGGACCACAGGTGCCCGCCACCACGCCTGGCTAATTTTTTATATTTTAGTAAAGACGGGGTTTCACTGTGTCAGCCATCAATCTCCTGACCTCGTGATCCGCCCGCCTCGGCCTCCCAAAGTGCTGGGATTACGGATTACAGGCGTGAGCCACCGCGCCCGGCCGCATTGCCTGTTTTTGATCCCCAAGCCCAGTAGGTAGGTCTTTGTTTTCCGCTGTTGCTTGCCTCTAGATTTTCTTTTCTGGGTCACAGATAAACTTATTTTATTTTTGAGCACTGCTATACCTTTGAAATATTTTAAGTTTCTCATTACTATGCTTTTGGAAAGGAGGTGGGAGTGAGATCACTTCTGCTCTACTATATTGACACACTGCGGTGCCCCAACCCAGTTCCTTCTTCAGGGCTGGCACTTCCGTGACTGCTAAAAGGATGGGATACCCAGGCTCACAGCTGTGTCCTTCACTGTGATTTACCTCGGCTGCAGGTAACTGCCTCACCCAAGCTTATGCCTCCTCTTGGCTAATGTGGCTGTACAAACACCTACCTGCTTGCTTCAATTTGGAGCAACTTCTGCAGGGCCATCCCAACCCAGAGCCTCCTGTAGATGGGCTGGCGTCTCAGCTGCAACTGCTTTGCAATCAGCTTCTCCTTCTGCCCCCTCCTGCCTTATTGAACTCCTTACAGGTGAAGCAGCTTATTTACCTCCTTACAGGTGAAGCAGCTTATTTACCTCCTTACAGCTGAAGCAGCTTATTTACCTCCTTGCAGCTGAAGCAGCTTATTCACCTCCTTGCGGGTGAGGTGGAGAGTACAGTGCTCCTGAAAACACTGAACTTTCCACCTCAGAGTCTATTTGGGAACCAGTCTAAGACTAGAAGTTCACCAGACAAACTATTCAGTGCCCTGCTAATGAAACCTGTGCTTTAACTGGTGCGGTGAGTATCTATTATATTTTTCCTAACAAGCTTCTCTTTTTCTGGAACTTGCTCTTCTTTTGGAAACTTTCATTCCCTGTGACCCCAGTCACATTATTTATTGTAAGATCTTCAATATTCTTATGTGACCTTACTTTTTATAATTCCTCTTTTGGCTTAATCTAGTTCGAACTGAGATTTCTGCTTTTTGCAAAGAAGCATTAGAAAGTAGTTCACTAGGTTAAAGCATTATTTTAAAAACCAGTATGTTAACAGGCATGGTTTATTAGATTAACCAACCGCAGCCCAACAGAGGGCAGGTTTTAGGACAAGATAAATGAATTAGGAAATACAGTATTTGTTATTTATTTTTCTTAACATAAAAAGTAGTACAGCTTCTTGTGGAAAACTTGGAAAGTAGGGGGAAAAAGCTCATAATTCCACTGCCTAGCAATACTTAACTTTTATCATGATTATTTTGTATATTCCTCTATTCTTTTATCTAGAATTATGTGTTATGAATACATATTTTCTTTTAGAACAATGGGATCATACTGCTGGTGAGCTGCTTTGAAATGTTCTAATATACTATGAAAATATTTCATGTCATAAAGTACTCTTTTATCACATGCTTTTTAAAAAACTTTTTTAAGTTAAAGGGTACAAGTGCATGTTTGTGGTTTCTGTTAAAGTTGTGTCACGGGGGTTTCTTGTACAGATTATGTCATCACGCAGGTATTAAGCCTAGGACCCATTAGTTATTTTGCCTGATCCTTTCCCTTCTCTCACCCTCCACCCTCTGAAAGGCCCCCCGTGTGTTGTTCCCCCTGTGTGTCCATGTGTTCTCATCATTTAGCTCTCACTTATAAGTGAGAATATGCAATATTTGGTTTTCCGCTCCTGTGTTAGTTTTCTAAGGATAATGGCCTCCAGCTCCATCTGTGTCCCTGCAAAAGACATGATCTCATTACTTTTTATGGCTGCATAGTATTTCATGGTGTATATATACCACATTTTCTTTATCCAGTCTGTCACTGGTGGACATTTAGGTTGATTCCATGTCTTTGCTATTGTAATAGTGCTGCAGTGAACCTATGCATGCATGTATCTTTATAATAGAATGATTTATATTCCTTTGGGCATATACCCAGTAATGGGATTGCTGGGTGGAATGGTATTTCTGTCTTTAGGTTCTGTGAGGAATTGCCACACTATCTTCCATAATGGCTGAACTAATTTACACTGCCACCAACAGTGTATAAGCATTCCTTTTTCTCCACAACTTCATCAGCATCTGTTAGGTTTTCTTTTTAATAATAGCCATTCTGACTGGTGTTAGATGATATCTCATTGTGTCACATAGTTTTTAATAGCTGCATAGTATTCCACCATATGGTTGTATTATACTTCATTGAATCAAACATGAATTCAGGTTGTTTCCAAATTATTTCTGTTGCCAATGATATAGCGAATGAGGTCTTAGCCAAATCTTCGAACATAATTCCTGGAAGTGTAATTGATGAATCAAAACATTTGTATATTTTAAGACCTTTGATATGAATTGCTAAATTGGTTTCTAAAATGATTGTATCACCTTACACAGCAGCAGTATATAAGAGTACACTTTTCTAACATTGAGATGTTTTCTTAAAAGAATTTTGTCAGTTTGATAGGCAAATGGTCCTTTCTTCAATTCATGTTTTTTAATTACCAATAGATGAAACATATTTTCATGTTTATTGTTTCTGTGTGTGTGTGCGCGTGTGTGTGTGTGTGCGTGTGTGTGTGTGTGTGTGTACATATGTAAATTATGTCCTTTGTCCAAGTTGTTTTGGCATGTTAAAAATTTTCTATATTTTACAATGCAGATATTTTTTTCCAGTTTGTCATTTGCCTTCTAATTTTATTCATGGAGTCTTTTGATGTGCACAGTCAAATTTAATAAGTTTCTTCTGTGGTTTCTGTTATGCTTGAAAAGGCCTTCTCCCACCCTAGGGAAGAGGAACTTTGCTGGGAGGTGGGGTCACCTCTGAGGGAAGACAAAAGGGAATAGACAGAGAAGAAGGCAGACTAAGCCTGCGGCAAACTCCAGAATCCTGACAGGGGCCCTGAATTGTGTCTTCTCTCTCCCTCATTTTACAGATGAAGGAGCAGTGGTCTGGGGAGAGAATAAGAGATCAGATTGAAGTAGCAGATTACAAAGTCTCATAATAACAGCATTATCCATGGAGGGATATATTATATTTTTATAAAAAATAATTAATTTAGTGATGGTTAAAAGCTTAAAAATTCCTTTCGTGCTCATTTTATATTCTAATGCTGGTCACAATATTGAAATAAGGAATTAAAAATGCCCCTGCAAGCTGATTACATCTTTACACTTAGAATTGTTGGTTCTAATTTCTTTTTATTGATTGTGTAGCATTTTATAAAAGCTATATGGATGTCATGGTGCTTACCCAAAGCAAACTCGCTGTAGCAATCATCATCCATCTATAATTGTTAACAGTGTCCACAAATTAAACTGGAGGAACTTGAACCTGAAGAGGAAAAATAGGCTGTGTAGCATTGAAAATGTGGTAGCTTGTCTTGTTGGCTCAAGGACTGGAAACAAATGGCAAGTAAGTGAATGTTCCAGAAGCAGGCTTTCCATCCATGAAGTAGTATGTAGGGCTGTCAGATTTAACAAATAAAATGTGGGACACCCAGTTAAATTTGAATTTCAGATAAACAATGAATAATTTTTAATATAAATCTGCCCTATGCATGATTTGGGGCATACTTGTACTATAAAATTGTTCATTCTTTATGTGAAATTAAAATTTAATGAAGCATCCTGTTTTTAATCTGGCAATCCTAGCAACAGGGACCATTTGTTATACATATTAAATACTAAACCCATTCATTGCATGTATTATATGAGGTTCTTTCTTTAGCACTCCAACTGTAGTATAGTTGAATGAACAAGATACTTTCAAGGAAAAGTGGACCAAGAATCTCACACAGATGAGAAAAATGGCATGAAGAAGTAGAAATATTATATTAGTTTCCAAAGGCTGCTGAAACAAAGTAGCACAAACTGGGCGGCTCAAAAATAACAGAAATTTATTGTGTCATAGTTCTGGAAGGTAGAAGTCTGAAATCAAGATGCCAGCAGTGTCCTGCTCCCTCAGAAACGTGGAGGTGAAGCCTTACTTGCATCTTCCTGGCTTCTGGTGGCTTGCAAATAATCCTTCCTCTTCATTGATTTGCAGCTACAGCACTTTAATCTCTGCTTCTGTCCTCACATGGCAAGCTTTCTGTGTGTCTCTCTTCGTATGGCATTTCCTCTTTTTATAAGGACAGCAGTGGGTTAGGGACTATTGGGTTAGGGCTCACACTAATGACCTCATTTTTAACTTGAATACACCTGTTTCCAAATAAGGTCAAATTCACAGGTACCAGGGGTAAGGACTTCAACATATCTTTTTGGGAGAGACAATTTAACGTATAACAGACATGCTTGCTTAATATCCTTGATTATATATTACAAATTAGAAAGCAACTTTTACTGTAGTCATTTTTACTATTTGCCAATTACAAGTACAAATACTCCCCAAATCAGTTTTCCATTGAAAGATTTTCATTTTTGAAAGAACAAATAGACATTTTTATGTGGGATTCTAGAATTTAAGCTTACATGTTTGGCCAGTGTAGGGAGACCCCCTGAAACTATTGCTACGGAATGAAAGATGAAATGCTCCTGATTATTGTAAATACAAAATTGCATGCAGGATTGTGTAAAGACAATGCCAGGTTGGACTGCCAGAATGAGCCAACAGCGCGTGATGTGATTCCCCCTGCAGAGAGCCTATGAATGGACGTGCAGTCAGGGAGGTTTCACATCACCAAGATTCCTATGGCCAGCAGTCTAAACTTCATGCTAGAACGAGAAAGCTCTGGGGATTGCTGTATTAATCAAACAGAAGTTTATATTTCTCTGAACATAAGGTAAATTGTTCCTTTAAAGGAAAATAATAGTATTGCTGTTAGACTCTCAGATGTGATGGTCAGGTGAAGGCACCCTCAGCAGTCCCAGAGGGATCCCTCATAGCAGTGATTTCTACTATTAGTGTCATAACAAGTGTGTGTGTGTGTGTGTGGGGGGGGGGGGGATGTTACACAATTTCCAGGAACTTTTACTTTAAATTTTTATTTTAAAGTACTTTAGGGGAGCATTTAGACAACAAAGTCTGAGAAACTCCTTAGTGGTGAATAAGTAACAAGAGCCTAAAATGAAGAGCAAAGGTGGCCAAGTAACTTGAAATTAAGTTATGGTGTTGGTATCACGTGGTATAGTTCATCATAGGCTAGATCAGGTCAATTTTCTAATTCACACTAAGTCAGGGAAAGGAGGGTGTTTGAATATATATATTCTTGGAAAGATGATATAACAGCATTAAAGAAAAATTAGAAAAAAATTTTTTGAAAAAATTTTAAATTACCATAATCTCAGAAACCTTATACAAATATGTTCATTTCTGCATACTACCTTCCACTCTTTTTGTAGTACAGTGACATACCATTTTAAAGTTGGTAATTTCCTTGTGATAAAGTAATGCATATTTTTGTAACTTCAACATGTTTCCTTCTTTGAAATGAAGGCCACCCAACTTCAACTTTAAAAGACATCTTCAACTTTGGCCTGTCATATAGAAAAATCACAATAAAAATAGTAAGAAATTGCTTGGCATGATGTAAAAGTTGGGTTGTCATAACAGAGGATGTTGGTTGGCCTTGAGAAGGATTATAGGCTGAGTTTTTTTTTTTTTTTTTTTTTTTAAACGGAATTTCACTCTTGTTGCCCAGGTGGAGTGCAATGGCATGATCTTGGCTCACTGCAACTTCCACCTCCTGGGTTCAAGCGATTCTCCTGCCTCAGCCTCCCAAGTAGCAGGGATTACAGGCACCCACCACCACACTTAGCTAATTGCACCACCACACTTGGCTAACTTTTTTGTATTTTTGGTAGAGACAGGATTTCACCGTGTTGGCCAGGCTGGTCTCGAACTCCTGATCTCAGGTGATTGGCCCGCCTCAGCCTCTCAAAGTGCTGAGATTACAGGCATGAGCCACTGCACCCAGCTGGTAGGCTGAGTTTTTAAAGTACAAACTCGTGATTCAGATTTGCAAACGTTTTACCCAAATTGTTTAAGTCTAGATGTATTAGCCTGTTCTCACGCTGCTAATAAAGACATATCCAAGACTGGGTAACTATAAAGGAAAGAGGTTTAATGGACTCACAGTTCCACGTGGGTGGGGAGGCCTTACAGTCATGGTGGAAGGTGAAGAGAGAAAGAGCCACATGAAAGAGGAAGCCCCTTATGAAACCATCATATCTCATGAGACTTATTCATTACCCAAGAACAATATGGGGGAAACTGCCCCCATGATTCAATTATCTCTCACCTGTTCCCTCCCACAACATGTGGGAACTATGGGTGCTACAATTCAAGATGAGATTTGGGTGGGCACACAGCCAAACCATATCACTAGACATAAATTATTTTACTTCTCATTATTTTTGTGTGCTAATTTTGAGGAGAAACTGCTTTTTGAAATGGATTCATCTCTGATATGTTAATATTTTTCACAGGGTATTCTTTGGCAACATCTATTAGTCGCTAGCACAGAGCTTCTCTAAAAGCTTTCACACTGTAATCAGGCTAATGTGTTTTCTTGGCAAATCCTGACACAGTAGACCTTTGGGTGCTTAGATATTTCCAAGATAGGAAGGACCTTGATCGGGAGTAAGTGGACTAGGAAAATGATAAGGGAGCCTCATGTGCATCTTTTCTTGACCACATTTTAAAGTTGGACCACTGGTTGGCTCAACCCCTTCCCATCATCACTTCCTCTGCTTTGCCATTTCTGGTGCTTCACAGCTGGTACCACAGAAGCCTCTTACCTACCAAGCTCATCCTGGCCCAGGTTCAAAGCCAGTTGTCATGGAGCCAGGACATTGTAGTCTTGGGTTCCTTACTCTCTGCTTATCAGGAGTCGTTTTCCTAAACCTGAGATTTGGATATACCTCTGGGCTTCTGTTATACTGGCTGACTCTAAGCCCAGGTTTCATGCTCCAGTAACTACTGGGCTCCAGTTCCACTCCCTGTGCCTCATCCTGTCTACTCCTGTGTGCATCACCTACCTGCTCTGGTTGTCAGCTCTGGTACCTCTTAACTTGCCTTGTTCTTGCCAAGCCTTTTCCCAAGAGCCAGGACCCTGCCTTAGCTTCTGAGCTAGGTCACGAAGGCTCTGCTTTTATCCTGGACAAATGTTGTAATGTCACTCTTTTCTTTCCCTTACATTTATAGCTGCTATTTTTACCCACGTGCTGAGAGCCCTCCTCCACTCTTCTCTTAGACTTCCTTGGTGGTCCTTTGTTTCAACAATTGACATTGTTTTTATTGTACCCAGCCCATGTCCCTGTGTTGGCTGGGTCTCTCTTCCAGTGGCTGTGGTAACCTGCTTCTGAGGCCTATATGCTGATTTTTTTTTTTTTTTTTTTAGACAGAGTCTCTCTCTGTCACCCAGGCTGGAGTGCAGTCGTGTGATCTCGGCTCACTGCAACTTCCGCCTTGTGGGTTCAAGCGATTCTCCTGCCTCAGCCTCCCGAGTAGCTGGGGTTACAGGCACCAGCCACCATGCCTGGCTTATTTTTGTATTTTTAGTAGAGATGGGGTTTCATCATATTGGTCAGGCTGGTCTCGAACTCCTGACCTCAAGTGATCCACCCGCCTCAGCCTCCCAAAGTGCTGGGATTACAGTCGTGAGCCACTGTGCCTGGCCTATCTGCTGAATCTTTAATCCTCTTCCTCCCTATCTGCTCTGTGCTGTTTTGTCATATACCAAGTTCTGAGACAAAATGAAATGAGCCCGCTATTTCTGAATGATTTGTGGATTTTTGTCTTGAGAGTTCAAGGTTCAGGTTTTGCGAGTTCGCATAGGTTCACACAGTGTGATATTGGTTTATTTGAGTTCCTTCTGTTCTGTATTATCTATTAAGGACCTTCATAGAGACAGCTTATAGCACATGGTGAAAAAGTGTTTACCAGCTAATGCGTGCATGAATGAATGAATGTGTAAACCGTTGAAGTATGTTCAGATGAAAAAATCCAAAGCTCAGGAAGGTTATCTACTTGAGGTCATTCATACTAGATAGTACAAGAGCTGGTATTCAAAACCAGTTCTGTTTGACTTCAAAACCCATAGGAAAACACCAAAAGTGACAGCTAATATGTGTAGTAGAAGAAATACCCTTGGGAGGCCAAGGTGGGAGGATTGCTTGAGGCCAGGAATGCAAGATCAGCCTGTGTAACACAGCCAGACCCTGCATCTACAAAAACTTAAAAAAATTAATTGGGCATATTGTGCATGCCTGTGGTCTCAGCTACTTGAAAGGCTGAGGTGGGAGGATGGCCTGAGCCCAGGAGGTCGAGGCTGCAGTGAGCTATGATGGTGCTACTGCACTCCAGCCTGGGTGACAGGGCCCTTATCTCCAGGGAAAAAAAGGAAATACCTGTGATTTTCTCTCTAGGAAGGGCGTATTTCAACAGGTAAAGAGGAAATACTGATAGGTTTTAACTTTTTCGTATGGCTTCTAGTTTTATTGATTGTGTCTTGGAATGTTGACTGTGAGCTATTGTACTGCTGCAGTGTCTGTGATTACATTGGAGAAATGGCAGTTGCTTTGTGTGTGATCCAGTCAATGTGTGATGCTCCCTGATAGCAGTGAGAGTAGAGCATTCTCTTGAGAGACCCCCTGGAAGAAGAAAAGCACCAAATGAAGATTTGAGACTTGATTCATCATGTTTATAACACAGGACAAACCTGTACCCCAAGCCATAGGTCTGATGTTTTGTGGTCATACACCAGGGCAGGCCTGAAACAAAAGTGTTTTTTTCCCCCTAAGACCTAAGGAAGGTGTTAGGAAGGTCTTCAGAAGCTTCTACAGATGCCCGAGTGCTTGAGATACCTCTATGTAGAGGATTTTAATATTTGTTTCCTTTTTTGGTTCCGTGGATTCCTTTGGAAGTCAGAAGAATGTTTTTGAATGCATCAAATGAAATATATAGGATTACAAAGAAAACCAATTTTATTGAAATCTGGTGATATTACAGTAGGTCTAATAGCTGCTGTGATTTTGAAGTAGAGATGTTTGTAAATGATATGGTGAGGAACCAACAACAATGTGATGTGATATGGAAATATTTGGGCTTTTAATTGGTAACAAATTCATAGGCGCTGCTAAAAGCACTGTGGCTTGTGCCCTGCATTATGATGGAAAGAAACTTAAATTAGGGGTTTGTGAAAAAAAGAGAATCTTTTCCTCATCCAGGTTCACAGTGCCCTAGGTGAAGAACCCTTTCTCTTTTGGTAGGAATATAAACTGGTTGCAAAGCAGCCACAGCAAACTCAGTTGCCCAGGCCTCCCAGTAGGTGGCAGAGGGATCTATAAGGCAATTACTATGTGAAAATTGAGCCCAGATTCTTCACTTCACCTCTTTATGCATCACTTTCTTCTGTGTCACTGAGTGAGATGTGCTGGCTCCATCTTTACCCGAAGGTTAAATGTAATGATCTATGTCAAATAAAATATGTCACATGCCTTAGAAGCAAAGTCAATATTTAGTAGGTGTAATTTCATCCAGGCAGATGTAGGGAAAATTAAATGGGAGAGATTAGTTTTCATTATTCATGATTCTTTCTTTATCCAGTTTTTGTTCTCTTTGATACCCTTCCTAATAAATATTGCCTCATGATGATAATTTGTAGAATCATCATTTTTTGAAAGATCTGGATTAATCCTATCTCTTCCTTTAACAAAATTTGGTTTGTTATCACATTACTACCAATAATTTTAAATTTTCTTTGTTAGTTAAAAGATACTGAAAAAAAAAAGCCAAAGAAAAGAAAAAAAATCACCTGCAACTTTTCAACCATTTTTGGGAGCTGCATAAAGAAATGAAAATGATCCTGTTCTCTGTACCTCTACCCTACAAGAGAAACACAATTAATGGTGTGATTTTTAAAGAATTGTCAACTTTTTGCACCTTGGGTGTGTGTGTGTGTCTGTGTTTGTGTGCATATGTGTGTGTATTTTATTGATCTTTGTAATCATTGTGGTAATGCTAATGATTTCTCTCCAGAGTGCTTTTCTATACCCTTTCTTTGGTAAGATTAGTCTTTTTGGGAGTGGCAGTTCTATTTCATGTGGTCCTTGAGTTGATCACAGAACACTGCTGTCCCCTGACACTGAGATGAAAAATTAAGACCCAAGTCTGGCTGACCACAGGAATTCATTGGTCAGGAATATGTATTTGAAGGATATTATCTAGATTGGTACATTCAGCAATCTTTCAACATCTGCTTCCTTTGCTATGGAGCTTGGAATGCTAATTTTCCCAATTAACTTTACAGAGGTGTGTCCTTCTGACACTATTTTGCCAATAAAAAGTGAACAGAGGTCTGCTGAGGGTTTTGGAGGAAGTCTTTGCTTTCCTGATATAGATGTTGCTACTTTTTTCTTACCACCCTGTCCCCAGGGGTGTGTTAGTTGGAGCAGCAGCGTATTAATCTGTTCTCACACTGCTATAAAGAAATACCTGAGACGTTTTTCTTTTCTATCACGTTGTCAGGCTGCAAATTTTTTCAAACTTTTATGCTCTACTTCCTTTTTAAACACAAGTTCCAATTTCAGATAATTTTTCTCAAGTTCAAAGGTCCACAGATCTTTAGGGCAGAGGCAAAATGCTGTTAGTCTCTGCTAAAGCATAGCAGGAGTGACTTTTTCTCCAGTTCCCGAGAAGTTCCTCATATACATCTGAGACCGCTTCAGCCTGGACTTCATTGTCCACATCATTATAAGCATTTTGGTCAAAACCATTCAACAAGTCCCTAGGAAGTTCCAAACATTCCCACATCTTTCTGTCTTCTTCTGAGCCCTCCAAACTTTTTTAACCTCTGCCTTAGTTCAAAATACAATCATGCCTTCCCAACAGTTTGCCAAAGTCTTAACTCATTTCAGCATTAACTAAAAAGTAACAAAATGACCGACTATTTCCAAGAACTAGCAAGACATTTATATTAGACATAAGCCTTTAACCCTTTCTCAATAAACCTTTAACCCTTTCTCAAGTTCATTGAGAAGACTGTCCTTCTCTTGAAGGAGTCACCTTCATTTCAGTGCTGCCACCTTTGGTGGTTCCTTTGCTTTTTGGAATCTGAGTAGAAGCTCTGGCTCTGTTTGGCACTCACAATGCAAATGCTGGGCTCCACCTGCATGGAATTGCCTCTTTACTCTCGTATTTGGCTACAATGCTGCTCAAGGCATGGGATCTAGCCTCCTGAGAAGGTTCTGAGGGGTGAGATGGTCAGTTCTAAGTGGACCTTGATTAACAGACACTGGAGGCAATAGAGAACTGGATAAATAAGCTTCCTCTTTTTTCCCTTTACTGGACTGCTCCAGGATGGTTACTTCTTGTAGCCAATTACAGAGAAGTCCCTGTACCAAGTGAACTCCTGCTGAGTGAGCTATTGTGTCTCTGCAGATTGTTGTGAAGTGGCTGGTGGCTGGTTCCACCTTTCTAGGTGATGCAGCAATGCATTGCTTCACATCTCTCCTTTCGTCCCTTCCCTTTCTTCTCACTGAAGCCTTTTTGGGCTTGCAACTTCCTAATAAAAATTTAGCCCTTTAATTCTTACCTCAAATTCTGCTTCCTGAAGGATTCATGCTAAGACATCACTCAATGTATATTTTGTGATGATTATCCTAACTAGCAGACCTTAAGACTATGGATGGTTGTAAGATTCAGTGAACTCTGATATTTCCAGAAATGCTTGTTTTAAAAGCAGTTCAAAGTTCCCATTTCTCCACGGTATTAAGCTGTAGTTATTGAAGTTCACTAAAAAAAATTCTTATTGAGAAAAATAAGATGACCTCCTCATCATATATGATTATCTTTTCCTGATCATACATGTAATACATATTCATTGCAGAAATATCAAAAGATAAAATAAACTAGAGGAAAGATAGTAATTATAACACAGAGACCACAGTTGGTTGATTTCTTTTTAGCCATTATCTCTCTTTATATATGCATATGCAAGTATGTATGTATATGGGTGTGTATATATATCTATATACAGATATTTACATACATCTTTTTATAAAAATAGGACCAAGCAATACATTCTGTTTTGAAGCCAGCATTTTACATTCAATATGTTATGGATATATTTCCATCCCATTAGTTCTACATTATTCTTTTGCCTCACTGTATAATATTCCATAATTTTTATAGGATGGCCTAATATTATCTTAAGTAGGCTGTTGTGAGAATCAAATATACAGTAATATATTTAAGTGTTATTAGTAAACTATAAAACATGATACTAGTATAAATTATAATTATTCTTATTTGCTGAACTAGAAAGTTGAAGATATTTTGTTTGTGGCTATGTTTTTCTGTCCAATTTATCACTTTAGTCTTTGTTTTTCTGAGTCATCCATTCAGAAGAGGTTAAAATAATAGTAAGTGAAATTAGTGAAACTTTTCCTGCTGTAGGGTATGAGATTTGAATTCTGCTGCTCTGAAGATAATGCATGAAAGGTGTTGTGTGAGTTTAAGTCATTTTGCCTCTTTGGAGGGCTGGTGAAGCTGACTAATAAATGAACTCATTTTGTCTAACTTCTTTATGCATGCTTATGTTTTTACATTCCTAACAAGAAATGCATGACCACTGCATACTCTTAAGGAGCAAATGTGCAGTCTAATTTCAGACCTGTCAACCCTTTCTGACACTGCTGAATGACTTTTGCTGTGCAAAGAATAATGTCACCTGGAGGGGCTGTAATAATGAGGAATTTTAAAATCAATAATAGATAGAACTTGTCATTGCCAAGGTTTAAATTGTTAGGTAAATTAGGCACAAGTGCCTAGTGGTCATTGTTGTTTCTTCATGATTATCAGGATTTCACTTACTGGAAGACCAGAAAGCCAAGTGGGTGATTTGAGTGTCTCCTAAAGGAGATATATATGTATATATGCATGTATGTGTGTGTATATATATGTATATATGTATGTATGTGTGTGTATATATATGTATGTGTGTGTATATATGTATATATGTATGTATGTGTGTGTATATATATGTATATGTGTGTGTGTGTGAGTGTGTGTGTGTATACATATATATATATATATATATATATATATATATATATATTTTTTTTTTTTAACCTAAGAGTGAATTCCTGGGTTTGGATAGGAATTGGCAGAGCATTGGGTCTTGTGTATTGAAATAATCTTTGGTTAAACAAGTTTTAAACATTATCATTTTACATTACAGGCTACATAATATAAGACACTGCTTGTTTGGCAGCTTAAGACAAGGTTTCATTTTACTCAAGTATTTGACTATGGTATTCTTGACAGTCAAGGCATTTTTCAATTTTGAAGATTCTTTGAGAATTTTACTTGAGTCAGAAAACCTCAGTAAAAGGAACAAAGAGTTTTCTTTAAGAGTAAACAATTCTGAATTTGGCCCAGAAAAATGTGGATTGTTCCTTAGCACAGCATTCTTTTTTTTCAGGCAGGGTTAATAATGATTAATGTTTTATTTATAATATTAGCTCGAGAAACTGCAAGGCTGTTACTTCAAAAACCTGCCCGAGGAATCAGAGAGGATCGTTCCCTTTTCTGGGAAAGACGCTGTTCACTGTTATACCTGAAGGAGGCTGAGAAACACCTCTAGCACGCTTTGAGCTTCCCTCACTTTCCAAGCTGCTGAGGGAATTACCTCGTTGCTGCTCACCCTCTCCTCCCTCAGCCTTCATTGGAGAGATAGATGTTAAGCTGCAATTAAATACCTAGAAATTTATTGGTGTTATGATAAAAACATATGTAGTATTCCTCTAATCAACTTGCAATGTGATAATGAAGCAGGGGAAGCAAGAAATTGACAAAATTGTTTAAGCGTTTTTAACAGTACTGTTTAGAGTTTTGGATCTATTACTGTCAAAACACAAATTCACCTCCTGTGGTGCCAATCAGAATGTTTGTTTTTCTTATTTATCAATTAAGTACTTTTGTATTTACCTTATTAAAGGGTATTTTTTTTGTGGAGCAGGGAGGGAAGCAGGGTGGTAGCTATTAATGAATATTGGTTATTAAGATGTACAACTTTGGATCTGCTTCCTCTTGGAAAATAGATTCTAACTAAGATTTGTGGTTACTCTTCAGTGACATTTGATGCGGTTTTCTTTAGCAAAGCTACCTTTTGTTCAATCCCAGTAGCCTTTGCAAGTGATTTCTTTATACTCCTTTTCTTCTATGAGTCTTAGAGAATGGCTTGTCCCTCCTGTGAGCTGTCACTCAGCCATTAGTTAGCATGTGCCAGTAAGGAGGCAGTCCTAGGAGAGGTTGAGAAAGTACTTAAAGTTGGAGATGGTCTGTGCAGACACAATACCAACTCTGTCATCATTGCCCCCTCAGATTCAGCCAATGAACCCCCCATATTATCTCCAGAGACTTCACCATCCTTCTCTGTTACCACATTGGCTTTTACATATTTGTTTCCTGGCTACTCTTTGATTGCTCCGAGTGTGGACAGGTAACAACCACACCGAGGACCTACTCCTTTTCAGAAGACACAAAGGAAAGACATTATTTCTCTTTCCTCTTCAATGGTGTGGACATTCTGCCTACATTTGTTAGTGACATTTTGTTATTGATTGTGGAGATCCGATGTGGGCCCAGGAACATGTTGAAGGGAAAAGAGGATTTCCCATTCTTCAGAGCTGCTTTTCAGCTACATAACTGTGCTTTATTAAAAGCATCATGTCTGGTGCATAGTAGTTGCTTAGAAATATTTGTTAAATTGTTAAAAGTAATATTTAACTTTTTCAGAGTGCTTACAATATGCTGGACACTCTTTTAAGTGCTTTATATGCACTAGCTCATTTAATTTAACAGATGAATGAATGTTAGGAAAGATAACAGAAGAAATTGCCTTTCAGCTGGTCAGATGCTAAACTGGTCAATATTTTATTAAAATTCCTGGACATGTTCAAATTCACTTTTGAGGCTGGTAGAAAATATTTACTCTATGTACCCAGCACTGAAAAATTTTCACTTTCAATTTCTGCGATCAAGGTAGGTGTTTAAATCTCAGGGATCTGAAGAAATAGGAATAAATTTTTCTCTCTCTTTTTTCAGATTTGATAGAGTGAGTGGATGTTTGGAAGTTGTTATTGTAAATTAAAATTATTAAATCTTAGTAGTATTTTCTCATACATGTTTGAAAATGGATATTATAATTTTATACCACAATGCTTATATAATAATAAACTCTTAGCAGATTGTTTGTGATCATACAGTTTTTCCTAAGAGTTCTTTTGCAGGGAGAACATGACTGTTCAGAATATAAGAATAATTCATGCACATTAATAAGCAACATGCAGTACGTTATACATCTTTGTTGTAGTCAGTGCCTTTTGCTTAGGATCTCAATAAATGTTTGCTGAATTCAATAAAGATAATTTGGAAAACACAAAAAATCTACATTCTCATCAATAAACACATCCACTATTAGTGTTTAGAGGAGTTTCATTCCAGATATTTTTTTTCTGAAAGGATAGCAAGCACATCTTTTATTTATTACAATCTTTGAAACTATTATTTCAACTGTATTTTGAAAATGGAAATATCTTTATATCCTTTTTCTTATTATAACAGGAAAGATATAACAAATTCAAACATTTAGAAATGCATTAAGTACCAAATGAAAAATTTTTATAATTTTACTTCCCATAGATCACATGTTTAACTGTTTTATTCATCTTTTGAAATACCTACTTATTATTCCATTCAGTTGGTATAACCATAATTTACTTAGCTTTTTCATTATTATTGGGTATTTAAGATTTTTCTTCAAATTTTTGCTGTTATAAATACTCTAATGAATATCGTTGCACATAAAGCATTTCCTATATTTATTTCTCTGAGACAAATTTCTCAAAATGGAATTACTGAGTAAAAGGCTATGAATGAATGATAGGCCTTTGGTAAATATTTTAAATTACTTTCAAAATGGTTATGCCAATTTATATTTTCAACAGGGGTATATAAAAAGATCAGGTTCACAACACTGTTGCCAGTGTGGACTATTATTCAACAAAGCACTTGCTAATTTTGTGAAAAAACATAGCACCTTTTTACTGTAGTTTCATTTGCATTTCTTTAATTTCTTTTTTTTTTTTTTTTTTTTTTTTTTTTTTTTTTAATTTTTTTTTTGCATACAAAAACAATAAACATTTTCTAAAAATACATACAAACAAAAAGATGCGTATCAAACATATTAGGAAGGTTGCACATGGGAAGTCGGGGAATAGAAATGGGGGTGGGAGTTAAAATAAATGAGAGAGGGACTTTATATGGATAAGTGATAATAACTCAATCCTCTATTTGACAAAGAAGAGGGAGAAGGAAGAGGAAGAAAAAGAAAGTGGGATAAAGGATCAGAAAGGGAGGAAAATAGAAAAAATTAGAGTATGATTCCAGGGTAGACCTGTTTTGTTGTCATTGAGTTGGTTGGTTGGTTTGTCTGTTGTATTCTTCATGTTTCGCCAAGTTGGCCAGACTGGTCTTGAACTCCTAGCCCGAAGTGATCAACCCGCCTCGCCCCCCAGAGTGCCGGGACCACAGGCGTGAGCCACCACGTCCAGCCCCCACATTGCTTCTGGCCTCCGTGGTAGACCTCCCAGACGGAGCGGCCAGGCAGAGGAGCTCCTCACTTCTACCCAGACACGGGGCGGCCGGGCAGAGGGGCTCCTCACTTCCCAGACGGAGCGGCCAGGCAGAGACGCTCCTCACTTCTTCCCAGACGATAGGTGGCCGGGCAGAGGCGCTCCTCACTTCCCAGACGATGGGTGGCTGGGCAGAGGCGCTCCTCACTTCCCAGACGATGGGTGGCCGGGCAGAGGCGCTCCTCACTTCCCAGACGATGGGCGGCCGGGCAGAGGCGCTCCTCATCTCCCAGACGATGGGTGTCCGGGCAGAGGCACTCCTCACTTCCCAGATGGGGCAGCCGGGCAGAGGCGCTCCTCACTTTCCAGATGATGGGTGGCCGGGCAGAGGCGCTCCTCACCTCCCAGACGATGGGTGGCCTGGCAGAGGCGCTCCTCACCTCCCAGACGATGGGTGGCCGGGCAGAGGCGCTCCTCACCTCCCAGACGGGGCGGCCGGGCAGAGGCGCTCCTCACTTCTTCCCAGACGGGGCGGCCGGGCAGAGGCGCTCCTCACTTCTTCCCGGACGGGGCGGCCGGGCAGAGGCGCTCCTCACTTCTTCCCGGACGGGGCGGCCGGGCAGAGGCGCTCCTCACTTCCCAGACGGTGGGTGGCCGGGCAGAGGCGCTCCTCACTTCCCAGACGATGGGTGGCTGTGCAGAGGCGCTCCTCACTTCTTCCCGGATGGGGCGCCCGGGCAGAGGCGCTCCTCATTTCTTCCCGGACGGGGCGGCCGGGCAGAGGCGCTCCTCACTTCCCAGACGGGGCGGCCGGGCAGAGGCGCTCCTCACTTCTTCCCGGACGGGGCGGCTGGGCAGAGGCGCTCCTCACTTCTTCCCGGGCGGGGCGGCCGGGCAGAGGCGCTCCTCACTTCTTCCCGGGCGGGGCGGCCGGGCAGAGGCGCTCCTCACTTCTTCCCGGGCGGGGCGGCCGGGCAGAGGCGCTCCTCACTTCTTCCCAGACGGGGCGGCCGGGCAGAGGCGCTCCTCACTTCTTCCCAGACGGGGCGGCCGGGCAGAGGCGCTGCTCACTTCCCAGACGGGGCGGCCGGGTAGGGGCACTCCTCACTTCCCAGACGGGGCGGCCGGGCAGAGGCGCTCCTCACTTCCCAGACGGTGGGTGGCCGGGCAGAGGTGCTCCTCACTTCCCAGACGATGGGTGACCGGGCAGAGGCGCTCCTCACTTCTTCCCGGATGGGGCGGCCGGGCAGAGGCGCTCCTCGCTTCTTCCCGGATGGGGCGCCCGGGCAGAGGCTCTCCTCATTTCTTCCCGGACGGGGCGGCCGGGCAGAGGCGCTCCTCACTTCCCAGACAGGGCGGCCGGGCAGAGGCGCTCCTCACTTCTTCCCGGACGGGGCGGCCGGGCAGAGGCGCTCCTCACTTCTTCCCGGACGGGGCGGCCGGGCTGAGGCGCTGCTCACTTCCCAGACGGGGCGGCCGGGTAGGGGCACTCCTCACTTCCCAGACGGGGCGGCCGGGCAGAGGCGCTCCTCACTTCCCAGACGGTGGGTGGCCGGGCAGAGGCGCTCCTCACTTCCCAGACGATGGGTGACCGGGCAGAGGCGCTCCTCACTTCCCAGACGATGGGTGACCGGGCAGAGGCGCTCCTCACTTCTTCCCGGACGGGGCGGCCGGGCAGAGGCGCTCCTCGCTTCTTCCTGGATGGGGCGGCCGGGCAGAGGCGCTCCTCACTTCTTCCCGGACGGGGCGGCCGGGCAGAGGCGCTCCTCACTTCTTCCCGGACGGGGCGGCCGGGCGGAGGCGCTCCTCACTTCCCAGACGATGGGTGGCCGGGCAGAGGCGCTCCTCACTTCCCAGACGGTGGGTGGCCGGGCAGAGGCGCTCCTCACTTCCCAGACGGTGGGTGGCCGGGCAGAGGCGCTCCTCACTTCCCAGACGGTGGGTGGCCGGGCAGAGGCGCTCCTCACTTCCCAGACGGTGGGTGGCCGGGCAGAGGCGCTCCTCACTTCCCAGACGGTGGGTGGCCGGGCAGAGGCGCTCCTCACTTCCCAGACGGTGGGTGGCCGGGCAGAGGCGCTCCTCACTTCCCAGACGGTGGGTGGCCGGGCAGAGGCGCTCCTCACTTCCCAGACGGGGCGGCCGGGCAGAGGCACTGCTCACTTCCCAGACGGGGCGGCCGGGTAGAGGCGCTCCTCACCTCCCAGACGGGGCGGCCGGGCAGAGGCGCTCCTCACTTCCCAGACGGTGGGTGGCCGGGCAGAGGCGCTCCTCACTTCCCAGACGATGGGTGGCCGGGCAGAGGCGCTCCTCACTTCTTCCCGGACGGGGCGGCCGGGCAGAGGCGCTGCTCACTTCCCAGACGGGGCGGCCGGGTAGGGGCACTCCTCACTTCCCAGACGGGGCGGCCGGGCAGAGGCGCTCCTCACTTCCCAGACGGTGGGTGGCCGGGCAGAGGCGCTCCTCACTTCCCAGACGATGGGTGACCGGGCAGAGGCGCTCCTCACTTCTTCCCGGATGGGGCGGCCGGGTAGAGGCGCTCCTCGCTTCTTCCCGGATGGGGCGCCCGGGCAGAGGCTCTCCTCATTTCTTCCCGGACGGGGCGGCCGGGCAGAGGCGCTCCTCACTTCTTCCCAGACAGGGCGGCCGGGCTGAGGCGCTCCTCACTTCTTCCCGGACGGGGGCGGCCGGGCAGAGGCGCTCCTCACTTCTTCCCGGACGGGGCGGCCGGGCAGAGGCGCTCCTCACTTCTTCCCGGGCGGGGCGGCCGGGCAGAGGCGCTCCTCACTTCTTCCCGGGCGGGGCGGCCGGGCAGAGGCGCTCCTCACTTCTTCCCGGGCGGGGCGGCCGGGCAGAGGCGCTCCTCACTTCTTCCCGGACGGGGCGGCCGGGCGGAGGCGCTCCTCACTTCCCAGATGGTGGGTGGCCGGGCGGAGGCGCTCCTCACTTCCCAGACGGTGGGTGGCCGGGCAGAGGCGCTCCTCACTTCCCAGACGGTGGGTGGCCGGGCAGAGGCGCTCCTCACTTCCCAGACGGTGGGTGGCCGGGCAGAGGCGCTCCTCACTTCCCAGACGGTGGGTGGCCGGGCAGAGGCGCTCCTCACTTCCCAGACGGTGGGTGGCCGGGCAGAGGCGCTCCTCACTTCCCAGACGGTGGGTGGCCAGGCAGAGGCGCTCCTCACTTCCCAGACGGTGGGTGGCCGGGCAGAGGCGCTCCTCACTTCCCAGACGGGGCGGCCGGGCAGAGGCACTGCTCACTTCCCAGACGGGGCGGCCGGGTAGAGGCACTCCTCACTTCCTAGACGGGGCGGCCGGGCAGAGGCGCTCCTCACCTCCCAGACGGGGCGGCCGGGCAGAGGCGCTCCTCACTTCCCAGACGGTGGGTGGCCGGGCAGAGGCGCTCCTCACTTCCCAGACGATGGGTGGCCGGGCAGAGGCGCTCCTCACTTCTTCCCGGACGGGGCGGCCGGGCAGAGGCGCTCCTCATTTCTTCCCGGACGGGGGCGGCCAGGCAGAGGCGCTCCTCACTTCTTCCCGGACGGGGCGGCCGGGCAGAGGCGCTCCTCACTTCTTCCCGGACGGGGCGGCCGGGCAGAGGCGCTCCTCACTTCTTCCCGGGCGGGGCGGCCGGGCAGAGGCGCTCCTCACTTCTTCCCGGGCGGGGCGGCCGGGCAGAGGCGCTCCTCACTTCTTCCCGGGCGGGGCGGCCGGGCAGAGGTGCTCCTCACTTCCCAGACGATGGGTGGCCGGGCAGAGGCGCTCCTCACTTCCCAGACGGTGGGTGGCCGGGCAGAGGCGCTCCTCACTTCCCAGACGGGGCGGCCGGGCAGAGGCGCTCCTCACTTCCCAGACGGTGGGTGGCCGGGCAGAGGCGCTCCTCACTTCCCAGACGGTGGGTGGCCGGGCAGAGGTGCTCCTCACCTCCCAGACGGTGGGTGGCCGGGCAGAGGCGCTCCTCACCTCCCAGACGGTGGGTGTCCGGGCAGAGGCGCTCCTCACTTCCCAGACGGTGGGTGGCCGGGCAGAGGGGTTCCTCACTTCCCAGACGGTGGGTGGTCGGGCAGAGGCGCTCCTCACTTCCCAGACGGTGGGTGGCCGGGCAGAGGCGCTCCTCACTTCCCAGACGGTGGGTGGCCGGGCAGAGGCGCTCCTCACTTCCCAGACGGTGGGTGTCCGGGCAGAGGCGCTCCTCACTTCCCAGACGGTGGGTGGCCGGGCAGAGGCGCTCCTCACTTCCCAGACGGTGGGTGGCCGGGCAGAGGCGCTCCTCACTTCCCAGACGGTGGGTGGCCGGGCAGAGGTGCTCCTCACCTCCCAGACGGTGGGTGGCCGGGCAGAGGCGCTCCTCACCTCCCAGACGGTGGGTGGCCGGGCAGAGGCGCTCCTCACTTCTTCCCGGACGGGGCGGCCGGGCTGAGGCGCTGCTCACTTCCCAGACGGGGCGGCCGGGTAGGGGCACTCCTCACTTCCCAGACGGGGCGGCCGGGCAGAGGCGCTCCTCACTTCCCAGACGGTGGGTGGCCGGGCAGAGGCGCTCCTCACTTCGCAGACGATGGGTGACCGGGCAGAGGCGCTCCTCACTTCCCAGACGATGGGTGACCGGGCAGAGGCGCTCCTCACTTCTTCCCGGACGGGGCGGCCGGGCAGAGGCGCTCCTCGCTTCTTCCTGGATGGGGCGGCCGGGCAGAGGCGCTCCTCACTTCTTCCCGGACGGGGCGGCCGGGCAGAGGCGCTCCTCACTTCTTCCCGGACGGGGCGGCCGGGCGGAGGCGCTCCTCACTTCCCAGACGATGGGTGGCCGGGCAGAGGCGCTCCTCACTTCCCAGACGGTGGGTGGCCGGGCAGAGGCGCTCCTCACTTCCCAGACGGTGGGTGGCCGGGCAGAGGCGCTCCTCACTTCCCAGACGGTGGGTGGCCGGGCAGAGGCGCTCCTCACTTCCCAGACGGTGGGTGGCCGGGCAGAGGCGCTCCTCACTTCCCAGACGGTGGGTGGCCGGGCAGAGGCGCTCCTCACTTCCCAGACGGTGGGTGGCCGGGCAGAGGCGCTCCTCACTTCCCAGACGGTGGGTGGCCGGGCAGAGGCGCTCCTCACTTCCCAGACGGTGGGTGGCCGGGCAGAGGCGCTCCTCACTTCCCAGACGGGGCGGCCGGGCAGAGGCACTGCTCACTTCCCAGACGGGGCGGCCGGGTAGAGGCGCTCCTCACCTCCCAGACGGGGCGGCCGGGCAGAGGCGCTCCTCACTTCCCAGACGGTGGGTGGCCGGGCAGAGGCGCTCCTCACTTCCCAGACGATGGGTGGCCGGGCAGAGGCGCTCCTCACTTCTTCCCGGACGGGGCGGCCGGGCAGAGGCGCTGCTCACTTCCCAGACGGGGCGGCCGGGTAGGGGCACTCCTCACTTCCCAGACGGGGCGGCCGGGCAGAGGCGCTCCTCACTTCCCAGACGGTGGGTGGCCGGGCAGAGGCGCTCCTCACTTCCCAGACGATGGGTGACCGGGCAGAGGCGCTCCTCACTTCTTCCCGGATGGGGCGGCCGGGTAGAGGCGCTCCTCGCTTCTTCCCGGATGGGGCGCCCGGGCAGAGGCTCTCCTCATTTCTTCCCGGACGGGGCGGCCGGGCAGAGGCGCTCCTCACTTCTTCCCAGACAGGGCGGCCGGGCTGAGGCGCTCCTCACTTCTTCCCGGACGGGGGCGGCCGGGCAGAGGCGCTCCTCACTTCTTCCCGGACGGGGCGGCCGGGCAGAGGCGCTCCTCACTTCTTCCCGGGCGGGGCGGCCGGGCAGAGGCGCTCCTCACTTCTTCCCGGGCGGGGCGGCCGGGCAGAGGCGCTCCTCACTTCTTCCCGGGCGGGGCGGCCGGGCAGAGGCGCTCCTCACTTCTTCCCGGACGGGGCGGCCGGGCGGAGGCGCTCCTCACTTCCCAGACGGTGGGTGGCCGGGCGGAGGCGCTCCTCACTTCCCAGACGGTGGGTGGCCGGGCGGAGGCGCTCCTCACTTCCCAGACGGTGGGTGGCCGGGCGGAGGCGCTCCTCACTTCCCAGACGGTGGGTGGCCGGGCAGAGGCGCTCCTCACTTCCCAGACGGTGGGTGGCCGGGCAGAGGCGCTCCTCACTTCCCAGACGGTGGGTGGCCGGGCAGAGGCGCTCCTCACTTCCCAGACGGTGGGTGGCCGGGCAGAGGCGCTCCTCACTTCCCAGACGGTGGGTGGCCGGGCAGAGGCGCTCCTCACTTCCCAGACGGGGCGGCCGGGCAGAGGCACTGCTCACTTCCCAGACGGGGCGGCCGGGTAGAGGCACTCCTCACTTCCTAGACGGGGCGGCCGGGCAGAGGCGCTCCTCACCTCCCAGACGGGGCGGCCGGGCAGAGGCGCTCCTCACTTCCCAGACGGTGGGTGGCCGGGCAGAGGCGCTCCTCACTTCCCAGACGATGGGTGGCCGGGCAGAGGCGCTCCTCACTTCTTCCCGGACGGGGCGGCCGGGCAGAGGCGCTCCTCATTTCTTCCCGGACGGGGGCGGCCAGGCAGAGGCGCTCCTCACTTCTTCCCGGACGGGGCGGCCGGGCAGAGGCGCTCCTCACTTCTTCCCGGACGGGGCGGCCGGGCAGAGGCGCTCCTCACTTCTTCCCGGGCGGGGCGGCCGGGCAGAGGCGCTCCTCACTTCTTCCCGGGCGGGGCGGCCGGGCAGAGGCGCTCCTCACTTCTTCCCGGGCGGGGCGGCCGGGCAGAGGTGCTCCTCACTTCCCAGACGATGGGTGGCCGGGCAGAGGCGCTCCTCACTTCCCAGACGGTGGGTGGCCGGGCAGAGGCGCTCCTCACTTCCCAGACGGGGCGGCCGGGCAGAGGCGCTCCTCACTTCCCAGACGGTGGGTGGCCGGGCAGAGGCGCTCCTCACTTCCCAGACGGTGGGTGGCCGGGCAGAGGTGCTCCTCACCTCCCAGACGGTGGGTGGCCGGGCAGAGGCGCTCCTCACCTCCCAGACGGTGGGTGTCCGGGCAGAGGCGCTCCTCACTTCCCAGACGGTGGGTGGCCGGGCAGAGGGGTTCCTCACTTCCCAGACGGTGGGTGGTCGGGCAGAGGCGCTCCTCACTTCCCAGACGGTGGGTGGCCGGGCAGAGGCGCTCCTCACTTCCCAGACGGTGGGTGGCCGGGCAGAGGCGCTCCTCACTTCCCAGACGGTGGGTGTCCGGGCAGAGGCGCTCCTCACTTCCCAGACGGTGGGTGGCCGGGCAGAGGCGCTCCTCACTTCCCAGACGGTGGGTGGCCGGGCAGAGGCGCTCCTCACTTCCCAGACGGTGGGTGGCCGGGCAGAGGTGCTCCTCACCTCCCAGACGGTGGGTGGCCGGGCAGAGGCGCTCCTCACCTCCCAGACGGTGGGTGGCCGGGCAGAGGCGCTCCTCACTTCCCAGACGGTGGGTGGCCGGGCAGAGGGGTTCCTCACTTCCCAGACGGTGGGTGGTCGGGCAGAGGCGCTCCTCACTTCCCAGACGGTGGGTGGCCGGGCAGAGGCGCTCCTCACTTCCCAGACGGTGGGTGGCCGGGCAGAGGCGCTCCTCACTTCCCAGACGGTGGGTGTCCGGGCAGAGGCGCTCCTCACTTCCCAGACGGTGGGTGGCCGGGCAGAGGCGCTCCTCACTTCCCAGACGGTGGGTGGCCGGGCAGAGGCGCTCCTCACTTCCCAGACGGTGGGTGGCCGGGCAGAGGCGCTCCTCACTTCCCAGACGGTGGGTGGCCGGGCAGAGGCGCTCCTCACTTCCCAGACGGGGCGGCTGGGCAGAGGCGCTCCTCACCTCCCAGACGGGGCGGCCGGGCAGAGGTGCTCCTCACCTCCCAGACGGGGCGGCCGGGCAGAGGCGCTCCCCACCTTCCAGATGGGGCGGCGGCCGGGCAGGGGCTGCAATCCCATCACCCTGGCAGGCCAAGGCAGGCGGCCGGGGGGCAGAGGCTGCCGCGAGGCCAGACCACGCCACCGCCCTTCAGCCCGGGCAACACCGAGCACTGGGTGAGCGAGACTCCGTCTGCAGTCCCAGTACCTCGGGAGGCTGAGGCGGGCAGAGCACTCGGCGTCAGGAGCTGGCGAGCAGCGTGGCCAAGATGGCGAACGCGTGCCTGCATGCAAAGGAGAAAAGGCAGGCAGCAGTGGCGGGTGCCGGCAGTCCCAGGGAGTCCGCGGCGCAGGCAGCAGCAAGCCGAGTAGACTGCAGCCTGGGCCAGAGAGGGAAAGAAAGAAAGAAAGAAAGAAGAAAGAAAGAAAGAAAGAAAGAAAGGAAGGAAGGAAGGAAGGAAGGAAGGAAGGAAGGAAGGAAGGAAGGAAGGAAGGAAGGAAGGAAGGAAGAAAGAAAGAAAGAAAGAAGAACGCATTTCTTTAATTTGTGTTAGAACATTTCCCAATGTTGGTTTGTCAGTTATAGTTTCTTTTGTGGATTGTTTATTTGTTATAAGGCTATCAGGTTCATCTTATTGTATATGTGAACCTGTAAGTTGTAAAAAGATTAATCATTTATCTACTGCAAAAGCTAAATTTTTTCTCAGTTCATGCCTTTTAATTTTTTTTTTTTGATTTGGAGAGATTTTCAATTTTTATGCAGTAAGGCTATTGATCTTGTTTCTTCATTGCTTTTGAGCTTAGGAATTCCTTCTTCTTCCAAAGGTTTTATAGTTTTTCTTTTTCTTTTCTCTCTTTGTCACACTTAATTGATGCTGGGGGGCAGGAGGAGACCTGGAGGAGTGTGTGGGGGCAAAGGGCCCCAGGTAGGGACAGGGCAAGTGCTGAGGCCTGGCTATTGGGCAGGGAAGACAGTTTCCACTGAATGCACAAGGGATGAGCAGCAGCTGGTACTCCAGGGGCAGGTGCTACTTCACAAACACGTGCAGCAAAACGTGGTCTGTGACCAGGCTCTGCCTGCAGCAGAGGAAGAGAAGGGACAGATAGAATCAGCACTCCCTCACCCAGCACCTTCCCCTTCCACCCACTGAGAGTTTTTCTATGCTACAAGCTGTAACTACTCAACTTTTTGATCCATCTGGAGATTATTATAGTTATGGCAAAAGAGGGAATTCTCTATTAGTTTGTTTTTCACATTTTTATTTTGTTTTATTTTTTGAGACAGGGTCTCATTCTGTCACCCAGGCTGGAGTGCAGTGGCACAATCATGGCTCACTGCAGCCTTGACCTCCAGGGCTCAATAGATACCCCGCCCCAGCCTACCAAGTAGCTGGGACTACAGGCGCACACCACCATGTCCATCTAAATTTTTTTCTATTTTTTATAGAGACAGGGTTTCATTATGTTGCCCAGGGTGGTCTTGAACTTCTGGGTTCAAGTGATCTTCCCACCTTGGCCTCCCAAAGTGTTGGGATTACAGGTATGAGGCACTGTGCCCAGCTGTTTTTCACATTTTCATCTCATTTTCTCAACAGGATTTATTATGTAACTTTTTCTCTCTCTCCTGATTTATAATGACTACAATATCATACTTTAAATTTTTAGGGTCTAAGTTTTAGGGCCACAGGGTCTAATTCTGGTTATTTATTTGAATTTAGGCATATGAGCCTTTTATTATTTGTATATATATTAGTTTAACTACCTTAATTTTGTAGTTGGTTCAGCACATTTTTTGAGAGCTTACATGTATACAGTTCAGTAACTTACAAATTTTTATTTGTAAATATTCTTACCTGCTTATTCTTTCAGATGAATTTCAGAACACTTAAAGTCTCCTTAATCCTGTTGGAATTTTAAATACAAATATACATTTTGGAAGCCTTTATATATTTATCATAATTTTCCTATTCTTATTCAAATATTATTCTATAAATATTTTTGTTTTTTCATGATATATGTATGTCTCATGGAAATTTTCCCTTTAAAATTTTTGTTCTTTCTATAGTAAATAAAATCTATTTTAAAATTATATTATCTAATTAGACTCCTATATTAGAATATTATCAATTAAAAAATATTTATGTTTGGGTGCGGTGGCTCACGCATGTAATCCCAGCACTTTGGGAGGCCCAGGTGGGCGGATCACGAGGTCAGGAGATCGAGACCATCTTGGCTAACATGGTGAAACCCCGTCTCTACTAAAAATACAAGAAATTAGCCGGGCGTGGTGGCAGGCGCCTGTAGTCCTAGCTACTTGGGAGGCTGAGGCAGGAGAATGGCGTGAACCCGGGAGGCGGAGCTTGCAGTGAGCCGAGATCGCGCCACCGCACTCCAGCCTGGGCGACAGAGCAAGACTCTGTCTCAAAAAAAAAAAAAAAAAGTATGTTTTATCTAGCCATTTTTTAAAACTTTTTTCTAGTTTTACTAGTTATTGGAATTCTCTTTTTGGATATTCAAGGCAGCCACTCATCTGCAAATAATGATAATTTTGTCTTTTACTGCATTCATGACTTTTGTTTCATATATGTAATACTAAATATTGGCAATAGAAAGCTTCCTTATTTTGTGCCTAATGTTAATATTATGCCTATAGAATTTATTAAGCATGAAGCTGGTTGTTTGTTTGATATAGAAATTGCTTTTTGTTTACTGGGTGTTTATTATGTGCCAGGCACTGGGCTATGTATACATGAGGTTAGTGGTGGTGTTTGTATTTGACTTGGGTCTGTTTCACTTCAAAGTCTTTTCTCTTTTTTGTCCTATTTTAAAGCTAGTAATGAAATCAGGAATGGAGGTTAATTTTATTAAATGCCTTTTTGGCAGCGGGGGAGTTTTATTTATTGATGTTATAAATGTATATTTCATCTTTAGTATAAATTGATATTCTTCCTTATTCGAAGGAAGTATTTCAGTAACTTCTATGTATTCATATGTTAGGATAAAAAAAGAATGACAAGTTGGGGCAAATGAATAAATGGTGAATTATGGATCTTCTTGTTTGGCTTTTTCTGTTACAGCATATTGTATTCGTTAAGTTTCTCACTACTGGGCCATTCTCGTTTTCTGTGCTTAATTTTATTTGGTTACCATAGATGATATTTTGTTGAATTATATTTGCTAATATTTTATTTGTAATTTCAGTCTTACACTCTTAAATGAAATTTTTCTAAGTCTCCTTCCACT
This sequence comes from Symphalangus syndactylus, assembly GCF_028878055.3. Lineage (NCBI taxonomy): Eukaryota > Metazoa > Chordata > Mammalia > Primates > Hylobatidae > Symphalangus > Symphalangus syndactylus. The sequence continues at coordinate 55,903,033 of NC_072432.2, forward strand.
CTTTTCTTTCCTTCCTCTTCCTTTTTCTTCCCTGTCCCTTAGCCTTTCTAAAAAATTTTTTTGTACTATCTTTGTGAAATTTTGGTATTCAGGCTATATTTGCTTTTCTAGAATTTATGAGGTTGTTTTCCATTTCTTATGTTCTTTCTGGTGCTGGATCAATTTTCTTCATATGATACTATCTGTCCCTCAAATTTTGAAGGAATTCACCTGTAAAACATGATGAGCTGGGAACATAACCATTCTGGTAAACAAGATTAAGTGGGAGAGGGAAGTTGGTATATAGTTTTTATTCTTTGAAAATGTCTGCCCTTCTTTGCGAGTTAATTCTCCTCCTAAATGAGAATAATAACAAGGACCTTTGTACCTTCGAGATTAAGCAGTATCTTAAACTGGAATTTTCCTGGTGCAAGAATTACATTTGCTGCTCCATCAGTTCAGACTTGATGGTCTGTTGACATTAGTGGTCCCTGAAAAGCTTCTTGATGATTTATTTTGTTCCTGCTCTGCCCAGGTGACAAACCCACTTATTTTCCTCTTTGTTGGCATATTGAGGGTACAATGTCTTCCTCTTTTGGGAAAAATCGTGATGTAGTGCTGAGAGCATGGACTACTTTGGAGATCGATGGATCTGACTTTCCAAGCCAACCACACTGCTTATTATAATGTCAACTTTCCTCATCTCTCAAGTGAGACTAGAAATAAAGTCAAGCCATTGGTTTTATGGAAAAATTAAGTGAAAAAATCTTTTTCAAATGCTGAGCACAGATGGTAGCTCTTTTTATTCAATGCTTCATATTCATTGCTTCTTTTTTATTACACCGACAGTGTCAAAATGTAGTCAGAAATGTAAAAAATGTTAACTTTTTAAGTAAAAAATAACTTTATTGAGGTATAATTTACATACAATAAAATGCTTCCATGAGTGTGTATGTATATTTTTAATTTTTAATTACTATGGAAACATAATAGCTGTATATATTAATGGGGTACATGTGATGTTCTGATACAGGCATACAATATGTAATAAACACATCAGAATAAATGGAATATCTGTCACCTCAAGTATTTATCATTTCCTTGTGTTAGGCACATTCAAATTCTATTCTTTTGGTTATTTTAAAATACACAGTAAATTATTAATGACTTTAGTCACCCTGTTATACTATCAAATAATAGATCTTATTCATTCTATCTACGTATATTTTTGCACACATTAATCATCCCCACTCCATTTCCCCTCACCCCCATGCTACCCTGACCAGCCTCTGGTAATGATCATTTTACTCTATAGCTTCATGAGTTCAATTGTTTTAATTGTTAGTTCTCACAAATGAGTGAGAACATGTGAAATTTGTCTTTCTGTGCCAGGCTTGTTTCACTTAGCATAATGTCCTCCATTTCCATCTATGAAACTGACATGAAATGACAGGATTTCATTATTTTTTATGGCTGAATAATATTCTGTTTTGTAATATGTGCCACATTTTCTTTATCTGTTCATTGATTGATGAACACTTAGGTTGATTGTAAATCTTGGCTATTGTGAATAGAGCTGCAATAAACATGGGAGTGTAGGTGTCTCTTCGATATACTGATTTCCTTTCTTTTGGATATAAATCTAGCAGTGGGATTGCTGCATCATATGGTAGCTCCATTTTTAGTGTTTTAAGGAAACTCCATACTGTTCTCCATGGTGGCTATACTAATTTACATTCCACCAACAGTGTATGAGGCTTCTTCTTTCTCCATTTCTTCACTAGCATTTGTTATTAGTTTTTGATAACCATTCTAACTGGGCTGAGATGGTATCTTATTGTGGTTCTGATTTGCATTTCCTTAATGATTAATGGTGTTGAGCATTTTATCATATACCTGGCTGCCATTTTTATGTCTTCCTTTGACAAATGTCTGTTTAGATCTTTTGCCCATTTTTAAATCAAATTATTTATTGTTTGAATTCCTTATTTTATTCTGGTTATTAATCGCCTGTCAAATCGGTAGTTTGAAAATATTTTCTCCCATTCTGTGAGTTGTCTCTTCACCTTGTTGATTGTTTCCTTTGCTGTGCAGAAGCTTTTTTACTTGATGTAATCCCATTTGTCCCTTTTTGCTTTGGTTGCCCATGCTTTTGAGGTATTACTAAAGAAATCTTTGCCCAGATCAATGTCCTGTAGAGTTTCCCCAATGTTTCCTTTTAGTAGCTTCATAGTTTAAAGTCTTAGATTTAAGTCTTTAATCCATTTAATTTGATTTTTGTATATGACAAGAGTTTAATTCTCTTACATATAGACATCCAGTTTTCCCAGTACCTTTTATTGAAGACTGTCCTTTTTCCAATGTATGTTCTTGGCATCTTTGTCAAAAGAGCTCACTGTAGATGTGGGGATTTATTTCTGTGCTTTCTGTTCCATTGGTCTGTTTGTCTGTTTTTATGCCACTACCATACTGTTTTGGCTACTATAGCTTTGTAGTATCATTTGATGTCAGATAATGCTATTCCTCCAGTTTTATTCTTTTTGCTCAAGATAGCTTTGGCTATTCTGGGTCTTTAGTGGTTATTATGAATTTTAGGATTATCTTTTCTATTTCTGTGAACAATGTCATTTGTATTTTGATAGGGATTGCACTGAATCTATAGATTGCTTTGGGTAGTATGGACAATTGAACACTATTGATTATTCTAATACATGAACATGAAATATCTTTCCATTTTTCGGTGTCCTCTTCAGTTTCTTGTGTTAATGTTTTATAGTTTTCATTGTAGAAATGTTCCACTTTTTTGGTTAATTGCTAGATATTTTATTTCATTTGTAGCTATTATGAATGGGATTACTTTCTCGATTGCTTTTTTCAGATTGTTCACCGTTGGCATAAAGAAATGCTACCGATTTTTGTATGTTGATTTTGTATCCTGCAATTTTACTGAATTTGTTTATCAATTCTAGTAGTTTTTTGTGGAGTCTTTAAGTTTTTTCCAAATATAAGATCATATCATCTACAAGTAAGGGTAATGTCCCTTCTTCTTTTCCAGTTTGGATCCCCTTTATTTCTTTCTCTTGTCTGATTGCTCTAACTAGGACTTCCAGTACTATGTTGAATAACATTGGTGAGAGTGGGCATCCTTGTCTTGTTCCAGATCTCAGAGGAAAGGCTTTCAGTTTTTCCTTGTTTAGTATGATACTAGCTGTGGGTCTGTCATATATGGCTTTTATTGTGTTAAGATATGTTCCGTCATTGCCCATTTTTTTAGAGTGTTTATCATGAACGGATATTGAATTTTACTGAATGTTTTTTCAGCATCAATTGAAATGATATTACTCTTTGATAATGATAATTTAAATGATCATATTCTGTTTATATGAGATATCATGTTAATTGATTTGCATATCTTGGACCATCTTTGCATTTCTGGGATGAATCCCACTTGACCATGATAATGATCTTTTAAATATGTTGTTGCATTTGGTTAGCTAGAATTTTCTTGAGAAATTTTTATCTATGTTCATCAGAGATAGTGGCCTGATGTTTTCTTTTTTTCTTGTGTCTTTGTCTGATTTTGGTATCACAGTAATACTGGTCTTGTAGAATGGGTTTGGAAATAGTCCCTCCTCTTCGCTTTTTTTTTTTTTTTTTGGTATACTTTGAGTAGGATTGGTGTTAGTTCTTCTTTAAATGTTTAGTAAAATTCAGTAGTTAAGCCATTGAGTCCTGAGCTTTTCTTTGCTAGGAGACTTTTTATTATGGCTTCAATCTCATTACTTGTCACTGGCCTATTCAGATTTTGGATTTCTTCATGGTTCAATCAGTAGGTTGTATGTGCCCAGAAATTTATCAATTTCTTTTAGGTTTTCCAGTTTATTGGCAAATAGTTGCTCATAATAGCCTCTAATGATTCTGTGAATTTCTGTGCTATCAGTTGTAATGTCTTCTCTTTTATTTCTGATTTTATTTATTTGGGTCTTCTCTCTTATTTAAGTTAGTTTGGCTAAAGGTTTTTCAATTTCACTTATCTTTCCAAAACATCAACTTTTCATTTTATTGGTCTTTTGTATTATTCTTTTGCTATCAATTTCATTTATGTCTTCTCCAATCTTTATTATTTCTTTTCTTCTATAAATTTTAGGTTTGATTTGCTCTTTCTTTTCTAGTTCTTTAAGATGTATTATTAGGTTATTTACTTGAAGTTTTTCTACTTTTTGGATGTAGGGACTTATTTGCTATAAACTTTCCTCTTAGTACTGCCTTTGCTATACCTGATAGATTTTGGTATGTTGTGTTCTCATTTTCATTTGTTTCAAGAAATTTTTCAATTTTCTTCTTAATTTCTTCATTGACCCACTGGTCATTCAGGAACATACTGTTTAATTGTCATGTGTTTGTATAGTTTCTGAAGTTTCTCTTGTAATTGATTTCTAGTCTTATTCCATGGTGGGCAGAGAATATACTAAATTTTATTTCAATTTTCTTTTATTTTTTGTAAATACCATGCAAAGATCAGGTGAAAGATTTCATTTTTTGTGAATTTTTAACGACTTGTTTTTTTGCCTAATATATGGCATATCTTTGAGAATGATGCATGTGCTAAGAAGAAAGTGCATTCTGTAGCTGTTGGATAAAATGTTCTGTAAATATCTATTAGGTCCATTTAGTCTATAGTGCAGATTAAGTTTGATGTTTCTTTGTTTATTTTCTGTCTGGATGATCTGTCCAATACTGAAAGTGGGTTGTTGAGATCTTCAGCTATTATTATATTGGGGCCTGTCTCTCTCTTTAGCACTAATAATATTTTCTTTATATATCTGGGTGCTCCATTGTTGGGTGCATATATATTTACAATTGGTATATCCTCTTGCTGAATCAACCCCTCTATCATTATATGATAACCTTCTTTGTCTTAAGATCTACACTATCTAATACAAATATAGCTACTCTTGCTCTTTTTTGGTTTCCATTTTCATGGGATATGTTGTTTCCATCCCTTTATTTTCAGTCTGTGTCTTTATAGGTGAAGTGAGTCTCTTGTAAACAACATATAGTTGAGGTCTTATTTTTTCTATCCATTCAGCCACTCTATGTCTTTTGATTGGAGAGTTTAGTTCATTTACATTCAATGTCATTATTGATAGTTAAGGACTTACTACTGCCATTTTGTTATTTGTTTTCTGGTTGTTCTGTGGCCTTCCTTTCTTCCTGTCTTCCTTTGTGTAAAAGTGATTTTCTCTGGTAGTATGTTTTATTTTCTTATTTTTTATTTTTTATATATCTGTAGGTTTTTGGTTTTAGGTGACCATGAGGCTTGCTTGCAAAAAAACATTTTATAACCCATTATTTTAAACTGATGACAGCTTAACTCTGATGACCAAAACTAAAAACAACAAAAAAAAAAACCCCAAAAAACAAAAAACCACACTCCACTAATAAACAAGTAAAAAGAAAACAAATACAAACCCTACACTTTAACACCATCCCTCCAAAACTTTTTAACTTTTCACTGTTTCTATCTTTCAATACTATCTACCTGTTAAAAAGTTGTTATAGTTATTATTTTTGATTGGTTTGTCTTACTCAAGATATGAGTGGTTTAACACTACAATTATAATGTTACAGTAGTCTGTATTTTTTTGTGTACTTACTGTTATTCATGAGTTTTATACCTTCAGATGTTTTCTTATTGCTTATTATTGTCCTTTTTTTTCAGGTTGAAGAACACCCTTTAGCATTTTTTGTAGGACATGTCTGGTGTCAGTGAAATCTCTCATCTTTCGTCTGGGAAAGTATTTTTTTTCTCCTTCATGTTTGAAAGATACTTTTGCTAGATATAATATTCTAGGATAAAAGTTTTCTTTTTTCTTTCAGCAATTTGAATATGTCATACCATTCTTTCCTGGCCTATAAGATTCCCATTGAGAAGTCTGCTGCCAGGTGTATTGGAGCTCCTTTATATGTTATTTATTTCTTTTCTTTTGCTGTTTTTAAGGTTTTTTCTTTATCCTTGACCTTTGGGAGTTTTGTTTATTAAATGCTTTGAAGTAGTTTTATTTGGGTTAAATCTGCTTAATGTTCTGTGACCTTCTTGTACCTGAATACTGATGTTGCTTTAAATTAGGAGAGTTCTCTTATTATTTCTTCCAATAAACTTTCTATCCCAATCTCTTTCTACCTCTTCTTTAAGGTTAATAACTCATAGGTTTGCCCTTTTGTGGCTATTTTGTAAATCTTGCAAGCATATTTTATTCCTTTTTATTTTTTAATCTTTTTTATCCTCTGACTACATATTTTCAAATAGCCTGTCTTCAAATTCATTAATTCTTTCTTTTGCTTGATCAATTGTGCTGTTGAGAGACTCTGAAGTATTTTCCAGGTTGTCAATTGAAGCTTTCAGCCAGAATTTCTGCTTGATTTTTTAAAGTTATTTAAATCTCCTTGTTAAATTTCTCGGATTGGATTCTCTGAATTCTTCTCTGTGTTTTCATGAGATTTGTTGAACTTCCTCAGAACAGTTATTTTGAATTCTCTCTCTGTAAAGTCAAATATCTCTGTCACTGGGGGATTAGTCAGTGGTGACTTAGTTCATTTGGTGAGGTCATGTTTTCTTGCTTGTTGTTGATGCTTGTGGATGTTCATCCATGCATGTCTGGGCATTGAAGAATTAGATATTTATTCGAATCCCTCAGTCTGGGCTTTTTTGTATCCATCCTTCTTGAGAAGGCTTTCCAGATATTCAAAGGGAATTAAATGTTGTGATCTAAGTCTTTGGTCACTGCAGTCATATCTGCACTAGAGGGCGCCCCATGTCCAGTAATGCTATTATTCTTGTAGACTTCTACTGCCTTGGTGGGCTTGGGTAAGATGGGGAGAATTCCCTTATGAGGCAGTTTTTCATTCTTTTTCTTCACTTTCTTCAAAACAGGAGTCTCTCTCTCTCTCTCTGCTGGGCTGCCTGGAGTTGGGGGAGGGGTGATGCAGACACTTCTATGGCCAGTACAGCCAGGACTATCCTGAGTCACATCTGAAGCCAGTACTGGGTCTTGCCCAAGGCCCATGGTAACTACTACCCAGCTACCACTGATATTTATTCAAGCCCCCAGGGGTCTTTAGTTAGCAGGTGGTGAATCCTTCCACGACTGGGTGCTTCTCTTTGGGCAGCAGGTTCCCTTCTGGCCCAGGGAGGATCTAGAAATGATGTCCAGGAGCTAGGGCTTGGAATTGGGCCATTTCAGAAATCTGCTTGGTGGTGCTGGTGCTGGTGGTTGTTCTTCTTTCTTCTTCTTCTTTTTCTCTTTTAACTGTGGCTGAGCTGGTTCCCAGGTTGCAAGATGAAGTCCTCTTTACTCTTCCCTCTCCTCTCCTCAAGTGGAAGGAGTCTTTCCCCAGCTGCACTGTCTGGAGTTGAGGGAAGAGCAACACAAGCTCTCCCTTGGCCACCACAACTGTCTTGATGGATTGTGTGCACTCCAATTCCTCTGGCTCCCAGCCCAGTGCAGCAACCAGACTTGCCCATGGACTGCAGTCCTTGTGGCCTGACTGCCTTTCATATTTATTCAGGACTCCAGGGCTCCTTGGTCAGCTGGTGGTGGAGCTAGCTGGCACTCAGATTCCTACCCGGGGGCAGAGGATTCCCCTCTGGCTGAGGCTAGTTTAAATGCTCCCTCCCTTCTCCAAGTACACAGATTCTCTCTCTGCAGGCTACTGTTGGGGTGAGGGGCCATGCAAGACTGTCTTTCTTACCATTTTCAGTGCCCCTTTCCCTTTTTTTTGGCCTCTGTTTCTTGATTCATGACCCTTTCCTTGATACAGTGTTAAAACCAGGCATGGTGATTGCTCACTTGATTTTTGGTTCTTATGAAGGTGATTTCTTGCATGGATAGTTGTTCAATTTGGTGTTTCTGTTGGGGGACGATTGCTGGAGGGTTCTATCCTGCCATCTGGCTCTGCCTGTTTCTATTCCATGAGTTTTGAGAAATGTATACACAATCAAAATATAGAACATTTCTGTCCACCCAAATGGTCCCCCTGTTTTCCTTCCCATAACCACCATCTCTCAATCCCAGTCCTGGGCAACCACTGATCTGCTTTCTATGGTTATGGATCATATTTGTCTTTCCTACAGTTTCATATGAATGGGATTATGAAGTAGGCACTCTTTTGTGTTAGGTCCCCCCCACCTCCCCCCGCTGCCCCTCACCCCTCAGTGTAATGTTTTAGAGATTCCTCTATATTGTGGCATGGAACAGTAGTTGTTGTTTTTTTTTTTTTTGGTAACTGAATTTGGGCTGTTTTCAGCATTTGGCTATTATAATTATATTATTATTAATACTGCTATAAATCTATATGTACTTTAAAAAAAGTTTTGTTTTCAGTGTTTTCATAAATTTTTAAAAATTATTTTTGGGAATTTTTGTGGGTACATAGTAGGTGTATATATTTATGGGGTATGTGAGCTGTTTTGATATAGTCCTGCAGCGTGAAATAAGCATATCACAGAGAATGGAGTATCCATCCCCTCAAGCATTTTTCCTTTGAGTTTCAAACAACCCAGTTACATTCTTTAAGTTATTTTAAAATATGCAATTAAGTTATTATTGACTATAGTCACTCTATTGTGCTATCAAAGAGTAGGTCTTATTCATTCTTCCTATTTTTTTATAAGTGAGAATGTACATACGTTTTCTTTTAAAGGATACTTGGGAGAGGAATTCCTGAGTCACATGGTAAATGTATGTTGACCTTTCTAAGAAACTGTCAAATAGTTTATCCAAGTGGCTCTATTGTTTTACAGTTCTACCAGCAATGTCTGAGAGTTCTAATTGCTCTACATCCTTGTTAATACTTGATATTCTTAGTCTTTTGCATTTTTAGCCATTTGAGTTGGGATGTTGTGGTATCTTATTGTGGTTTTAACTGTATTTTCTTTATGACTAAAGATGGGGAGCATCTTTACATATGCTTTTTGGCATTCTATGTATTCCTTTTGTGAAATTTCTGTTCAAATATTTTTCCCATTTTAATTGTGTTATTGGTCTTCTTTTTATAAAGTTATAAGGGTTCTTTATGTATTGTACCTAAAAGTCCTGGTCAGATAAATGTATTTTTTTCTAGACGTTTTATAGTTTTGTTTTTATGTTTAGGTTTATAACCCATTTCAAATTAATTTTTGTGACTAGTGAAGTAAAGGTGAAGGTTCACTTTTCCCCGTTTGGATATCCAGTAGTTCCAGAGCCATTTGTTCTCAAACACAGATCGACCATATACGGATGGGTGTTTTTCTGGAGTCTTTATTCTGTTTCATTGATCTATGTGTCTATTTTTATGCCAATACCACTTTGTTTTCACTACTATAGCATTATTAAATCTTAAGATCAGATAGTATGAATACTTTGTTCTTATTTTTCAAAATAGTTTTGGGTGTTTTAGGTTTTTTACTTTTCCTTATAAATTCTAGAATCAGCTTGTCAGTTTCTACAATAAAGCCTGCTGGGATTTTGATTGATATTATGAAAAATCTGTAGACCAATTTGGTGAGATTTGATGTCTAATCAATATTGAGTCTTCTGATGTGAATATAGGTTATGTCTTCATTTTTTCAGTCTTTATTTTATCTCAGCAATATTTTATTATTTTCAGTGTAAGGCCTTGCATACTTTAAAAAATTGTCCCTAATTATTTAATATTTTTTGATATTATAAATGGTAGTATTTTAAGATTTGAGTTTCTAATTGTTCCTAGAATATAGAAGTAGAATTGATTTTAGGTATCGTTTTTGTATCCTGCTACCTTCCTAGATGACTTGTTATTTCTAGTAGCTTTTTTTCTAGATTCCTTAGGATATCCTATGTTCATGAGCATGTCATGTCTACTAATACAGGCAAATTTACTCACCTTTTCCAATTGGTATGCCTTTTATTTCCTTTTCTTACATTACTGCACTGGCTAGGACTGCTAGCAAAATGTTGAGTAACAGTAGTGAGAGAAGGCATCATTATTTCTGATTTTAGGGGAAAAGTATTCAGTTTTTCACCATTAAGTATGATTTTTCATACATCAATTGAAGAAGTTCCGTTCTATTTCTAGTTTGCTGAGAGTAATTAACATGAATGAATTTAGATTTTTAATCAAATGCCTTTTCTGTATTTATTGAGAGGATCATACTATATTTCTCCTTTTTTTTTGTTAATATAGTGAACTTGCATTGATTACTTTTCTTTTTTTTTTTTTTTTTTTTGAAACGGAGTCTCACTCTGTCGCCCAGGCTGGGGTGCAGTGGCGCGATCCCGGCTCACTGCAACCTCTGCCTCCTGGTTTCAAGCAATTCTCCTGCCTCAGCCTCCTGAGTAGCTGGGATTATAGGCGCCCATCACCATGCCTGGCTAATTTTTTGTATTTTTAGTAGAGACAGGGCTTCACCATGTTAGCCAGGCTGGTCTCAATCTCCCAACCTCAGGTGATCTGCCTGCTTCGGCCTTCCGAAGTGCTGGGATTACAGGCGTGAGCCACTGCACCCGGCCACATTGATGGCTTTTCTATTAAACCTTTTGTTTCCGGGGCAAACCCATTTAAACATGGTGTTTTACTCTTTACATATTGCTGGGTTTAATTCTGCCTAAAATACCGGTTATTTCATAAAATTGGGTACAGATCACATAGGATTTCACGTAGCATTAATTCTGTTGAGAGAGATAGTGAGATGCAAGGTATAAAGTAGAGGAACTGTTTTTCTAAAACTAAGAGTAAGACTAACAATTGAGGAAAATTGCTGATTTGTTTTATTGCTATAGTATTAACTGACACTAAGCCAAAGCTTTTTGTTTTATAGAAATGTCTTTAGAAACATGGGGGAATTCATAGTGAATATAATTTCCTAAGAATTTCCTTTCCTTTTTTGTTGAACTTGTCAGTTTATATTCTTGCTAGTGAGTTATGAAAAGCTTTATAAATGGACTTCAATTACTCTACCTGCCTTGAGAGCTGACAAATGCAATAGCCTAGATGTTTTACGTGGGCTCTGCAATCCAATATCAAGGCCTTTCTTCCCAATAGAATTTAAGTAATGTAAACAAAAAAGGGCATGGGGGAATGAAAATGTGCAGAGCAAAGTCCTTAGGAGTAAATCAGTTTGAGTGATGATATAAGGGTCATGCCTGTGTTACTACTGAGGATTGTTCTGCATTGTATGATCTGGGGCCACACATGGAGAGTGGTCTTTAAAATTGCCACTAGATTTCTCACAATGGAATCTCTGCCTCTGGTAAGAGGTAAAGTTCTGGTGAGAGGTAAGAGGTAAAGTTCTGGTGAGAGGTAAGAGGAAAATTCTGGTAAGAGGTAAAGTTCCAACTGGAGCCTTCAGGGCAAATGTGTTGTGAGCGCCTAAAAATATTTAAGGAACATCCTTTACATTTGTATAGAAGTATGTGTATCCTTCTTTTGAAAGTACGATACTCATTTCCCAAGGACCTCCATATTCTTCCAGTGCCTCTTGCTGTGTCCACCTATAGAAAGAGATAGCCATCCCAAGAATAATCCAGAAGGCATGGTGTAGTCAGCAATCAGCAGTCAACATATTTCCTGTATATATGAGACTCAGGAGTTTTGCTCTAGTGTGAGGACTAGAAAGCCAGGTCTGCACACACCTCAGTGGTACATTTTAGGGGCACATTAATGTCTGTGTTTGGAATGTATAAATATTCAAATGAAAGAATGTTTGCTAGTTTAACCAAAAGTTATGATGTCAGAACTACCTGCATGTGATAACTGTAGACACAGTGCAGTTATTCCTGGGATATAGATTTTAAACATTTGAGGAGTATTAACTCTTTATTGGTAAGGAATATTGCGAGAATGAGGAAGAGAGGGTTAGGTGTTACAGGTTTAACCTTATTAGGAAAGTAAGCAAAAGTCGATGGTTCTTAAAGTGTGGCATGTGTTCTGTGGATCAGTAGCATCAGCATTACCTGAGGTGTCAGAAATGCAAACTCTCAGGCTCTATCCTAGATCCATTTACTCAGAAACTCCGGAAGTGGGGGGCCAATCATTGGTATTTTAATAGGCCCTTTAGATAAGTTTGATGTACGGTAAGGTTTGAGAATGCTGGTATAACACATTGGCTCTCAACTCTGGCTGCAAAGGATAGAATCACGTGAGGAGTTTTAAAAATATACTGATGGCTGGGCCCCAAACCAGATTGATCAAATCGGAATTTCTGAGAGTTGTGGACTTAATGTTTATTAATATTGGAGCAAGGATGTTTGTTATATGTTCCCCAGATGAATTTAATATTCAGTCAGTGATAAGAACCACGGACAGAGGGCACTGGTTTGATTGTGTCGTTACTTTAGTTGTGGTTTTATTTTTTTTTATTAAAGAAAAAATCATATACAGAAAATTGTGTGTGCAATTTGATAAATTATTACAAGGTTAACATATCCATGTAGCCAACACCTGGGCCAAGCTATAGACCATTATCTGCACCTTACAGTCTCCTTGAACTTTCTCCTAATCACTACCCTCTCCCAAATCCTCTCATGTGATCACTATTTTGACTTTTAACATTATTGATTTGTTTTGTAGGGCATTATTTTTTAAAAAGTATGGTCCTGAAAAGTTTTGATCATTGACATCAAAATAATCTGACATTCCTATTAAAATACATATTCCTGGGCCCCACTTCAGACCTTCTGAAAGGATGGAAGTAGAAATTTCCAGTAGGGATGGAAGTAGAAATTTTAAACAAATTCTATATTTATTATTTTGCACTAAAATTTGAGAACAACTGTTAAAACGATTATTGCTATCACTCACTGTGACTCTCCTATGTGCCAATCCTATTCCAAGTGTTCTTCATATATGCATCTTATTTAATTGTTACAACAACACTCTGAGATAAATCCTATAACTATTGCCATTTTTCAGAAAGTTGAACAGAGGCTCATTTAGGTTCAATGACTTGCCCAAGATTATACTGCTGGTGAGAACTAGATGCAGTCTCCAGAGACTGCATGCTTAACATGCTTATTCTGTTTCCCTTAGGGAAAGCAGGTAAGAAATGCAGATGTGTCAGAATCGCACTGCCCCATCACTAACCTTTTTTTTTTTTTTTTTAAATTGATCTGGAATTAGGAAACATTCCAAATTTCTGTTGGGAGCAACCCTCGTTCCCTCTCCCTTCTTTTGGTGTTCTTTTATTTTGCATACATTGTTCAAGATTCCCTATGATGCCAGGCGCGGTGGCTCATGCCTGTAATCTCAGCACTTTGGGAGGCTGACTCAGGTGGATCACTTGAGGTCAGGAGTTCGAGACCAGCCTGGCTGACATGGTGAAACCCTGTCTCTACTAAAAATACAAAAATTAGCTGGGCAAGGTGGCATGTCTGTAGTCTCAGCTAAACAGGAGGCTGTGGCAGGAGAATCACTTGAACCCAGGAGGAGGAGGTTGCAGTGAGCCAAGATCGCACCACTGCACTCCAACCCGGGCGACTATGCGAGACCCTGTCTCAAAAAAAAAAAAAAGATTCCCATGTGAGGAAATATAAATTATTATTAAAATTTTAGTGACTTAAGGTACTGTCCCTTTAGATGGTTTCTTAAAAAAAAAAAAGAATTATTTAGTACTAAAAAGTGAAGTTTGGAATGGAGGATCTAGGCAATAGTAGATGGGCCATTTCAGGTGGAAATGGGATATGTTTTGGGGCTAGAGCCATGTTAGAAATTACAGACCATATTTTGTGGGTGAGTGCTAGTACAATATATCTCCTGGTCTGTTTGGTGAGAATGTCTATTAGACAGGAACTGCATTCTCATTTGCATTGAAATTTGAAAAGTAATACAACAGTTGAAATTCTTAGCTTCACCTTTTTAGTACAAGGTTATCAAATTATGGGCCCTTGCGGTAAATCTAGGCCTTGAGCTATGAATGGTTTTTACATTGTTAAATGTAAAATTTAAAAAGACTGTTGGCCTTTCTATTAGAACACTTTTTTAAGAATTGAGGACATTGCCTCTTGGCTTGCAAAACCTAAAATGTTCTTCTGGTATAGAAGATAATTCCAACACTGCAATTTATACCAACAAAAAGGGGTGCAGTCATGTTTGTTTACAACAAAAAAACCCATAAATATTTCTTATAAAACTTAAAAACTCAATTAAGAAGTGTTTGTTGGATGGATGTGTGTGTGTGTGTGTGTGTGCACATGTGTGTGTAAGCCAAAGGCCTGGGATCCTCCTTTTAGTTGTGTTTGAGTGTAACCCAATATGGCAGTCCCTGGACTCTGATTATTGACTGACAATCAGCCTACCTGAGTCTTCCTTGCAGTTAGACAGTTAGATGAACATCCTCCCCTGTAATACATCTGTATGTTCAAGGGCCTGCTTATTTTCTTCCTAAGAAATCAGTGAGTACTGGATAACTATATCTACAAAACACAGCATAAGATTTTATTGTAATCTCTCAGACAAGCCTGGAGCTTGTTAGGAAAAATAAACTCTCCAAACCTGCTTTTCTAAACTCCTCCCGTTACTGATTGCCTTCCTCATATCGGATGTTGATCTAGGTCCTTTACATGGTCTCATTTAATTCTCTTGACTTCACTGTGAGATATTATTATCTTTCTTTTACAGATGCAGAAATACTAGGCACCGATACTTTTCTTAGAGCTTTGGCTCTGATTCTTCAACACGTGATGCAGGGATAGGGAAACCAAACAGGTGTTAGGCAGAAACACAGAGGAATCTCTACATTGAATAATAACCTACGAGAGCATTATTATTTGAATGTCTAATTCATACATAAATAGGAAATCTCATTTTTCTTCTGGAGTATGCAAGCAAATTCAAAAACATCCTTTAGGCACAGCAGGAATTTCAGGAGCAGATGCTTGCTTTGCTGTTTGCTGCTTGTTTTCTATTTGTTCTGCAGGCCATGGCCACAGGCAAGCTCTATATGTAGGTGAGATAGAAAATGGCCCAAATGCTTGACTTCTCTGTAGCTACAATGTGAGATTAGGGATTTGGGGCATGGGGCTTCCTCCCATTCCCCTATCTTTTTTGCCTATTTACTGATGCGTGAAATGCATTTAACAAGGGACAAAAACTTTCAATCACTAATTGAAGATACACTTCTTAGCAGCAACTCCCCAATACTCTGACACGAATCCATGTCTCAATTCTGGCACGTATCATGCTGTGCAGACTGCAAATTATACTTCCATGTCTACAACATGCAGCAGACTGTCAAGCCTAAAATAATTTGCTTATTAAATATTTGTTGAATGAATGAGAGCATACATTTGCACTTATGGAAAAATGACTGATATCAGAACTTTCCCTGATAGCTGTTTTTGACAGGAATGGGTCTGGGTGCCTAATGGGTGAGGAAGGAGCTCCAGGAGAAGGGGAAAGAGCCAGAGAGAGGAGACAGAGAACACTAAAGCAAACTTAGTCTCTTTCACAGTTTCCCTTACAGTCAACCTCACATTGGCTAGCTGAAAATGGAGCTGTTTCAGCAACATGAGAAAAATCTCTTACACTTGCTCTTGTGCAAAATGAAGCCATTGAGTACAAGTCTTTCCAGTATCCAAAGTGCATAGCATGCTACCTAGTACTATAATACTCTCAAAAATAATGAAGCCTCTTTTGGAAAATGAGTCTTAGCAGAGCACTTCAGTTTTGTGTGTTGGCAGAGTTTTTGTTTTTGTTTTTTCTTTTTATCTTCTATGACTTGTTTTTGGGATTTGGAGTTAGCAGCCATCTACTTCACTGATTTAATCTGTAGTTCCTAGGGAACTGTTGTGAGGCAATGTGCATTGAACCTAGTAAGCTGGAATTAGTGGCCTGTCCACAGCAAACTGGAAGTGCTAGACTGGAAATGCTCAGAAATTAATCCCTCCAGGGAGTAGCCCGCAACCAATGAGTGATGGGAGTCTGAGGACAAATACCCAAGCCCCCTTGCCTCTCTGGGGAGACACCCTAGATAGGTGTTTTATACCATTTCCCCTTTCCCATAGGATTCAGCTCCATTCACTCCCAGTGGTAGCTGCTTGAGGACACAGCCTTTATTTGTAGCCTTTCCTTCCTTCTCTCACTTTCCACTCACCTACTGTAGGTAGTGCTTCTTGTGCCTCCTCTAGAAACTTCTTGCATTTGAATTGTTGCCATGGGGTCTGTTGAGAGAATGAGGGGCAGGGGAAGCAAACGTCACAGAGAACCCAAATGAAGACAACGGGTTTTGCTCAGTAAACACGGGTATTTTGTGATCATCATTTAAAACAAGCTTGTCCAACCCACTGCCTGTGGGCTGCATGTGGCCCAGGACAGCTTTGAATGTGGCCCAACACAAATCATAAACTTTCTTAAAACATTATGTGTTTTTTGCAATTTTTTTTTTAGCTCATCAGCTGTCATTAGTGTTAGTGTATTTTAATGTGTGGCCCAAAACAATTCTTCTTCTTCCATTGTGGCCCAGGGAGCCAAAAGATTGGACACTTAAGAACTACTGTGTATGTGTGTGTGGTTTTTTTTTTTTTTTTGCTGTGTTGGGGGTGGGTAATGGAGGGACAGGGGTGGGCTGTATGGGTTTCCCTTGACACTTGACTTCCCTGGCTTACTGTGGGCTATTAACTTATTGGTGTTGAGGGGGCGAGAGTCATTGTTGTCTGTAAGTAACTGCATCATTCAGGAAAATCTCCTTTGCTTCACAGAGTCCTTTGCCATTGGCCTATTCATCAACTCTGGCGCAGCTGATGTTGATGGCATTGCTCAGAGAGCCTCCTCGAAAAGCCGAGATGAGAAAAGCTATTTAGCTTCCATTTTAATCAGGTGCTAGTGCCTCTTTGACCTTGTCCTTGTGCACTTCCTTTTCCTCACCCGGCAGTGTTCCAGTTGCACCAGCATGTGGTGGATAAATAGAGCATTTAGGTGAGGGTAAGGGGTGAGGCTGCTCTGCTCCTTGTGATGTGTCTCCGAGTTATACAATGTGGGTTGCAGCCCTGTAGCACGGGATATAATAGGACAGCGGTGTCAGACATTATGAACATGTCAGGATGATGAATTTACTATTACAATATCACCACTGGCAGCACACGTAATGCACTGTATCTCAATCAGTCATTTTCCATGGTTACGTATTGTGTGGAATCAAGCTACTTTTTTTTTCTTTTGGTTCTGAGTGATGCTTGTAATGGTGGTGGTAAGAAGAGAGGCAGGAGTGGATAATTTTGGATAGCCTTGTTTAACTGTTTTTGGCAGGATGCTAGGGGGCTGTGGGGTGTGTGAGAGAGAGAGAGAGAGAGAGAGAAACAGAGAAACAGGAAGAGACAGAAAGAGGGAAAAAGAGAGAGAGACAGAGATGTGGGTAATGGGAACTGGGAGGGGGGAAAGAGGATAGAAGCAATATTACTATTAAAGCAGCTAAGCCTTAAAGTAAAAGTCGTTATTAGAAGCCATTTAGGAAACTTATGCCACATAAGAATTTACCTGTACTCCCCTTCCAGTGCCAATTTGCTCAAACCTAGGGTGGGAAATTGGAAGCTGTTATTTGCAACCACTGCTGGGGTATCAACCTGGAAAATGATCTTTAGCATCTCGTGTTTTCTCTGTTGCTTTCAGCTCTGCCATGGACCCTCACTCACCTTGTGGCTGCTGGTCACTGCCTGGAACCCTTAGTCACATCTCATTGATACACAGCTGCTCCCCTCCATAGGATAAGCAGGGAGTTTGATCAGGACAAGGAATCCTTTCCATTGCTGCCGTCTTCCTTTATTCCCCATTGCATTATCAATACCACTCACAGGGCGATAGGAGTGTATCTGACTTACTTTGCTGGAAAGTTGTGGGACAATTAAAGGAAATTAAAGGGTGTGAGTTGAAAACTTAAATCTGTGTGATAAGTATGACCTTTAAGAGGGTCTACGAGGAAAACATCAAGAAATGAAATTCTTCACATTAGGGTACCTGTAGTAGGCCAATTAATAGTTAACCAAAGATGTCAGATTTTAATCCCTGGAGTCTATAAATGTTACCTTGTAAAGAAAACGTGTTTTTGCAGATATGATTAGGCTAAGGATCTTGACATGGGGAGATTATGCTGGATTATCCAGGTGGGCCCTGAATCCAGTTACATGTATCCTTAAAACAGAGACAGGAGATTTTGCACAGAGAGGAGAGGCTGATGTGAAGATGGAGGCAGAGATTGGAGTGATGTAGCCTCAAGCCGAAGAGTGCGAATGGCTGCGAAGCCTTGAAGAGGCCGGGCCCAGGTGCTTCCCGAAGGCCTCTGGAGGCAGCATTGTTCTGCTGATGCCTTGACTCCAGACTTTTGGGCTCCAGAACTGTGAGAGGAAACATTTGTGTTTTCTTTTCTTTTCTTTTTTTTAACTTTTTTATTTTTTATGAGACGGAGTCTTATAAAAAGTGGAGTGAGGATCTCCGCTCACTGCAACCTGCGCCTCCTGGGTTCAAGCAATTCTCCTACCTCAGCCTCCCGAGTAGCTGGGACTACAGGCACACGCTGGATGCCCGGCTAATTTTTTGTATTTCAGTGAAGACGGGGTTTCACCATGTTGCCCAGGCTGGTCTCAAACTCCCGAGCTCAGGCAATCTGCCTGCTTCGGCCTCTCAAAGTGCTAGGATTACAGGCATGAGCCACTGTGCCCAGCCAACATTTGTGTTTTCTTAAGCCACCATTCCTCTTCTCTTTCCTCTTGAAGTCAGTTTTCCCTGACTCCAAGGCTGAATGGCTGGGCCTAAAGTAATTGTGGCCACTCCACTCTGGGAGATGCGATTGTAGATTAAAGTACAATAAAACTGTCTAGATGGAGATGGGGACTCTGTTCACTCCAAGACTCACAGTGTGGTCCAGGGTGAACAGGGGTCTCTCTTTTGTGTCCTCTTTTTTTTTTATGTTTTTAAATAAATTTCTTTGTTTTTTCTTTATTATACTTTAAGTTCTGGGGTACATGTGCAGAATGTGCAGTTTTGTTACATAGGTATACACGTGCCATGGTGGTTTGCTGCACCCATCAACCCATCACCTACATTAGGTATTTCTCCTAATGTTATCCATCCCCTAGCCCCCCCGCCCCCCAAAGGCCCCGGTGTGTGATGTTCCCCTCCCTGTGTCCATGTGTTGTCATTGTTCAACTCCCACTTATGAGTGAGAACATTCGGTGTTTGGTTTTCTGATCTTGTGATAGTTTGCTGAGAATGATGGTTTCCAGCTTCATCCATGTCCCTGCAAAGGACATGAACTCATCCTTTTTTATGGCTGCATAGTATTCCATGGTGTAGATGTGCCACATTTTCTTTATCCAGTCTATCATTGATGGACATTTGGGTTGGTTCCAAGTCTTTGCTATTGTGAATAGTGCTGCAATAAACACACATGTGCGTGTGTCTTTATTGTAGAATTATTTATAATCCTTTGGGTATATGCCCAGTAATGGGATTTACAGGGTCAAATGATATTTCTAGTTCTAGATCCTTAAGGAATCATGATGCTGTCTTCCACAATGGTTGAATTAATTTATACTCCCATCAACAGTGTAAAAGTGTTCATATTTTTCCACAACCTCTCCAGCATCTGTTGTTTTCTGACTTTTTAATGATCACCATTCTAACTGGCATGCGATTGTATCTCATTGTGGTTTTGATTTGCATTTCTCTAATGACCAGTGATGATGAGCATTTTTTCATATGTTTGTTGGCTGTATAAATGTCTTCTTTTGAGAAGTGTCTGCTCATATCCTTTGCCCATTTTTTGATGAGGTTGTTTGCTTTTTTCTTGTAAATTTGTTTAAGTTCTTTGTAGATTCTGGATATTAGCCCTTGGTCAGATGGATGGATTGCAAAAATTTTCTCCCATTTTGTAGGTTGCCTGTTCACTCTAATGATAGTTTCTTTTGCTGTACAGAAGCTCTTTAGTTTAATGAGATCCCATTTGTCAATTTTGGCTTTTGTTGCCATTGCTTTTGGTATTTTAGACATGAAGTCTTTGCCCATGCCTATGTGGTGAATGGTATTGCATAGGTTTTCTTCTAGGGTTTTTATGGTCCTAGGTCTTACATTTAAGTCTTTGATCCATCTTGAGTTGATTTTTGTATAACGTCTAAGGAAGGAGTCCAGTTTCAGTTTTCTGCATATGGCTAGCCAGTTTACCCAACGCCATTTATTAAAAAGGGAATCTTTTCACCATTGCTTGTGTGTGTCAGGTTTGTGAAAGATCAGATGGTGGTAGATGTGTGGTGTTATTTCTGAGGCCTCCATTCTGATTCATTGGTCTATATATCTGTTTTGGTCCCAGCACCATGCTGTTTTGGTTACTGTAGCCTTGTAGTAAAGTTTAAGTGAGGTAGTGTGATGCCTCCAGCTTTGTTCTTCTTACCCAAGACTGTCTTGGCTATGCGGGCTCTTTTTTGGTTCCATATGAAGGTTAAAGTAGTTTTTTCCAATTTTGCCAAGAAAGTCAGTGGTAGCTTGATGGGGATAGCACTGAATCTATAAATTACTTTGGACAGTATGGCCATATTCACCATATTGATTCTTCCTATTCATGAGCATGGAAAGTTTTTCCATTTATTTGTGTCCTCTCTTATTTCCTTGAACAGTGGTTTGTAGTTCTCCTTGAAGAGGTCCTTCACATCCCTTGTAAGTTGGATTCCTAGGTATTTTATTCTCTTTGAAGCAATTGTGAATGGGAGTTCACTCATGATTTGGCTCTCTGTTTGTCTGTTATTGGTGTATAGGAATGCTTGTGATTTTCACACATTGATTTTGTATCCTGAGACTGCTGAAGTTGCTTGTCAGCTTAAGGAGATTTTGGGCTGAGACGATGGGGTTTTCTAAATATACAATCATGTCATCTGCAAACAGGGACAATTTGACTTCCTCTTTTCCCATTTGAATACGCTTTATTGCTTTTTCTTGCCTGATTGCCCTGGCCAGAACTTCCAACACTATGTTGAATAGGAGTGGTGAGAGAGGGCATCCTTGTCTTGTGCCTGTTTTCAAAGGGAATGCTTCCAGTTTTTGCCCATTCAGTATGATATTGGCTATGGGTTTGTCATAAATAGTTCTATTTTGAGTTATGTTCCATTGATACCTAGTTTGTTGAAAGTTTTTAGCATGAAAGGCTGTTGAATTTTGTCGAAGGCCTTTTCTGCATCTATTGAGATAATCGCATGGTTTTTGTCATTGGTTCTGTTTATGTGATGGATTACGTTTATTGGTTTGCATGTGTTGAACCAGCCTTGCATCCCAGGGATGAAGCCAGCTTGATTGTGATGAATACGCTTTTTGATTTGCTGCTGGATTTGGTTTGCCAGTATTTTATTGAGGATTTTTGCATCTGATATGCAGCAGAGATATTGGCCTAAATCCTGTTTTTTTTTTTGTTCTGTCTCTGCCAGGCTTTGGTATCAGGATGACGTTGGCCTCATAAAATGAATTATTCCATTGTTTGGAATAGTCTCAGAAGGAATGGTACCATCTCCTCTTTGTACCTCTGGTAGAATTCGGCTGTGAATCTGTCTGGTCCTGAACTTTTTTTGGTTGATAGGCTATTAATTATTGCCTCAATTTCAGAACCTGTTATTAATCTATTCAGAGATTCAACTTCTTTGGTTTAGTCTTTGGAGGGTGTATATGTCCAGGAATTTATCCATTTTTTCTAGATTTTCTAGTTTATTTGCATAGAGGTGTTTATAGTATTCTCTGATGGTAGTTTGTATGTCTGTCGAATCAGTGGTGATATCCCCTTTATCATTTTTTATTGTGTCTATTTGATTATTCCCTCCTTTCTTTTTTATTCATCGTGCTAGCAGTCTATCTATTTTGTTGATATTTCAGAAAACCAGCTCCTGGATTCATTGATGTTTTGAAGGTTTTTTTGTGTCTCTATCTCCTTCAGTTCTGCTCTAATCTTAGTTATTTCTTGCCTTCTACTAGTTTTTGAATTTGTTTGCTCTTGCTTTTCTAGTTCATTTAGTTGTGATATTAGGGTGTTGATTTTAGATCTCTCCTGCTTTCTCTTGTGGGTATTTAGTGCTATAAATTTCCCTCTACACACTGCCTTAAATGTGTCCCAGAGATTCTGGTACATTGTGTGTTTGTTCTCATTGGTTTCAAAGAACATCTTTATTTCTGCCTTCATTTCGTTATTTACCCAGTAGGCATTCAGGAGCAGGTTGTTCAGTTTCCATGTAGTTGTACAGTTTTGAGTGAGATTCTTAATCCTGAGTTCTAATTTGATTGCACTGTGGTCTGAGAGATAGTTTGTTATTTCTGTTCCATTACATTTGCTGACGAGTGTTTTACTTCCAATTATGTGGTCAATTTTAGAAAAAGTGTGATGTGGTGCTGAGAAGAATGTATATTCTATTGATTTGGGGTGAGAGTTCTGTAGATGTCTATTAGGTCTGCTTGGTTCAGAGCTGAGTTCAAGTCTTGGACATCCTTGTTAATTTTCTGACTTGTTGATCTGTCTAATATTGACAGTGGGGTGTTAATGTTTCCCATTATTATTGTGTGGGAGTCTAAGTCTCTTTGCAGGTGTCTAAGAACTTGCTTTATGAATCTGGGTGCTCCTGTATTGGGTGCATATATATTTAGGATAGTTAGCTCTTCTTGTTGAATTGATCCCTTTACCATTATGTAATGGCCTTCTTTGACTCTTTTGATCTTTGTTGGTTTAAAGTCTGTTTTATCAGAGACTAGGATTGCAACCCCTGCTTTTTTTTTTGCTTTCCATTTGCTTGTTAGATCCTCCTCCAACCCTTTATTTTGAGCCTATGTGTGTCTTTGCACATGAGATGGCTCTCCTGAATACAGCACACTGATGGGTCTTGACTCTTTATCCAATTTGCCAGTCTGTGTCTTTTAATTGGGAAATTTAGCCCATTTACATTTAAGGTTAATATTGTTATGTGTGAACTTGATCCTGTCATTATGATGCTAGCTGGTTATTTTGCCTGTTAATTGATGCAGTTTCTTCATAGCATTGATGATCTTTACAATTTGGCATGTTTTTGCAGTGGCTGGTACCAGTTGTTTCTTTCCACGTTCAGTGCTTCTTTCAGGAACTCTTGTAAGGCAGGCCTGGTGGTGACAAAATCTCTCAGCATTTGCTTGTCTGTAAAGGATTTTATTTCTCCTTCACTTATGAAGCTTAGTTTGGCTGGATATGAAATTCTGGGTTGAAAGTTCTTTTTTTTTTTTTTAAAGAATGTTGAATATTCACTCCCACTCTCTTCTTGCTTGTACAGTTTCTGCTGAGAGATCCACTGTTAGTCTGATGGGCTTCCCCTTGTGGGTAACCCAACCTTTCTCTCTGGCTGCCCTTAACATTTTTTCCTTATTTCAACCTTGGTGAATCTGACAGTTATGTGTCTTGTGGTTGCTCTTCTCAAGGAATATCTCAGTGGTGTTCTCTGTATTTCCTGAATTTGAATGTTGGCCTGTCTTGCTAGATTGGGGAAGTTCTCCTGGATAATATCCTGAAGAGTGTTCTCTAACTTGGTTCCATTCTCCCCGTCACTTTCAGGTACACCAGTCAGACGTAGATTTGGTCTTTTCACATAGTCCCATATTTCTTGGAGGCTTTGTTCATTTCTTTTCACTCTTTTGTCTCTAATCTTGTCTTCTCACTTTATTTCATTAATTTGATCTTCAATCACTGATATCCTTTCTTCTGCTTGATCGAATCGACTATTGAAGCTTGTGTATACTTTTAAAATTTCTCGTACTGTGGTTTTCAGCTCCATCAGGTCATTTAAGCTCTTCTCTACACTGGTTATTGTAGTTAGTCATTCATCTAATCATTTTTCAAGGTTTTTAGCTTCCTTGCAATGGGTTAGAACATGCTCCTTTAGCTCGGAGAAGTTTTTATTACCAACCTTCTGAAGCCTACTTCTGTCAATTCATCAAACTTATTCTCCGTCCAGTTTTGTTCCCTTGCTGGTGAGGAGTTATGTTCCTTTGGAGGAGAAGAGGCATTCTGGTTTTTGGAATTTTCAGCCTTTCTGCTCTGGTTTCTCCCCATCTTTGTGGTTTTATCTACCTTTGATCTTTGATGTTGGTAACCTACAGATGGGGTTTTGGTGTAGATGTCCTTTTTGTTGATGTTGATGCTATTCCTTTCTGTTTGTTAGTTTTCTTTCTAACAGACAGGTTCCTCAGCTGCAGGTTTGTTGGAGTTTTCTGGACATCCACTGCAGACATTGTTTATCTGGGTATCACCAGCACAGGCTGCAGAACTGCAAAGATTGCTGCCTGCTCCTTCCTCAGGAAGCTTCGTCCCAGAGGGGCACCCACCTGTATGAGGTGTCTATCGGCCCCTACTGGGAGATGTCTCCCAGTCAGGCTACATGGGGGTCAGGGAGCCACTTGAGAAAGCTGTCTTCCCGGTATTGGAGCTCGAATGCTGTGCTAGGAGAACCACTGCTCTCTTTGGGGCTGTCAGGTAGGGATGTTTAAGCCTGGAGAAGCTGTCTGTGGCCTTTTGTTCAGATATGCCCTGCCCCCAGAGGTGAAATCTAGAGAGGCAGTAGAGCTTGCTGAGTTGTGGTGGGCTCCGCCCAGTTTGTGCTTCCCTGCCACTTTGTTTACACTGTGAGCACAGAACTGCCTACTCAAGCCTCAGTAATGGCAGACGCCCCTCTCCCCACCAAGCTCCTGCTTGGTTGATCTCAGACTGCTTCACTAGCAGTGAGCAAGGCTCCATCGGTGTGGGATGTGCCGAGCCAGGCATGGGAGGGGATCTCCTGGTCTGCTGGTTGTGAAGACCATGGGAAAAGTTCAGTATTTGGGCAGAAGTGTACCACTCCTCCAGGTACAGTCACTCATGGTTTCCCTTGGCTGGGAAAGGGAAATTCCCTGACCCCTTGCAGTTCCTGGGTGAGGCGACGCTCCGTCCTGCTTTGACTCGCCCTCCATGGGCTGCACCCAGTGTCCAACCAGTCCCAATGAGATGAACCAGGTACCTCATTTAGAAATGCAGAAATCACCCCTCTTCTGCATTGATCTTGCTGGGAGCTGTAGACTGGAGCTGTTCCTATTTGGTCGTCTTGGAAGCGATCCCCTTGTGTCCTCTTTAAACTCTCACAACAATATGAGTGCAGTTGCTCCTGTTTATTCTCTGAACTTACATGCAGGCATGCATGCATGTGCACTTGGGCACACATACACACACACTTCTTTTAGGGGTACACGTGAATTCTCAGAGAGAGAGTGCAGTCTAAGCTCATAAGGAGAAAGAAAAAAAACCCATCCCTAACTGCCTTGTAATCTGCAAGGTGTGATGCTTTCCACAGTCAGGCAACTATACTATTATGCCAAATAGTGTGGATTCCCTTCCTTTCTTTTCCCTTCCAAATTGCTCCCCTTTGGGATCTTGTGGAAACAGAGGGTCTAGTGCTGGACCATTGGGCTACTGGTGGCTGTCCCCTTAGTTACCCAAAGATGAGCATTGAGATTATTGCCTTGAGAAGGATTCCATTAAAATTTTAGTCTAGATTTTGCAAGGCAGAAGGCAGGTGACTGACTTATTTTCCAGCTTACTCAGTTGACTGGGACAGTGGGACTCTGGTCAGAAGGGCTGGGAGAGAAGAACTAGTTCCATCACAGAAGCAGGCAGAGGAAGCTCTGCCTCGCTTGGGGGTTGTGTTGCCAGTTGATGGTGCAGCAAGATTTAAAGGAGGGCTAAGAGCTCTCGTGCCCAAAGATACCCTAACCTTTTCTTCAGTCAAATTCTCAGCATTAACAAGAGCTCAGTATGCTACAAATCTGGTTATCTGGAAAGCAAAGTGGAGACTTGGTCGGGCTGTCTTTCTCAAACTCTCTCCCAGAATACCTTAACTATGTTCGAGAATGTCCATCTCTTAACATCTCTGCTGATATTGTTAGACTTTTTAATCTTGTGTCACTCTTTTATGTAAGAAATAGGATCCTACTCTGATTTCAATTCACATTTCCTTGATTACTAGTGAGATTAAACATCTTCTCATATGTTTATCTATGATTTGGGTTTTTTCTTCTACAAATTTCCTATTAACCTCCTTTGTTCTTTTTCTATTTGTGTAATTTAGGTTTCTCATATTATTAATTTGCATAAATTCTTTGTGTATTCCTGAATATATAATACAAATAGTTGTTGATATATCTTCTCCCAGTCAGTTGCTTGTCTTTTCACTTTATTTATTTTTTTAAGGGGAGGTTAAGTGGGATTTTATATTTTTATGTAATTGAATTTATTAATCTTTTTTCTTTATGGTTTGGCTTTTTGTGTCTCATTTAATAATATTTCCCTATCCTCAGATCATAATGATATACGACTATATTTTCCTGTAAAAGTTTCAGAGTTTTTTTATATTTAAGTATTTTAATCCATGTGGATTTTAGTTTTTTATACAATATAAAGTAGGGATATAAATTACATATATATTTCCATTTGGAATCCATGTTTTAGAGTTATTTATTTTGATTATAATGCCACCTTTATTTATGTGTGAGTGTGTGCATGTATGCATGTGTGTGTATATATATGTATATACATGTGTATGTATGTATATGTGTGTGTTTGTGTGTATATACATAAATTATATCATATATAATTTATGTTGCTGAGTGCAGTGGCTCACAACTGTAATCCCAGCACTTTGGGAGGCTGAGGTGGGCCTATTGCTTGAGCTTAGGAGTTTGAGACCAGCCTGAGCAACATGGTGAAACCCTGTCTCTATGAAAAATACAAAAATAGGCTGGTGTGATGGTGTGCACCTGTAGTCCCAGCCATTTGGGAGCTGAGGATCACTTGAGCCTGGGACTTTGAGGCTGCAATGAGCCGAAATCATGTCACTGCACTGCAGCCTGGGTGACAGAATGAGACTCTGTCTCAAAATAATAATGATAATAAAATCAAACAAAATGAATAAATAAAGTGTCTGTTCTCTTACATTGATCTCTTTGTCTATTTCTGCCCTAATACTCATAGTTTTAATAATTACAACTTAACGGTAAGCCTCAATATCTAGAACAGTAAAATTCCCCTCCTCCTCTAACTTCTTTAAAATTATCTTGACTACTATTTGCCTTTTACCATATTTTTGCATGTTTTAACATAATTGAGAACATGTTATGTATATAATTTCATAACCTGCTACTTTTCACTTAACTTGATAACATATGCATTTTCAAATGTTATTAAAACTCTTGACATTTAAAACAGCTCAATAAAATATGATGCAGCACACAGGGGAATAGCATGAACTGTATCATATTTTATTTAACCATTCCCATATTGCTGGATAGTTGCTTTATGTCCATATTTTCTTGTTATAAATAATAGTACCATAGTGAACATCTTTGTGTATAAAGTTTTTTCCCATCTTTAGGATGATTACACTAGAATATATTCTCAGAAATAGAATATAATTAAAATTTTATTTTTAAGAGAATTTAAAATCCTCCCCAGGACTTTCTGAGACTGTACATTTAACCAGGTCTTTATTAGCACTGGGTGCTCTAATTTTTTAATTGAAAGATAAACTCATCTTGTTTAATAATTTTGCCTGTAGCTGGCTCTGAAAAGACCAAATTTTCTTTTTCCATTTTTTTTACTTTATTTATTTATTTATTTATCTATTTATTTTATTATACTTGAAGTTTTAGGGTATGTGTGCACAACATGCAGGTTTTTTGCATATGTATACATGTGCCATGTTGGTGTGCTGCACCCATCAACTCGTCATTTAACATTAGGTATATCTCCTAATGCTATCCCTCCCCCCTCTCCCCACCCCACAACAGGCCCCAGAGTGTGATGTTCCCCTTCCTGTGTCCGTGTGTTCTCATTGTTCAATTCCCACCTATGAGTGAGAACATGCGGTGTTTGGTTTTTTGTCTTTGTGATAGTTTGCTAAGAATGATGGTTTCCAGCTTCATCCATGTCCCTACAAACGACATGAACTCATCATTTTTTATGGCTGCATGGTATTCCATGGTGTATATGTGCCACATTTTCTTAATCCAGTCTATCATTGATAGACATTTGGGTTGGTTCCAAGTATGTGCTATTGTGAATAGTGTCACAATAAACATACGTGTGCATGTGTCTTTATAGCGGCATGATTTATAATCCTTTGGGTATATACCCAGTAATGGGATGGCTGTGTCAAATGGTATTTCTAGTTCTAGATCCCTGAGGAATTGCCACACTGACTTCTACAATGGTTGAACTAGTTTACAGTCCCATCAACAGTGTAAAAGTGTTCCTATTTCTCCACATCCTCTCCAGCACCTGTTGTTTCCTGACTTTTTAATGATTGCCATTCTAACTGGTGTTAGATGGTATCTCATTGTGGTTTTGATTTGCATTTCTCTGATGGCCAGTGATGATGAGCATTTTTGCATGTGTTTTTTGGCTGCATAAATGTCTTCTTTTGAGGAGTGTCTGTTCATGTCCTTTGCCCACTTTTTGATGGGGTTGTTTGTTTTTTTCTTGTAAATTTGTTTGAGTTCATTATAGATTCTGGATATTAGCCCTTTGTCAGATGAGTAGGTTGCAAAAATTTTCTCCCATTCTGTAGGTTGCCTGTTCACTCTGATGGTAGTTTCTTTTGCTGTGCAGAAGCTCTTTAGTTTAATGAGATCCTGTTTGTCAATTTTGGCTTTTGTTGCCATTGCTTTTGGTGTTTTAGACATGAAGTCCTTGCCCATGCCTATGTCCTGAATGGTATTGCCTAGGTTTTCTTCTAGGGTTTTTATGGTTTTAGGTCTAACATGTAAGTCTTTAATCCATCTTGAATTAATTTTTGTATAAGGTGTAAGGAAGGGATCCAGTTTCAGCTTTCTACATATGGCTAGCCAGTTTTCCCAGCACCATTTATTAAATAGGGAATCATTTCCCCATTTCTTGTTTTTGTCAGGTTTGTCAAAGATCAGATAGTTGTAGACATGCGGCATTATTTCTGAGGGCTCTGTTCTGTTCCATTGATCTATATCTCTGTTGTGGTCCCAGTACCATGCTGTTTTGGTTACTGTAGCCTTGTAGTATAGTTTGAAGCCAGGTAGCGTGATGCCTCCAGCTTTGTTCTTTTGGCTTAGGATTGACTTGGCAATGTGGACTCTATTTTGATTCCATGTGAACTTTAAAGTAGTTTTTTTCCAATTCTGTGAAGAAAGGAGTAGCTTGATGGGGATGGGCATTGAACCTATAAATTACCTTGGACAGTATGGCCATTTTCATGATATTGATTCTTCCTACCCACGAGCATGGAATGTTCTTCCATTTGTTTGTATCCTCTTTTATTTCATTGAGCAGTGGTTTGTAGTTCTCCTTGAAGAGGTCCTTCATGTCCCTTGTAAGTTGGATTCCTAGGTATTTTATTCTCTTTGAAGCAATCGTGAATGGGAGTTCAGTCATGATTTGGCGCTTTATTTGTCTGTTATTGTTGTATAAGAATGCTTGTGATTTTTGTACATTGATTTTGTATCCTGAGACTTTGCTGCAGTTGCTTATCAGCTTTAGGAGATTTTGGGCTGAGACAATGGGGTTTTCTAGATATACAATCATGTCGTCTGCAAACAGGGACAATTTGACTTCTCTTTTCCTAATTGAATACCCTTTATTTCCTTCTCCTGCCTGATTGTCCTGGCTAGAACTTCCAACACTATGTTGAATAGGAGTGGTGAGAGAGGGCATCCCTCTCTTGTGCCAGTTTTCAAAGGGAATGCTTCCAGTTTTTGCCCATTCAATATGATATTGGCTGTGAGTTTGTCGTAGATAGCTCTTGTTATTTTGAGATACATCCCATCAATACCTAATTTATTGAGAATTTTTAGCATGAAGCATTGTTGAATTTTGTCAAAGGCCTTTTCTGCATCTATTGAGATAATCATGTGGTTTTTGTCTTTGGTTCTGTTTATATGCTGGATTACATTTATTGACTTGCATATATTGAACCAGCCTTGCATCCCAGAGATGAAGCCCACTTGATCATGGTGGATAAGCTTTTTGATGTGCTGCTAGATTTGGTTTGCCAGTATTTTATTGAGGATTTTTGCATTGATGTTCATCAAGGATATTGATCTAAAATTCTCTTTTTTGGTTGTGTCTCTGCCAGGCTTTGGTATCAGGGCAATGCTGACCTCATAAAATGAGTTAGGGAGGATTCCTTCTTTTTCTATTGATTGGAATATTTTAAAATGGAATGGTACCAGCTCCTCCTTGTACCTCTGGTAGAATGTGGCTGTGAATCTGTCTGGTCCTGGACTTTTTTTGGTTGGTAAGCTATTAATTATTGCCTCAATTTCAGAGCCTGTTATTGGCCTATTCAGAGATTCAACTTTGTCCTGGTTTAGTCTTGGGAGGATGTATGTGTCAAGGAATTTATCCATTTCTTCTAGATTTTCTAGTTTATTTGTGTAGAGGTGTTTATAGTATTCTCTGATAGTAGTTTGTATTTCTGTGGGATCAGTGGTGATATCCCCTTTGTCATTTTTTATTGCATCTATATGATTCTTCTCTGTTTTCTTCTTTATTAGTCTTGCTAGCAGTCTATCAATTTTGTTGATGTTTTCAAAAAACCACCTCCTGGATTCATTGATTTTTTTAAGGATTTTTTTGTTTCTCTATTTTCTTCAGTTTTTCTCTGATCTTAGTTATTTCTTGCCTTCTGCTAGCTTTTGAATTTGTTTGCTCTTGCTTCTCTAATTCTTTTAATTGTGATGTTAGGGTGTTGATTTTAGATCTTTCCTGCTTTCTCTTGTGGGCATTTAGTGCTATAAATGTCCCGCTACACACTGCTTTAAATGTGTCCCAGAGATTCTGGTATGTTGTGTCTTTGTTCTCGTTGGTTTCAAAGAACATCTTTATTTCTGTCTTCATTTCGTTATGTACCCAGTAGTCATTCAGGAGTAGGTTGTTCAGTTTCCATGTATTTGAATGGTTTTGAGTGAGTTTCTTAATCCTGAGTTCTAGTTTGATTGCACTGTGGTCTGAGAGACAGTTTGTTATAATTTCTGTTCTTTTACATTTGCTGAGGAGTGCTTTACCTCCAACTATGTGGTCAATTTTGGAATAAGTGTGTTGTGGTGCTGAGAAGAATGTACATTCTGTTGATTTGGGGTGGAGAGTTCTGTAGATGTCTATTAGGTCCACTTGGTGCAGAGCTGAGTTCAATTCCTGGATATCTTTATTAACTTTCTGTCTTGTTGATCTGTCTGATGTTGACAGTGGGGTGTTAAAGTCTCCCATTATTATTGTGTGGGAGTCTAAGTCTCTTTGTAGGTCACTCAGGACTTGCTTTATGAATCTGGGTGCTCCTGTATTGGGTGCATATATATTTAGGATAGTTAGCTCTTCTTGTTGAATTGATCCCTTTGCCATTATGTAATGGCCTTCTTTGTCTCTTTTGATCTTTTTTGGTTTAAAGTCTGTTTTATCAGAGATGAGGATTGCAACTCTTGCCTTTTCTTGTTTTCCATTTGCTTGGTAGATCTTCCTCCATCCCTTTATTTTGAGCCTATGTGTGTCTTTGCACATGAGATGGCTCTCCTGAATACAGCACACTGATGGGTCTTGACTCTTTATCCAATTTGCCAGTCTGTGTCTTTTAATTGGAGCATTTAACCCATTTACATTTAAGGTTAATATTGTTATGTGTGAATTTGATCCTGTCATTATAATGTTAGCTGGTTATTTTGCTTGTTAGTTGATGCAGTTTCTTCCTAGCCTTGATGGTCTTTACAATTTGGCATGTTTTTGCAGTGGCTGGTGCTGGTTGTTCCTTTCCATGTTTCGTGCTTCCTTCAGGAGTTCTTGTAGGGCAGGCCTTGTGGTGACAAAATCTCTCAGCATTTGCTTGTCTGTAAAGGATTTTATTTCTTCTTCACTTATGAAGCTTAGTTCGGCTGGATATAAAATTCTGGGTTGAAAATTCTTTTCTTTAAGAATGTTGAATATTGGTCCCCACTCTCTTCTGGCTTGTAGAGTTTCTGCCAAGAGATCAGCTGTTAGTCGGATGGGCTTCCCTTTGTGGGTAACCCGACCTTTCTCTGTGTCTGCACTTAACATTTTTTCCTTCATTTCAACTTTGGGAATCTGACAATTATGTGTCTTGGAGTTGGTCTTCTCGAGGAGTATCTTTGTGGCATTCTCTATATTTCCTGAATTTGAATGTTGGCCTGCCTTGCTAGATTGGGGAAGTTCTCCTGGATAATATCCTGCAGAGTGTTTTCCAACTTGGTTCCATTCTCCCCGTCACTTTCAGGTACACCAATCAGATGTAGGTTTGGTCTTTTCACATAGTCCCATATTTCTTGGAGGCTTTGTTCATTTCTTTTTATTCTTTTTTCTCTAAACTTCTCTTCTCACTTCATTTCATTCATTTGATCTTCCATCACTGATACCCTTTCTTCCAGTTGATTGAATCAGCTACTGGGCTTGTGCATTCGTCACATTGTTTTTGTGCCATGGTTTTCAGCTCCATCAGGTCCTTTCAGGACTTCTCTGCATTGGTTATTCTAGTTAGCCATTCGTCTAATCTTTTTTCAAGGTTTTTAACTTCTTTGCCATGGGTTTGAACTTCCTCCTTTAGCTGGGAGAAGTTTGATCGTCTGAAGCCTTCTCTTGTCTCGTCAAAGTCATTCTCCATCCAGTTTTGTTCTGTTGGTGGTGAGGAGCTGTGTTCCTTTGGAGGAGAAGTGGTGCTCTGATATTTAGAATTTTCAGTTTTTCTGCTCTGTTTTTTCCCCATCTTTGTGGTTTTATCTACCTTTGGTGTTTGATGATGGTGACGTACAGATGGGGTTTTCGTGTGGATATCCTTTCTGTTTGTTAGTTTTCCTTCTAACATTCAGGACCCTCAGCTGCTGGTCTGTTGGAGTTTGCTGGAGGTCCACTCCAGACCCTGTTTGCCTGGGTATCAGCTGCAGAGGCTGCAGAACAGCGAATATTGGTGAACAGCAAATGTTGCTGCCTGATCATTCCTCTGGAAGTTTTGTCTCAGAGGTGTACCAGGCCATGTTAGGTGTCAGTCTGCCCCTACTGGGGGGTGCCTCCCAGTTAGGCTACTCGGGGGTCAGTGACCTACTTGAGGAGGCAGTCTGTCTGTTCTCAGATCTCCAGCTGCGTGCTGGGAGAACCACTACTCTCTTCCAAGCTGTCAGACAGGGACATTTAAGTCTGCAGAGGTTTCTGCTGCCTTTTGTTTGGCTATGCCCTGCCCCCAGAGGTGGAGTCTACCAAGGCAGGGAGGCCTCCTTGAGCTGTGGTGAGCTCCACCCAGTTTGAGCTTCCTGGGCTGCTTTGTTTACTTACTCAAGCCTCAGCAATGGTGGGCACCCCTCCCCCAGCCTTGCAGTTTGGTCTCAGACTGCTGTGCTAGCAATCGGTGAGGCTCTGTGGGCATAGGACCCTCTGAGCCAGGCACAGGATATAATCTCCTGGTGTGCCATTTGCTAAGACCATCGGAAAAGTGCAGTGTTAGGGTGGGAGTGACCCGATTTTCCAGGTGCTGTCTGTCACCCCTTTCCTTGGCTAGGAAAGGGAATTCCCTGACCCCTTGCGCTTCCCGGGTGAGGCGATGCCTCGCCCTGCTTTGGCTCATGCTTGGTGCACTGCACCTACTGTATGCACCCACTGTCTGACAATCCTCAGTGAGATGAACCCGGTACCTCAGTTGGAAATGCAGAAATCACCCATCTTCTGTGTCGCTCATGCTGGGAGCTGTAGTCTGGAGCTGTTCCTATTTGACCACCTTGGCTAGAGTCTGAAAAGACCAAATTTTCTAACAACACTGAGCAATATTCCTAAATATTGAGGAAGGAATGGACTAACAATAATTGTTTGCATGGAGTGGCCTTTGAATGAGAGAGAGAAGGGCTTAAAGAACTTAATCACTTCTTAAAGAAATTAAACTCTTCTATTTTCATGTCAGGAATGAGGATATTTCTGTTGATTTAACTAACTATTCTCATTTCTTCCTCATGTTCCCTGATTTCATATGCAGATTTTAGAATATAGGGCTTTTTTACAGATTATTTACATCCCAGTGAGGTGGAACAGCATTCAGATTTCATATAATGACTATCATCAGTGGCAAATTAGTTTAGCCTGTCTCAGTTTATTCTGTTTGACAGCTTCATGTTTCTTTCACACTATAGAGGCTGAAAAAGAAAACGTGTAAAAGAGAACTTATTTGTCATTTAATTAAATGAATAAGAAACACAATCAAGAATGTGTTTAGGACCCTGTCCTGGCCACAAAAGAAGCTGACCCTGAAAGATGAAGCCAATTAGAGTTTCCTAGTGGGTTTGCTTTACTATTTTGTTTTTGACATACTACTTTCTTTTTTATTGAACTCTGTCAAATTTGTATCTTTCTAGGAAGGAAATTTAAGAAATAGACAACTCATGGTAATTGCATGATTGCTTGGCCTTAAGAATATATTATCTGTGACCCATATCTTCTAGCCATGAGTTTGACAAATGTTGCACTTTTACCTGTTACTTATTGCAATCAGAAGGTTAAGATTTTGTTTTTTTAACAGAGTCTTCCTTGCGCAGGTGCCATGCTAATCTTCTTTGTGTCATTCCGATGTTAGTATATGTGCCGCCATAGCGAGCACAAGAATAGTTTTAATGTTTCTGCAAATTTGCTTCTTGATGATCTCCATGGATACTACCCTTTCTTTAGGGTCAACAGATGTTTTGTTCTAGGCCTGTCTGTTTCACCAGCTTCTAGCCAGTGCTTCTAATTAGTGCAAAGTAGTGTTGGTAGCATAAATTGAACACAATAAGAAAGAGGGATCTATTCATAGGAAATGTGTCATAATTTGCTCCCAATAATCTGGTTTCACAAAGAGAACATGGGTGTCTAACTCGGACTGGACATTTATCAACATGGGAAAGCAACCATTCACCAAGCTCAACTGCACAAGGGGTAGTGTAGAGAAGAGATTAGGAGAAGGGCTGCCTGTACCAGAAACTGCCTGGGTTTGTACGCTGATACCACTGTATTCTAGTTGTGTGATCTTGATCAAGTTTCTTAATCTCTCTGTGCCTCAGTTTACTCATCTGTGAAATAAAGTTGTAAAGATTAAATTAGTTAACATTGTGTACATTGTTTGGCACATGTAATTACTAGGTAAATATTTGTGATTATTATTAGTTTCTATCTGGAACCTTGAACAAAGTCCAAAGGTGGTGAACACACTGGGTCTCAGGGAGACTTCTGGGGTCTCAGTCTATTCCGAAAGAATTACATGTTAGTGTCACAGGTTGAGTTCCCTTGGAAGCAGCCTCTGAGATTAGCATGCAGGAACTGCTAGCACTAGGGACTGTTCTTGAGAATATCACCCGAGAAAGGGACAAAGCAGATCAGATGAAGGGAGTTTTTGGGCTGTGATGTCGTCTTAACAAAGGCCTCAGCTAGCCGCATGGGAGTCTGAAGCTGGCATGGCCCTTCCGGTTGTTTTGAGTTGGGGCTAGAGATGGAGGCCTTTATATTCCTGCATCAACCAGTCAGTGGCTGTGGGCTTCCCCAGTAAGCCAGTGTGACCTTGGGAGCAGAAGGCTCTCTATATCCAAGGTGGTTCCGGAAGAGGGCTGGCAGCTGAGGACAGAATGTCAGCAGCACTCCCACCAGTTGGGGGAATAAACTCCTCAATCCTGAAGGCTTACTGAGGTGGTACATCACAGTATCCACTGTAGCCAGAGTTACATTATGACTTTTGAGGTCACTGAATTCCACCTCACCTCCCACTCCTGTCTCATTTGTTCATCTGGTATTTAAGCCACCTCTACATGCCTACCTTACTGCACTTTGTCCCCATTGGTTCATTCTTCCACAGCTACCCCCTCTGCGGACCTTTAACCTTCTTGTCACTGTCATCCACTGTTTTTCTCTGACCTCCTGGTCAGATCTTCACATTCATCCCTGATCCCTGACACAGTCTTCCTCTTCTGTTTAGATCTGCTCCCATTCGAGGCAACTTCTCCATGTAAATGACCCAGTTAACAACACATTGGTTTCACAGTTCTTCATCACCCAGAGTAAGTCAACTTCTTTCCATCATCATTACCCACTCCAGATCAAGCCACTCTATTTCTCACCAGGACAGCTGCATTTGCCTCTCCAGACCCACATGTGCCCCAGTTCAAACTGTTCTGCAGCATTGGGAGTGTTCTCAAGACATTGATGATGTCTTTCCTGCCCTGCTTAAAACTCGTAAGTGACTTTCTGTTGCATATAGAATAAACCCTTAACCCATGGGCTGCAAGGCTCTCTGTGTCCACATCTCTGATTGCATCTTGCATCACTATCCACAGTGTACTCTGCATTCTGGCTGTACTGACTTTCTAAGTTATTTGAAAACTCCGTGATCCTCTTGCTGTCTTTGCATGTGCATTGCTCTCCATCTCTAATAAGCCCCCACCTCATCACCTAGTCAATATATGCTTCATACTTCAGGAGCCATTGAATCATCTCTCCCTTAAGGAAGACTTCTCTGACTCTCGAGACTGTATGGGGCCTCCTATTACAGTGTCTGTAAATACATTTTCTTCTTCCCAGAACTTATAACAAACTGTAATAATATATTTGCAAGGTTTTGATTAATATTTGTCTTCTCCTCTAGCATATCTGGAACTGCTTTCCCTCAGATCTATTTCTTGTACTTTCCCTGTTTTGAACCCTGTTGCAGGCTATGGCTCCCAGCCTCTTGTGTGAGCTGCAGGCTGGGTTTGCCTAGTGTCAGGCAATACCAGCAAATTGGGGATTGGGGAGAAGAAGGAAGAGCTCTGACTCTCTCACTCTTTACTTTCACTACAGCTAAAAAACAGTTATATAGAAAACGCAGAAGCAGAATTTATAGATCTGTGTTTTATAGTAGTCTTTCATTGGAAGATTATAATGTGTATTTTTTTTTTTTTTTTTTTTTTTTTGAGACGGAGTCTCGCTCTGTCACCCAGGCTGGAGTGCAGTGGCGCGATCTCGGCTCACTGCAAGCTCCGCCTCCCGGGTTCACGCCATTCTCCTGCCTCAGCCTCTCCGAGTAGCTGGGACTACAGGCCCCTGCCACCGCGCCCGGCTAATTTTTTGTATTTTTAGTAGAGACGGGGTTTCACCGTGGTCTCGATCCCCTGACCTGGTGATCCGCCCGCCTCGGCCTCCCAAAGTGCTGGGATTACAAGCGTGAGCCACCGTGCCCGGCCTTATAATGTGTATTTAATGTGTATAATAATGTGTATTTCTTTCTCTTTCTTTTCTTCCTTTCTGCCACTATTCCCCCCTCTATTTCCCTTCCCTCCCCTCCCCTCCCCTTCCCTTCCTTCCTCTTCCCTCCCCTCCCCTCCCCTTCCCTTCCTTCCTCTCCCCTCACCTCCCCTCCCCCTCCCTCCTTCCCTCCCTTCTTTCCTTCCTTCCCTTCTTCCTTCCTTCCTTCCTTCCTTCCTTCCTTCCTTCCTGTCTCCAGTTTTCTCTATTGTCTTTGGAGTTGGGCCCAGTTTCTGCCCTCCACTGCAAAACCCCATTGCAGTGGCCCCTATATCTATCATGATCGTCCTGAATGAAGTCTGCCTTACTGTTCTTTACCAAGTTTCATGAACAATTTTTTTCTTTCAGAGATGACAAGGTAAATTAATTAGAAAATTAAATTAATTAATTAAGGAAAAACCCCAGAAGGAATACAATGCTGGGGCCAGGGTGTCTGGAGTTTAGTTTTGGCTTTTTGCATTTTATGTAATGTCAGTTGTAAGCTGTGATCTGATCTAAGCCAGTTTGTTTTTGCATAAGTGTGAGCCAACTGTACATACAAAGAAAAAGATACAGTTGGCTGTATCTTTTTCTTTGATCAACACTAGTTGTGCAAAAACAAACTGGCTTCGGTCATAAAATTAGTGATATTTTACTGGTATTTTTTGGGGGTTGATAATAGTAACCACCAAAAATTTTAAGGTAGACATATCTATATACTGGTATCAGGTTACACTGACAGCAAGTCCAACTCTTAAGATCAATTTCTCTACACACACAGGTTTTATATATAAGAACTTATTAGCAAGCAGTCAAAAAATCATTAATATCAATTGTTTTGTAAAGTTGATAGAACCTTATACTGTCCTATTAGCTGTCACCACGACATCTATTATGTACTTATAAAAACTAAAAATGTAAAAGTTAGTGCAGAAAAAATAGTTCTTAGTAGAAATTTAAAACAAATGCTATGGAGGGGTAAGTCTTATTTACTGATTTTTTTTAAAACTTCCACTGTCCAACAATAATTTAAAGTGACTTATAGGGAAGAATAAAAATACATATGAAATAGTTCACAAAATAAGGATGAAGAGGAAAATTATAAAAGAAAAAGGGTGGAAATAAATATGCCAACCATAAAACTCCTAAAAAGATTTCCAATTCTGATTTTTTCCCCTGAGCACCAGATTCACATATCCTGTTGCCTATTGGATTTGAATTATGATATTTGTACTTTAAGACAGGGTTGACTGTATGTTTGCATTAGTAAATTTAGGTTGCACCTTAAGTATTATCAGTTACTCTAATCAGAAATCCACATCTGAAGTGGGGTCAGCTAGTGCTCTAATCAAGAAGCCTAGCTCCAGCACTATACAGATGTACTATTAGACATACTTCTGTATCTTTTTCTTTGATCAACACCAGAGCTTTAATTAGCATAATGAATGTTAAAAACAGAGTTTCACTGACAAAATTAATAGCCCAGAGGATGTTAGAAATGAGATCTCAACCATCATTCTCAGCAAACTATCACAAGGACAAAAAACCAAACACCGCTTGTTCTCACTCATAGGTGGGAATTGAACAATGAGAACACATGGACACAGGAAGGGGAACATCACACACTGGGGACTGTTGTGGGGTGGGGGTAGTGGGGAGGGACAGCATTAGGAGATATACTTAATATAAATGACAAGTTAATGGGTGCAGCACACCAACATGGCACACATATACATATGTAACAAACCTGCACGTTGTGCACATGTACCCTAGAACTTAAAGTATAGTAATAAAAAAAAACAGAAATGAGATCTCAGTGGAGAAATTAGTGACATTTCACTGGTATTTACTGAATAAAATATGTAGTTTGGAGACATTCCTTTCCCTCACAAGACAGAGTGTAAGAAAATAGCAAAGTCCATGGTCTCAATCTTTATGGACAATACTTGAGATTTAATGTCTACATAGTCTTCTGTCCAGCCATTGGGACTGAGGACTTTAGATACCTAATGCATTTGCCACAGGTGAACTTTTTTTTTTTTTTCCTTGAGACAGAGTCTTGCTCTGTCACCAGCCTGGAGTGCAGTGGTGTGATCTTGGCTCACTGCAACCTCCACCTCCCGGTTTCAAGCAATTCTCCTGCCTCAGCCTCTTGAGTAGCTGGAACTATAGGTGCACGCCACCACGCCCAACTAATTTTTGTATTTTTAGTAGAGTTGGGGTTTCATCATGTTGGCCAGGATGGTTTCCATCTCTTGACCTTGTGATCCGCCCACCTTGGCCTCCCAAAGTCCTCAGATTACAGGCATCAGCCACTGCGCCCGGCTAGGTGAACTTTTTATGACAGTGTCTGTCTAGAACCATGGCACCTACTGGTGACTCCCCGCTTACCTGACCTCTCTGGGATGCACTTCTTTTTTAAATTTTAATTTTTATGGGTATAAGTAGGTGTATATATTTATGGGGTATGTGAGACATTTTGATACAGGCATACAGTATGTAATCACATCAGGGTAAATGGGGTATCCATCACCTCAACTATTTATCATTTCTTTGTGTTACAAACATTCCAATTATACTCTTAGTTATTTTAAAATGTACAATAAATTACTGTTGACTGTGCTCACCCTTTTGTGCTATCAAATACTAGATCTTATTCATTCTATCTAACTATATTTTTGTCCCAATTAATCATCCCCACTTCTCTCCCCATCTGCCACCCACCACCTTTCCCAGCCTCTGATAAACCATTCTTCTACTCTTTATCTCCATGAATTCAACTGTTTTAATTTTTAGCTTACACATAGGAATAAGAACATGTGAAGTTTGGCTTATTTCACTTAACACATGTCTTCCAGTTCCATCCATGTTGTTGCAAATGATAGGATCTCATTCTTTTTTAAGGCTGAATAGTACTCTCTATATATACTACATTACATTTTCTTTACCCATTTGTTTGCTGATGGACACTTAGGTTGCTTCCAAGTCTTGGCTATTGTGAATAGTGCTGCAGTAAACGTGGGAATACAGATACCTCTTTGATATACTGATGCCCTTTCTTTTCGGTATATACCTAGCAGTGGGATTGCTGGAAAATATGGTAGTTCTATTTTTAGTTGTTTGAGGAACCTCCATACTGTTCTCCAGGGTGGCTGAACTTACTTTCCCACCAGCAGGGTAAGAGGATTCCCTTTTTTTCCACAACCTTGTTTGTGTTCATTGGTCCCTATCTTTTGGATAAAAGACATTTTAACTGGGGTGAGATGATATCTCCTTGTAGTTTTGATTTGCATTTGTCTGATGATCAGTGATTCTGTGACTAAATTTTAAGACTATGTGCGGGGTATTTATTGTCCCTTCTATTTTTATTTATTTATTTGTTTATACATTAAGTTCTGGGATACATGTGCAGAACATGCAGGTTAGGTATCCACATGCCATGGTGGTTTGCTGCACCCAAAACCTGTCATCTACATTAGGTATTCCTCCTAATGCTATCCCTCTCCTAGCCCTCCACCCCTCGATAGGCCCCGGTGTGTGATGTTCCCCTCCCTGTTTCCATGTGTTCTCATTGTTCAACTCCCACATATGAGTGAGAACATGCGGTGTTTGGTTTTCTGATCTTGTGATAGTTTGCTGAGAATGATGGTTTCCAGCTTCATCCATGTCCCTGCAAAGGACATGAACTCATCCTTTTTTATGGCTGGATAGTATTCCATGGTGTAGATGTGCCACATTTTCTTTATCCAGTCTATCATTGATGGACACTTGGCTTGGTTCCAAGTCTTTGCTATTGTGAATAGTGCTACAATAAATATACGTGTGCATATGTCTTTATAGTAGAATGATTTATACTCCTTTGGGTATATACCCAGTAACGGGATTTTTGGGTCAAATAGTATTTCTAGTTCTAGATCCTTGAGGAATTGCCACACTGTCTTCCATAATGGTTGAACTAATTTACACTCCCACCGATAGTGTAGAAGTGTTCTATTTCTCCACATCCTCTCCAGCATCTGTTGTTTCCTGACTTTTTAATGATCCCCATTCTAACTGGCATGGAATGGTATTTCATTATAGTTTTGATTTGCATTATCTAATGACCAGTGATGATGAACTTTTTTTCATATGTTTGTTGGCCACATAAATGTCTTCTTTTGAGAAGTGTCTGTTCATATCCTTCGCCCACTTTTTGATGGTGTTGTTTGCTTTTTTCTTGTAAATTTGTTTAAGTTCCTTGTAGATTCTGGATATTAGCCCTTTGTCAGATGGATAGATTGCAAAATTTTTCTCCCTTCTGTAGGTTGCCTGTACAAGCTGGTAATAGTTCCTTTTATTGTGCAGAAGCTCTTTAGTTTAATGAGATCCCATTTGTCAATTTTGGCTTTTGTTGCCATTGCTTTTGGTGTTTTAGTCATGAAGTCTTTGCCCATGCCTTAATTTCCCTTCAGGAAATTCCTAGGAGTAGAATGGCTGGGTTGTATTTTAGGTGTATGTTTGATAAAGTGACGAACTGTTTTCCAAACATGGGAATATTCAATGGTTACGCCATTGAATATTCCCATGAGCAGTATATGGGAGTTCCAGTTGCTCCTAATTTTCTCCAACACTTGGTATGGTCAGTCTTAAATTTTTTCCATTCTAGTGTGTATGTATTGATATCTTCATGTGATTTTAATCTCATTGTGGTATCTTGCCAGATACCACTTCACAGGGAAGCAGCTGTCAGCTAAGGAGTTGGCTTAGGGATAAGAGCTTGTGGAATTTGAGTGCTGGACTCTAGCATGTTATCATATACACATGAAATCAACAGCTGATATAGTGCAATGACCCTAAATGATGAATTGATGTCTTTTGCCATCAGTACCAGTGAACCTTCGTAAAATATGTGCATCTTGTTCCTATATCCTTAGGTCTGCCACATTAGAAGTCTGATTCCAAGGTCTGATTCAGGGCTGGGAACAGTTTTGCAATAGACACAGTGTGTATTCCATTAAATTTTGCAGAACCACCATAAGAGTCCCTTTGCCAGTAGAGCAAGGGCAGTAACAGTGCAAAAGGCCTAGTGGAAACTTCTGAAACTATCCCTTTTGTCCCTGGCTAAGCTAATAAATAAAAAAGAATCTCACATCTTGACCATCAGTGAAGAAATTAATACCACTCTTAAAAACCTAAAGAATAAAGGAGTGGTAGCCCCATCACACCATTTTTTTTTTTTTTTTTTTTTGAGACAGAGTCTCAGTCTTTTGCCTAGGCTGGAGTGCAGTGGCATGATCTTGGCTCACTGCAAACTCTGCCACCTGGGTTCAAGTGATTCTCCTGCCTCAGCCTCCCGAGTAGCTGGAATTACAGGCGTGTGCCACTAACCCTGACTAATATTTTGTGTTTTTAGTAGATAAGGGGTTTTGCTATGTTGGCCAAGCTGGTCTCAAACTCTTGTCCTCAAGTGATCCACCTGCCTTGGCATCCTAAAGTGCTGGGATTACAGGCGTGAGCCACCACGCCCAGCCAGCCCCATCATATCTTATTTAATTCACTGGTTTGACCCTTACCAAAACCAAATGGATCTTAGTGGATAGCAATAGACAAACCACCACACACTTAACCCAGTAGTATTTCCTTTGCAGCTGCTATGCCAGATATGGTACTTAAAAAAAAATTGTACAAATATATGGGGTACATATGAGAATTTATTACTTGTATATAATGCATAGTGATCAAGTCAGGGTATTTAGGGTATTCAGCACTCCAGTACAATATATTTTTGTTAAGTATAGTCACTCTAGTCTACTATCAAACATTGAATTTATTCTTCTATTTTACTGTATGTTTGTACACTTTAAGCCACTTCTCTTCATCCCCCTCCCTACCCCCCACCTTATCCTTCCTGGTCTCTGTTATCTATCTTTCTATTCTCTACCTCCATATGATCAAATTTTTTTTAGCTCCCACATATAAGTGAGAACATGTGATATTTGTCTTTCTGTGCCTAGCTTATTTCACTTAAGATTAGTAGCACTTTGGGAGGCCGAGGCGGGCGGATCACGAGGTCAGGAGATCGAGACCACGGTGAAACCCTGTCTCTACTAAAAAAAATACAAAAAATTAGCCGGGCGTGGTGGCGGGCGCCTGTAGTCCCAGCTACTCGGAGAGGCTGAGGCAGGAGAATGGCGTGAACCCGGGAGGCGGAGCTTGCAGTGAGCCAAGATTGCGCCACTGCACTCCAGCCTGGGCGAAAGAGCAAGACTCCGTCTCAAAAAAAAAAAAAAAAAAAAAAAAAGATTAGTGGCCATTAGTATATCTTCTTTTGAGAAATGTCTGTTCATGTCTTTGCTCACTTTTAATGGGATTATTTGTGTTTTTTTTTTTTTCTATTGAGTTGAGTTCCTTGTATATTCTGGATATTAGTCAGATGAATAGCTTGCAAATAGTTTCTCCCATTCACTAGATTGTCTCTTCACTCTGTTGATTATTTCTTTGCTGTGCAGATGCTTCTTAGTTTCATTAAGTTCCATTTTTTCTATTTTTGTTTCTGTTGCATGTGCTTTTGAGGCCTTAGTCACAAATTCTTTGCCCAGACCAATGTCCGAGAGTGTTTTCCCTAGGTTTTCTTTCAGTATTTTTGTAGTTTCACGTCATGCATTTAAGTCTTTAATCCATTTTGAGTTGATTTTTGTATATGGTGAAACAGAGGGGTCTAGTTTCATTCTTCTGCATGTGGCTACCTAATTTTCCCAGGACTATTTATTGAACAGCATATTCTTTCCCCATTGGAAGTCTTTGTTGGCTTTTTCAAAGATCAGCTGGCTGTAAGCATGTGGCTTTATTTCTGGGTTCTGTATTCTGTTCTATTGGCCTATGTGTCCATTTTTATATCAATACCGTACTGTATTGCTTACTATAGCCTTGTAATATATTTTGAAGTCAGGTACTGTGATGCCTCCAGCTTTGTTCTTTAAGCTCAGGATTGCTTTGGCTATTCAGGCTCTTTTTGGTCCCTCATAAATTTTAGGATAATTTTTCTAATTCTGTGAAGAATGGTATTGGTATTTTGATAGGGATTGCATTGAATCTATAGATTTCTTTGGGCAATATGGTCATTTTAAACACTATTAATTCTTGCAATCCATGAGCATGGAATGATTTTCCATTTGCTTGTGTCATCTATGATTGCTTTCATCAGTGTT
Organism: Symphalangus syndactylus; assembly: GCF_028878055.3. Taxonomy (NCBI): domain Eukaryota; kingdom Metazoa; phylum Chordata; class Mammalia; order Primates; family Hylobatidae; genus Symphalangus; species Symphalangus syndactylus. The sequence goes on from NC_072432.2 coordinate 55,947,454, forward strand.
TTGTAGTTTTTCATGTAGAAATGTTTCACCTCCTTGGTTAAATATATTCCTAGGTATTATTTTTTTGTAGCTACTATAACTGTGATTGCCTGACTTCCCTCTCAGTGAGACCATTATTGGTGTATAGAAACACTACTGATTACTGATGTTTGTACATTGGTTTTGAATTCTGAAACCTTACTGAACTGACTTCTGAAATCTAAGAGTTTTTTTTTTTCTTCCGCTGGAGTCTTTGTTCAAGTTTGGTAACCATGTGCTCAAAGCTTCTGTATCTTTACTTTTTTTTTTTTTGTCTGATTGTTCTATTAGTTACTAAGAAAGCATGTTAAACTTTCTCATTGTTTGTGGATTTGTTTATTTCTATGTTTAGCTCTGTCAAATTTTGTTCTGATACATTAAGGCCATATAATTGGGAACAGAAATTTAGAACTGTTACAACTCCTAGGTAATTAAAACTTTTATCATTATGATTTTGTTTCCTGCCTTTTGTCTAAGTTTTTTGTCTTAAAATCTACTTTATCTGATATTAATGTAGCCACACTGTTTTTTTTTAATTTTTTTTATCTCCATGAGTTTTTGGGGAACAGATGGTGTTTGGTTACATGAGTAAGTTCTTTCATGGTGATTTGTGTTGGTGCACCTATCACATGAGTAGTATACACTGAACCCAATTTGTAGTCTTTTATTCCTCACCCCCTTCTCACCCTTTCCCCCAGTATCCCCAAAGTCCATTGTATCATCCTTATGCCTCTGTATCATCATAGCTTAGCTCCCACTTATTAGTAAGAATATATGATGTTTGGTTTTCCATTCCTGAGTGACTTCACTTAGAATAATAGTCTCCAAGCCCATCCAGGTTGCTGCAAATGCCATTAATTCATTCCTTTTTATGGCTGAGTAGTATTCCATCATATATATATATATATTCCATCATATGTGTATATATATATATGTATACTCCATCTATCTATATCGATCTCTATCTATCTATTTATCTATCTATCTATACCACAGTTTCTTTATCCATTCATTGATTGATGGGCATTTGGTTGGTTCCACAGTTTTGCAATTTCGAATTGTGTTGCTATAAACATGTGTGTGCATGTATCTTTTTCACGTAATGACTTCTGTTCCTTTATGTAGATACCTAGTAGTGGGATTGCTGGATCAATGGTAGGTCTACTTTTAGTGCTTTAAGGGATCTCCACACTCTTTTCCATAATGGTTGTACTAGTTTACATCTCCTCCAGCAGTGTAGAAGTGTTCCCTCTTTACTGCATCCACGCCACTACTAGTTTTGATTTTTTAATTGTGGCCATTCTTGTGGGAGTAAGGTGGTATCATATTGCGGTTTTGATTTGCATTTCCCTGATTATTAGTGGTGTTGAGCATTTTTTCATATGTTTGTTGGCCATTTGTACATCTTCTTTTGAGAATTGTCTATTCATGTCCTTAGCTGACTTTTTGATGGGCTTTTTTTTTTTTCTTGCTAATTTGTTTGCGTTCGTTATAGATTCCGGGTATTAGTTCTTTGACAGATGTTTAGATTGTGGAGATTTTCTTCCACTCTGTGGGTTGTCTGTTTACTCTGCTGACTGTTCCTTTTGCAAAGCAAAAGCTCTTTAGTTTAATATAGTCTCACCTATTTGTCTTTGTTTTTATTGCATTTGCTTTTGGGTTCTTGGTCATGAACTCTGCCTGAGCCAACGTCTAGAAGGGTTTTTCCAGTGCTATCTTCTAGAAATTTTACGTTTCAGATCTTAGATTTAAGTCCTTGATCCATCTTGAGTTGATTTTTGTATAAGGTGAAAGATGAGGATCCAGTTTACTTCTACATGTGGCTTGCCAATTATCCCAGCACCTTTTGTTGAATAGGGTATCCTTTCCTCACTTAATGTTTTTGTTTGCTTTGTTGAAGATCAGTTGGCTGTAAGTATATGGCTTTATTTCTGGGTTCTCTATTCTGTGTCATTGGTCTATGTGCCTATTTTAATACTAGTACCATGCTGTTTTGGTGACTCTAGCCTTACGGTATAATTTAAAATCAGGTAATGTGATGCTTCCAGATTTGTTCCTTTTACTTAGTCTTGCTTTGGCTATGTAAGCTCTTTTTAGGTTCCATATAAATTTTAGGATTGTTTTTTCTAGTTCTGTGAGGAATGATTGTGGTATTTTGACAGAAATTGCATTGAATCTGTAGATTGCTTTTGGTAGTATGGTCATTTTCACAATATTGATTCTACCCATTCATGAGCATGGGATGTGTTTCCATTCGTGTCATCTATGATTTCTTTCAACAGTGTTTTGTAGTTTTCCTTGAGACAGAGGTCGCTCTGTCACTGAGTCTGGAGTGCAGTGGCATGATCTCCGCTCTCTGCAACCTCTGCCCCTTAGGTACAAGCAATTCTTGTCCTCAGCCTCCTGCGCAGCTGGTATTATAGGCATGTGCCACAATGCCCAGCTAATTTTTTGTATTTTTAGGAGAGACAGGGTTTCTCTATGTTGGCCAGGCTGGTCTTGAGCTCCTAGCCTTAAGTGATCCCTCTGCCTTAGCCTCCCAAAGTGCTAGAATTACAGGCATGAACCAACACACCCAGCCTGTTCTTTTTTTTTTTTTTGTATTTTCATTTTCTTTAATTTTTTTTTTATTGTTATACTTTAAGTTTGGGATACATGTGCAGAACGTGCAGGTTTGTTACATAGGTATACATGTGCTATGGTGGTTTGCTGCACCCACCAACCCATTATTTAGGTTTTAAGCCACGTATGCATTAGGTATTTCTCCTAATGCTATCTCTCCCCTTGCCCCCACCCCCAGACTAGCCCCAGTGTGTAATGTTCCCCTCCCTGTGTCAACGTGTTCTCATTGTTCAACTCCCATTTATGAGTGAGAACATGCAGTGTTTGGTTTTCTGTTCCTGTGTTGGTTTGCTGTTTGCTGAGAATCATGGTTTCCAGCTTCATGTCCCTGCAAAGGACATAAATTCATCATTTTTTTATGGCTGCATAGTTTTCCATGGTGTATATGTGCCACATTTTCTTTATCTAGTCTATCATTGATGGGCATTTGGGTTGGTTCCAAGTCTTTGCTATTGTAAATGGTGCTGCAGTAAACATACGTGTACATGTGTCTTTATAGCAGAATGATTTATACTCCTTTGGGTATATACCCAATAATGGGATTGCTGGGTCAAATGGTATTTCTGGTTCTAGATCCTTGAGGAATTGTCACATTGTCTTCTGCAATGGTTAAACTAATTTACACTCCCACCAACAGTGTAAAAGTGTTCCTATTTCTCCACCTCCTCCCAGCATCTGTTGTCCTGACTTATTAATGATCGCCATTTTAACTGGTGTGAGATGGTATCTCATTGTAGTTTTGATTTGCATTTCTCTAATAACCAGTAATGATGAGCTTTTTTTCATATGTTTATTGGCTGGATAAATGTCTTCTTTTGAGAAGTGTCTGTTGATATCCTTTGCCCAATTTTTGATGGGGTTGTTAGCTTTTTTCTTGTAAATTTGTTTAAGTTCCTTGTAGATTCTGGATGTTAGCCCTTTGTCAGATGGATAGATTTTGAAATTTTTCTCCCATCTTGTATGTTGCCTGTATACTCTGATGATAGTTTCTTTTGCTGTGAAGAAGCCCTTTAGTTTAATTAGATCCCATTTGTCAATTTTGGCTTTTGTTGCCATTGCTTTTGGTGTTTTAGTCATGAAGTCTTTGCCCATGCCTGTGTCCTGAATGGTATTGCCTAGGTTTTCTTCTAGGATTTTTATGGTTGTAGGTCTTACATTTAAGTCTTTAATCCACCTTGAGTTAATTTTTGTATAAAATGAAAGGAAGGGGTCTAGTTTCAGTTTTCTGCATATGGCTAGCCAGTTTTCCCAGCACCATTTATTAAATAGGGAAGCCTTTCTTGATTGCTTGTGTCAGGTTTGTCAAAGATCAGATGGTTGTAGATGTGTGGTGGTATTTCTAAGTCCTCTGTTCATTTCATTGATCTATATATCTGTTTTGGTACCAGTACCATGCTGTATTAGTTACTGTAGCCTTGTAGTATAGTTTGAAGTCAGGTAGTGTGATGGTTCCAGCTTTGTTCTTTTTGCTCAGGATTATCTTGGCTATACAGGCTCTTTTTTGGTTCCATATGAAATTTAAAGTAGTTTTTCTAATGCTGTGAAAAAAGTCAGTGGTAGCTTGGTGGGGATAGCTTGACTCTATAAATTACTTTGGGCAGTATGGCCATTTTCATGATATTGATTCTTTCTATTCATGAATGTGGAATGTTTTTCCATTTGTTTGTGTCCTCTCTTATTTCTTTGAGAAGTCCTTTGTAGTTCTCCTTGAAGAGGTCCTTCACATCCCTTGTAAATTGTATTCCAAGGTATTTTATTCTCTTAGTAGCAATTGTGAATGGGAGTTCACTCATGATTTGGCTATCTGATAGTCTATTATTGGTGTATAAGAATGCTTGTGATTTTTGCACATTGATTTTGTATCCTGAGACTTTGCTAAATTTGCTTATCAGCTTAAGGAGTTTTTGGGCTGAGACAATGGGGTTTTCTAAATATGCAATCATGTCACCTGCAAACAGAGGCAATTTGACTTCCTTTCTTTCTATTTGAATACCACTTCTTTCTTTCTGTTGTCTGATTGCCCTTGCCAGGACTTCCAGTACTATGTTGAATAGGAGTGGTGAGAGAGGGCATCCTTGTCTTGTGCCAGTTTCAAAGAGAATGCTTCCAGCTTTTGCCCATTCATTATGATATTGGCTATGGGTTTGTCATAAATAGCTCTAATTATTTTGAGATATGTTCCATTGATATCTAGTTTATTATTTTTATCATGAAGAGGTGTTGAATTTTATCAAAGGCCTTTTCTGCATCTATTGAAATAATCATGGGTTTTTTGTCATTTGTTCTGTTTATGTGATGGATTACATTTATTGATATGCATATATTGAACCAGCCTTGCATCCCAGGGATGAAGCTGACTTGATCGTAGTAGTTAAGCTTTTTGATGTGCTGCTGGATTTGGTTTGCCAGTATTTTATTGAGGATTTTCACAATGATGTTCATCAGGGATATTGGCCTGAAATTTTCTTTCTTTGTTTTGTGTCTGCCAGGTTTTGGTATCAGGATGATGCTGGCTTCATAAAATGAGTTAGAGAGGATTCCTTCTTTTTCTATTGTTTGGAATAGTTTCAGAAGGAATGATACCAGCTCCTCTTTATACCTCTGGTAGAATTTGGCTGTGAATCCGTCTGGTCCTGGGCTTTTTTTGATTGGTAGGCTATTAATTACTGCCTCAATTTTAGAACTTGTTATTGGTCTTTTCAGGGATTTGACTTCTTCCTGGTTTAGTCTTTGGAGGGTGTATGTGTCCAGGAATTTATGCATTTCTTCTAGATTATCTAGTTTATTTGCATAGAGGTGTTTATAGTATTCTCTGATGGTAGTTTGTATTTCTGTGTGATCAGTGGTGATATCCCCTTTATCATTTTTTATTGTGTCTATTGGATTCTTCTCTCTTTTCTTCTTTATTAATCTGGCTAGCAGTCTATCTATTTTGTTAATCTTTTCAAAAAATCAGCTCCTGGATTCATTGATTTATTGAAGGGTCTTTCTTGTCTCTATCTCCTTCATTTCTGTTCTGACCTTAGTTATTTCTTGTCTTCTGCTAGCTTTTGAATTTGTTTGCTCTTGCTTCTCTAATTCTTTTCATTGTGATGTTAGGGTGTCGATTTTAGATCATTCCCACTTTCTCCTGTGGGCATTTAGTGCTATAAATTTCCCTCTACACACTGCTTTAGCTGTGTCCCAGAGATTCTGGTAAGTTGTATGTTTGTTCTCATTGGTTTCAAAGAACATCTTTATTTCTGCCTTCATTTCTTTATTTACCCAGTAGACACTTAAGAGCAGTTTGTTCAGTTTCCATGTAGTTGTGCAATTTTGAGTGAGTTTCTTAGTCCTGAGTTCTAATTTGATTGCACAGTGGTCTGAGAGACTGTTTGTTATGATTTCTGTTCTTTTGCATTTGCTGAGGAGCATTTTACTTCCAATTATGTGGTCATCTTTAGAATAAGTGCGACGTGGTGCTGAGAATAATGTACATTCTGTTGATTTGTGTTGGAGAGTTCTGTAGATATCTATTAGGTCTGCTTGGTCCAGAGCTGATTTCAAGTCCTGAATAATGTTGTGAATTTTCTGTCTCATTAATCTGTCTAAAGTCTCCCACTACTATATATGGGAGTCTAAGTCTCTTTGTAGGTCTCTAAGAACTTGCTTTATGAATCTGGGTGCTCCTATATTGGGTGCATATATATTTAGGATAGTTAGCTCTTCTTGCTGCATTGATCCCTTTACCATTATGTAATGGCCTTCTTTGTCTCTTTTGATCTTTGTTGGTTTAAGGTCTCTTTTATCAGAGACTAGGATGGCAACCCCTGCTTTTTTTTGGCTTTCCATTTGCTTGGTAAATATTCCTCCATCCCTTTATTCTGGGCCTATGTGTGTAAAGACGCACACATGAGTTGGGTCTCTTGAATACAGCACACCAATGGGTCTTAACTCTTTATCCAGTTTGCCAGTCTGTTTCTATTTATGGGGGCATTTAGCCCATTTACATTTACGGTTCATACTGTTATATGTGAATTTGATCCTGTCATCAGGATGGTAGCAGGTTATTTTGCCCATTAATTGATGGAGTTTCTTCATAGCATTGATGTTCTTTACAATTTGGCATGTTTTTGCAGGGGCTGGTACCATTTTTTCCTTTCCATATTTAATGCTTCCTTCAGGAGCTCTTGTAAGGCAGGTCTGGTGGTGACAAAATGCCTCAGCACTTGCTTGTCTGTAAAGGATTTTATTTCTCCTTCACTTATGAAGCTTAGTTTGGCTGGATATGAAATTCTGGGTTGAAAGTTTTTTTTTATTATTATTATACTTTAGGTTTTAGGGTACATGTGCACAATGTGCAGGTTTGTTACATATGTATCCATGTGCCTTGTTGATTTCCTGCACCCATTAACTCGCCATTTAGCATTAGGTATATCTCCTAATGCTGTCCCTCCCCCCTCCCCCCACCCCACAACAGTCCCCGGAGTGTGATGTTCCCCTTCCTGTGTCCATGAGTTCTCATTGTTCAATTCCCACCTATGAGTGAGAACATGCAGTGTTTGGTTTTTTGCCCTTGCGATAGTTTACTGAGAATTATGTTTTCCAGTTTCATCCATGTCCCTACAAAGGACACGAACTCATCATTTTTTATGGCTGCATAGTATTCCATGGTGTATATGTGCCACATTTTCTTAATCCAGTCTATTGTTGTTGGACATTTGGGTTGGTTCCAACTCTTTGCTATTGTGAATAGTGCTGCAATAAACATACGTGTGCATGTGTCTTTAAAGCAGCATGATTTATAGTCCTTTGGGTATATACCCAGTAATGGGATGGCTGGGTCAAATGCTATTTCTAGTTCTAGATCCCTGAGGAATCGCCACACTGACTTCCACAATGGTTGAACTAGTTTACAGTCCCACCAACAGTGTAAAAGTGTTCCTATTTCTCCACATCCTCTCCAGCACCTGTTGTTTCCTGATTTTTTAATGATGGCCATTCTAACTGGTGTGAGATGGTATCTCACTGTGGTTTTGATTTGCATTTTTCTGATGGCCAGTGATGATGAGCATTTCTTCATGTGTTTTTTGGCTGCATAAATGTCTTCTTTTGAGAAGTGTCTGTTCATGTCCTTTGCCCACTTTTTGATGGGGTTGTTTGTTTTTTTCTTGTAAATTTGTTTGAGTTCATTGTAGATTCTGGATATTGGCCCTTTGTCATATGAGTAGGTTGCAAAAATTTTCTCCCATTCTGTAGGTTGCTTGTTCACTCTGATGGTAGTTTCTTTTGTTGTGCAGAAGCTCTTTAGTTTAATTAGATCCCATTTGTCAATTTTGGCTTTTGTTGCCATTGCTTTTGGTGTTTTAGACAAGAAGTCCTTGCCCACGCCTATGTCCTGAATGGTATTGCCTAGGTTTTCTTGTAGGATTTTAATGGTTTTAGGTCTAACATTTAAGTCTTTAATCCATCTTGAATTATTTTTTGTATAAGGTGTAAGGAAGGGATCCAGTTTCAGCTTTCTACATATGGCTAGCCAGTTTTCCCAGCACCATTTATTAAATAGGGAATCCTTTCCCCATTTCTTGTTTTTGTCAGGTTTGTCAAAGATCAGATAGTTGTAGATATGTGGCATCATTTCTGAGTGCTCTGTTCTGTTCCATTGATCTGTGTCTCTGTTGTGGTACCAGTACCATGCTGTTTTGGTTACTGTAGCCTTGTAGTATAGTTTAAAGTCAGGTAGCGTGATGCCTCCAGCTTTGTTCTTTTGGCTTAGGATTGACTTGGCGATGCGGGCTCTTTTTTGGTTCCATATGAACTTTAAAGTAGTTTTTTCCAATTCTGTGAAGAAAGTCATTGGTAGCTTGATGGGGATGGCATTGAATCTATAAATTACCTTGGGCAGTATGGCCATTTTCACGATATTGATTCTTCCAACCCATGAGCATGGAATGTTCTTCCATTTGTTTGTATCCTCTTTTATTTCATTGAGCAGTGGTTATAAAATAGACTTTAAACCAACAAAGATCAAAAGAGACAAAGAAGGCCATTACATAATGGTAAAGGGATCAATTTTTTTTTTTTTTTTTAAGAATGTTTAATATTGGCCCCACTCTCCTCTGGATTGTCGAGTTTCTATAGAGAGATCTGCTGTTAGTCTGATGGGCTTCCCTTTGTAGGTAACCTAACTTTCTCTGTGGCTGCCCTTAACATTTTTTCCTTAGTTTTGACTTTGGTGAATCTGACGATTATATGTCTTGGGGTTGCTCTTCTTGAGAAGAATCTTAGTGGTGTTCTCTGTATTTCCTGAATTTGAATGTTGGCCTGTCTTGCTAGGTTGGGGAAGTTCTCCCGGATAATATTCTGAAGTGTGTTTTCCTACTTGGTTCCATTCTCCTCGTCACTTTCAGGTATACCAGTCAATTGTAGGTTTGGTCTTTTCACATAGTCCCATATTTATTGGAGGCTTTGATTGTTCTTTTTCATTCTTTTTTCTCTAATCTTGTCTTCATGCTTTATTTCATTAAGTTAATCTTCAATCTCTGATATTCTTTCTGCCACTTGATCAGTTCAGCTTTTGATACTTGTGTATGCTTTACGAAGTTCTTGTGTTGTGTTTTTCAGCTCCATCAGGTTATTTATGTTCTTCTCTAAAGTAGTTATTCTAGATAGCATTTGTCAAACCTTTTTTCAAGGTTCTTAGCTTCCTTGCATTGGGTTAGAACACGCTCCCTTAGCTTGGAGGAGTTTGTTATTACCCACCTTCTGAAGTCTACTTCTTTCAATTCATCAAACTCACTCCCCATCCAGTTTTGTTCCCTTGCTGGCAAGGAGTTGTGATCCTTTGGAGGAGAAGAGGCATTCTGGTTTTTGGAATTTTCAGCATTTTTGTGCTGATTTTTCCTCATCTTTGTGGATTTATCTACCTTTGATCTTTGATGCTGATTACCTTTTGATGTGGTTTTTGCATGGGTGTCCTTTTTGTTGATGTTGATGTTATTGCTTTCTATTTGTTAGTTTTCCTTCTAATAGTCAGGCCTCTCTTTCGCAGGTCTGCCAGTGATTGCTGCAGGTCAATTCCAGACCCCGATTGCCTGGGTATTACCAGCAGAGGCTGCAGAACAGCAAAGATTGCTGCCTGCTCCTTCCTCTGGAAGTTTCATCCCAGAGGGGCACCTACCAGATGCCATCCAGAGCTCTTCTGTATGAAGTATCTGTCGACTACTGCTGGAAGGTCTCTCCCATTCAGGAGGCACTTGAGGTCCAGGACCCACCTGAGGTGGCAGTCTGTCCCTTAGCAGAGCTTTCAGCACTGTGCTGGGATATCCACTGCTCTCTTCAGAGCCAGTAGGCAGGAACATTTAAGTCTGCTGAAGCTGCACCCACAGCCCACCCTTCCACCAGGTGCTCTGTCCAGGGACATGGTAGTTTTATCTATAAGCCCCTGATGGGGGCTGCTGCCTTTCTTTCAGAGATGCCCTGCCCAGAGTGGAGGAATCTAGAGAGGCAGTCTGGCCACAGTGGCTTTGTTGTGCTGTGGTGAGTTGTGCACTGTCCGACTTTCCAGGCAGCTTTATTTATGCTGTGAGGGGAAAACTGCCTACTCAAGCCACAGTAATGGTCGACGCCCCTCCCCACATGCCCCACCAAGCTCGAGCATCCCAGTTCAATTTCAGACTTCTGTGCTGGCAGCAAGAATTTCAAGCCAGTGGATCTTAGCTTGCTGGGCTTTGTGGGGGTGAGATTCACTGAGCAAGACCACTTGGCTCCCTGGCTTCAGCCCCCTTTCCAGGGGTGTAAATGGTTCTGTCTTTCTGGAGTTCCAGGTGCCACTGAGGTACGAAAAAAACTCCTGCAGCTAGCTTGGTGTCTGCCCAAATGGCCAGCCAGTTTTGTGCTTGAAACCCAGACCACTGGTGGTGTAGGTACAGGAAGTAGTCTCCTGGTGTGTAGGTTGCAAAAACTTTGAGAAAAACATAGTATGTAGGCCAGATAGCTCTGTCCCTCACAGCACAGCCCCTCATGGCTTCCCTTGGCTAGGGGAAGGAGTTCCCCAGCCCCTTTCACTTCCCGGGGTGAGGTGATGTCCCACCTGCTTCTGTTCACCCTCTGTGGGCTGCACCCACTGTCTAACCAGTCCAAATGAGATGAACTGGGTACCTCAGTTGGAAATGCAGAAATCACCTGCCTTCTGTGTTGGTCTCGCTTGGAGCTATGGACCGGAGCTCTTCCTATTTGGCCATCTTGCCAGATCTCCTCTTCTTTTTTTAATAAATTCTTTTTTCTTTGTTTTTGTTTGATTTTGTTAATTTGAAAGCCTTATCTTTGAGCTCTGAAGTTCTTCTACTTTTTTGATGATATTGTTGAAACTTTCCAGTGTATTTTGCATTTCTCTAAGTGTGTCTTTCACTTCCAGAAGTTATGATTGCTTTTTATGCTATCTATTTCTCTGGAGATTTTTATGTCCATATGCTGTATTATTTTTTTAAATTTCTTTAAGTTGGTTTTCACCTTTCTCTGATGCCTCCCTGAGTAGCTTAATAATCGACCCTCTGAATTCTTTTTCCGGCAATTCAGAGATTTTTTTTTCTTGGTTTGTATCCATTGCTGGTGAGCTAGTATGATCTTTTGGGGGTGTTAAAGAACCTTGCTTTGTCATATTGCCAGAATTGTTTTTCTGGTTCTTTCTCATTTGGGTAGACTATATCAGAGGAAATATCTGGAGCTCAAGGGCTCCTGTTCGGGTTATTTTGTCCCATGGAGGGATCCTGTAATGTGGTGCTCTCCTCTTTCCCCTAGGGATGGAGCTTCCTGAGAGGAGGACTGCAGTGATTGTTATCTCTCTTCTGGATCTAGCCACCCAGCAGAGCTACTGGGCTCTGGGCTGATACTGGGGAGTGTCTACAAAGAATCCTGTTATGTGATCTGTCTTCAGGTCTCTCAACTGTGGATACCAGCATCTGCTCTAGTGAGGTAGCAGGAGAGTGAAGTGGACTCTGTAAGGGTACTTGGTTGTAGTTTTGTTTAGTGCTCTGGTTCTCTGAAATGCTGGTTGTGCTAGCAGTGGAGTTGTTGTGTGGATGGACTCAGGACCTCTGGTTAGCCAGGATGTTATAAGTGATGGAGTTAGCTGTTGTTTTCTCCTTTCTTGGAGCAGGGTTGTTCTTTTTCTCTTATGAGTTGCTCTAATGGTTTGAGTTGGTTGGCCTCCAGCCAGCAGGTGGCTCTTTCAAGAGAGCATCAGCAGTAGTAGTACAGGAGAGATACAAGCTTACTCCTAAGGTCACCTGGGTAAGTATTTGGGTTTCTCAGGTGATAGGCAGGGCCATAGAACTCCCAAGAGATTATGTCCTTTTGTCTTTGGCCACCAGGGTAGGTAGAGAAAGATCATGGAGTAGGGGCAGGGTTAGGCATGTCTGAGCTCAGACTCTTTTTTGTCAGGGCTTGCTGAAGCCACTGTGGGGGATGGGGTTGTGGTTCTCAGGCCAATGGGATTATGTTCCCAGGGGGATTTTGGCCACCTCTGCTGCATCATACAGGTTTCCAGGGAAGTGAGGGAAGGCTGGCAGTGATAGGCCTGACCCAGCTCCCACACAGCCAGCAAGACCAGTCTCTTTCCCAACATGCCCCACCAACAGCATCAAGTTTATATACAGGCAGTGAGTGAGCAGGGCTGAGAACTTGCCCCAGACTACAAGCCTCCCTGCTGAGAAAGCAAGAAGAGCTTTCAGGCCCCACCCCTCCCTGCATACTGTGGCTTCTGTGCTTGTATCTGCATTTCCCATTCCCCCAACCCCGGATTCTGCCCAGGAAAATTTATGCTCAGTCGAAATTTTTAGAAAGTTCAGCTTGAAGTTTCCTTCTCCCTGTGGTCCTTTTCAAATTTCACTGGCAGCTCCACCCTGCCCCCCACAACCCGTTCCAAGGACCCCTGTGAGCTAGAGTCAGAAATGGCTTCCTGGGGACCAAGAGTGACTACGGGGCCCTTCCTGCTACTTTTTCTACTTTTATATTTCTCTCAGCTCTCTCAATCTGTTTCATCTCTAGGTAAGGTTAAGTTCTTCTCCCATCATCTAGATTTTCAGGTTCCCCAGTGAGGATGTGTGTTCAGAGGTGGACTATCCTCCCTCTCACACTTTGGACACTCAGTTTTTTGGCTGTCTCGCAGAGTTTGCAGCAGCAAGCTGCTTCTTTCAAAGGGTCTGTGAATTCCTTCAGTTTTCTCAGTATGTTCCTCCAGTAGTTCTTAGAGCAAAAGTTCATGATGTGAGTCTTCACATGCTGTTCTGTTCATTCCAGTGGGAGTTGCAAGTTAGTCCCTACACTTTTATGGTTACCTTTGATTCTAGATTAAGTCTGCATTCTTGTCTTATCAAAGTTTAGTATAAATGAGTATTTTTACCTGTTCCAAGAAAATTCAAGACCTTAGAACACACTGACTCCATTTATACACATCTGGACCTGTCACTGTTATATATTTAATTCTTTCTGAATTTTAAGCCGCACAAAATATCAGTTGTATTGTTTTATACAATCAGTATTTATTTCTCAATTTCTTTCTCTTAATTCCTTTATTTCTTGTATCTTTAATATTTTACCTGAGGTTATTTTCTTTTGCTTGAGGGACATTCTTTGGTATTTCCTTTTGTGTGCGTCTAGACGTGGCAAATTCTCTTATTTTTCTGTTTGTAGGCAAATATTCTTGTTTTATTAGCATTCTTACGGGATACTGGTGTTGGGTATAGTTTGGCAGTTGTTTTCTTCTTTCAGCATTTTGAAAAAATAATACTCTTTTTTTTTACTTCCATGTTGTTTCTGTTGAAAAGTGATATTTTCTTTTTTTTTGTAGGTACTATTTTATTTTTGGGGGAGCTGCTCTCAAGATTTTTCTCTGTTTTGTTTTTTGGTGTTTTTATTATGGTTTTCCCAAGTGTACTTTATTTCCATTTATCTTGCTTGGGGTTGATAAGGCATCTTGGAACTTTGATTTGACATCTTTCACCAGTTTGGAAAAAATTCCCTGCCATTTTCCTTCCATTATTTCTATCCTCTTTCTTTTAGATTCACATTATCCTTTCACTATAGCCCTTATGTGTGTTTCTTACCCTCTTTTTTTCACCTCCATCAATCTTCTTGTTTCTTTTTCATTCAGTTGGGGCAATTTTTGATTTATTTTCCAATTCATTAATTCTCCTTTTGTATCTAGTGTACTGTTAAACCCATATAGGTAATTTAACATCTCAACTATTTTACTTTTCAATTTTATAATTTACCTTTGGTTCTCTTTTATAATTTCTGGTTCTCTACCCAAATTAAAAATCCTATTTTTATTTCTCTGAACATATTAAGCATAGTTATTGTCTTGACACACAGCTCCTAAAATTGTTGGAATATCTGGAGTGATGAGAGTGTCTTTTGTGAGACATGAGCTGACTGGTGGCTGGGGCTCCCAGATAGCTTCAGGATGTTGGCTGGTCACCAGAAAGACCAAGGAAGGATTATGGGGCTGGAACTTTCAGTTCTATCCCCCAACCTCCAGGGAGTGGAGAGAGGCTAGAGATTGAGTTAACCAACAATGGCCAATAATTTAATAAATTATTCCTACATAAGAAACCTCCATAAAAACTCCTAAATTACAGGCTTGAAAAACTGGGTTGAACATATCAAGGTGCTGAAAGGGTGGTGTGCTCAGGGAGGGCTTGGAAGCTCCACCCCACTCCCTTACCCCTGTATCGTGCCCTATGTGTCTCTTCTATTTGGCTGTTCTTGAGTTGCATCCTTTGTACTAAACTGCTAATAATAAATAAAGCTCTTTCCTGAGTTCTGTGAGCCATTTAGCAAATTAGTGAACTTGAAGGGGGGTGTTGGAAGATCCTCTAACTTTGTAACCAAGTTGACAGAAGTGCAGGTAACCTAGCACCTGACACTTGTGACTGGCATCTGAGGTGAGGGCAGTCTGTGGGACTGAGCCCTTACACCTGTGGAGCATGATGCAAACGTTGGTTATTTAGCATCAGAAATGAATCGAATTGTAGGACACTCAGTTGGTATCAGAATTGGTTGGGTGTCAGGAAGAAAAAACCTGTCAGTTATATTAAAGTTTGGATCTATTAATTCCATTTCTTTATTTTTTAAGTTGTATTTTACTTTTAGGGATATAGGTACAGGTTTGTTACATAAACAAATTTGCAGCATGGGGGTTTGTTTTACAGGGTATTTCATCACCCAGGTGTTAAGCCTAGTACCCATTAGTTATTTTTCTTGATCATACTGTATAGCCATAAAAAAGAATGAGATAATCTCCTTTGCAAGGACGTGGATGGAGCAGGAGGCCATTATTCTTAGCAAACTAACACAGGAACAGAAAACCAAATACCACATGTTCTCACTTATAAGTAGAAGCTAAATGATGAGAACACATTTCTTTATCTCTAGTTGTTTACTTTTGTCTTCAGTCACATTGTCTTGTCTTCTTATGTTTCTTGGTAATTTTGACTGAGTGCTAAAGATTATGAAGAACTAGAGATAATTTGTAGCTCTAGATGTTATCTCCCTGTCAGGGAAAATTTATATTTGCATTTATGTAGGCTAGGTACACTAGCAATCCCAGAGCTTCTTAAACAAATCAACATTTGAAATGATAAGAAGTTGAGTTTCAACCTCTGCTGATTTGTTTTTAGTTTATTCTTACACTCATAGTGGGTAGGTCCTCAGGATTT
Source organism: Symphalangus syndactylus (assembly GCF_028878055.3). Taxonomy (NCBI): domain Eukaryota; kingdom Metazoa; phylum Chordata; class Mammalia; order Primates; family Hylobatidae; genus Symphalangus; species Symphalangus syndactylus. The sequence goes on from NC_072432.2 coordinate 55,962,792, forward strand.
CAACACAATGCCAGAGGATTTGTCAGCTGCTACCCACTTCCCAGTGGACCCTGAATTCCAATTTTTGTCATCATAGTCCTGTGAGTCTGTTGAAACCTCTGATGAGCTTCTGAGCCTCTCAGCTGTTTCTCCTAGAACACTGGCAGAGTTCTTCGGTAGAAAAGCGGCTCCGAAGTCCCGGCTCACTTCTTGGGTTTCCTTATTCTTCTGTATGATGGCTATGCAATTCTTCAATGCGTCACTATCTCTCTGATACCCTCAAACAGATTTTTAAAAATATTTATTCAGTTTTTGAAGTAGTTTTCAGCAACATGTTTGGTATAATCACTGTATGCATTAATGAACCCTCCTTCCTATGCCTTTAATTCGCAAAGGGCTATGTTCTTGGTACTCAAGAATTTCTGGAGTAAACACAATGACTGCTTTAAATTATGATGAGAATATTTATTTAAATATGCTTGAGATTGAATAAAACTATATGCCAATTTATAAAATAATTACTTTTTACAATTGAACTATCTATCTCCTTATGTCACAAGTTCTCTTTTAAACTTGCCCCAATTATAGGCAAAATCACCCTAAATTTCTTTCCTTAGTCTTTTTTTAAAAAATGGGACATTTATTTTTGGCACAGTGTGAGTAAATCAAGTCCTTTCCTTAGTCTTTTAGCACATCTGAGATAGGATTTTAAATAAAACAGGGCTTCTGAACCAACTACATAAGTCAGCTGGGATCAGGAAACTATACTTCGTAAGTTTTAATCTTTTTAGGTTTCTTATGTCTTTTAATCTTATGACTTTTAAAAGTCAATGAAATTAACTTTTCTGGTCTGGGGACAAATGAAGTGGATTTTGGTTTTGTTCACATTTGAGCCAGAATATTAAAGAGGAAATAATATTCTCCTGAATGTCAGAGTGTTGACAACAAGGTGGAATTGGAATAAGAGACTCTTTCAGAAAGAGATAGATGAAAGTCAATAGGAAATAAACAAGTTTCCTACAAATCTACTCACCACTCAGAAAATTTCCTCCAAGAGCTTATTTGTGCTCCATCATTGTAAAGGTTTTGTCACCTTCATGCAGTTTCTCTCATTTAGTAGACAGAGCTCACTGTGGATTATACCATTACTTATCATCACGTATGCCATATTAATATATCATCCCCACTTATTAATTGCATTGTCCTAGCTAAGCATTGTACCGCAATTTACCACCAAACCAAGGAAAATTGACCTGATTTAGTCATTCTTCCTGCTCCCCTGAACCTAGAACACTTGGGGTTTGACGTTTTTTTGGACTGGGAAAATAGTGTAAAATTTATATAGGAAGCAACAATTCTCTAGAGATATGAGAGAGCCAAAATCAATTTCTTTTCATGTTACATAACTAGACTGAAAATGACTGAGTAAAATGGAGGGAAGTAAAGTGAAATGTTCAAAGTGGGTTTCGATGGAAGAATTTTAATGTCAGAGCTTATCACATATGGGTATGTCACCCATAATATTTGGACAGCTATGGTTAGAAAGAAAAACAAGATGATTTCATATTCTATGAGGCAGAAAATGTGCTCACAGTATTTTTTTATTTAGTGAGGTTTGTCACCTATTTTCTAGAAAATGTTCCTGTATTTAGTGATGTGTATATATGCATAAAATCCTACACATTACTTCTGATTATGCTGGTTACTTACAACTTTTCATATGGGGGTTATTATCATTTTATAGTTTATATATGCCCATTATATTAAATATTTCTTTAGTGTCGATGGGAAAATAAATCATTGGTATGAGAAAACACTGGCATTGTAAGGTATTCATCTGGAATTATTCAACCTTTCACAAACAAATGAGAAAGATTATAGGATTAGACCAAATCCTGGATTTCTTTCCCTCTCTACCCATCTGTATTCATTATAGTTGAAAGATAGACAAATGAAGCTATTGGTAGCTCAGTCTTTAAAGCTCTATTACAATTTAAAAGCATTGAAAGAGAGAGAAAAATGGAAAAATCTTATCAAAGGCTGGAAATGATCATCATATTAAGTAGTTGAATATTCCTGTTTAAAGACAATGAAGAATGAAGATAGGTTGTATAAAGATATGACTTCCTTATTGGTATTACTCTATATTTTCAATTTCAAAGAGATTGAGCACAGAGCTGTTAAGGGCCTGTGCAGAATGTAGAACTGACAATTGGGCACATAAATGAAATAGGTCAGTGGTTTTCAGTTCTATATAAATTGCACAAGGCAAGCCCACAGCCTTGGCTAGAACTCACACCAGAACCCAAGACTTCTCTGGACAGTTGATCTGACTATTGTTATCCTTCCTGCACCCCAAGAGAGTGGACAGAGAAAAGGACACAGCCCGGGAGCACAAAGCTGCCCCAGGAAATGCAAAGGCTATCATTAGTCTTCTCCCCTTTCCCCAAAGCACCCTCCTTTTAATACAAGAATCCAACTTTTGTCACAACAGTCCATGGGCGCTAGGGGAAGCTGAGCACTTCCCTGTTTCCTGGGAATCCCTGAATGGCATCAACATAATTCTGTCTACCGCCACAGTGATTGATTCTGGAATAGACATGTGTCACAATAATAGATGCCTTCTGGGGATCTTGGATAGAGTGGTTTCTTTGTCTTTAAGAGAGGGCCTCCAGGAGAGATGCTTACTCTTCCTATGGACATGTTTATGATGTTAGGCCTGAAACTACTATGGCCAACTTGAAGAAGACGTATGGAAAAAGAAGAAAGAGAAATGAGCCAGAACCCTGACCAGACCATATCTGACCAATGCTTTTAGAGCTGTGAGCTAATAAATTTCTTTAATTGTTCATGCCACCTTAAGGGCTATTTACCTCAGCAAAGATTATCTCTCTTGATAGAGAAAGGAGGTCCACTTTAAACCCAAGTAGTTCCTTATCCAGAGGACCACCCACAGGGTCTGTTTCAAGGATCTCTTGGCCCATTTGATCTAATAAGAGAGCTATAGAGATGGTCTCCTCTGGTCCAGATTTATTTTTAAATTTCACCATTTGTGGTCATGCTCTTCAAAGTTCTCTGGTTTATAAGCCTAGAGCATGCCTCCATAGGCCACCCCTGCTAGAATGGATCCTCTGTATGCAATCCGATCTAAATCCTCATGCCTGGGTCCAGAATACCTGCCATGGTCACCTACAGGCTGTGGAATACAAATCAAGTGGTTCTTCTTTCTGGTAGTGCCTCATTTCAACACAATGTCTAAGAAGAAAACCTGTTGGTAGAAGATGCATTCTCACTGATAGACTCCTTCCTGCCTTCTCTAATTTCCCATGTCACTTTTTTTTTTTACAAAAATATTAGTCCAGGCACATCATCAGTTTCAGGAAGACCTGTTGAGTCCTTCTCATCTGAAATGGAAGCTATTGTGATAGAGGCAATTTGCCAGTGGAAAGGCTTGGTTAGGTGTGATAATAAAGCTGGCACTTAAATGATCTCTAAGTAGGCCCAGTAAGAATAGCTGGGTTGCACTCCAAGGGTAAAATATCTATAGTGGGGCTATGATATGCTACAAATAAACTTTTATAGTGAGAGATCTGTGATATTCGTGTTGTAGCATATTATAAGCTTGCAATCAGATAGGTATGTGTTTTGTACTTTAATAATATTATCAAGTCAAGATCAGTGGTTTTCATGCTTGGTTGGGAGTTGGGGGTAGAGTAGAACAGAGCATGTGGAAGTCATAATACTTTAGATCTGACACCTTAAAGCATGGATGTATTTAATACCATTCTAAATACTAGACCGATTTCGCAGGTAGAATATCCGACTCTATTATGTATTTAATTCCAGTGGCACTGGGCTTCTTTGTTCTAACAATAGGGCCTTTCTCTGTTCATTGTTCTAGCCACAGAAGTACAAGTCTAACAAATAAAAACAATTGCAAAGCAATTACAATTTTTACTATAATCTCTTCGATAATGCCAAATGGAGGTGACTTTATAACACACTGCAAAACTTCTAAAAGCCTTTTACCTGTCTATCTTGCTAAAGTCTCATGTATCAGGGTGTGGTAGATGACTCTAATTACTCTGACTCTCCCCAAATTCTTTGGAACTTCAAAAGCAGAACTTACTGGCCTTTCTTTTCTTTTTCTTTCTTTCTTTTCTTTTCTTTTTTTTTTGAGACGGAGTCTTGCTCTGTCACCAGGCTGAAGTGCAGTGACGCGATCCTGGCTCACTGCTACCTCTGCCTCCTGGGTTCAAGTGATTCTCTTGCCTCAGCCTCCTGAGTAGCTGGGACTACAGGTGTGTGCCACCACGTCCGGCTAATTTTTTTGTATTTTTAGTAGAGACGGGGTTTCACCATGTTGGGCAAGATGATCTCGATCTCTTGACCTCATAATCTGCCCGCCTCAGCCTCCCGAAGTGCTAGGATTATAGGCGTGAGCCACCGCGCCCGGCCTGGCCTTTATTTTCCTGTCCCTACTCTCTTACCTTCTGGATCTATTTTCCTAGAGTAAATTTTGGCCCTTTCCTATACAAATCAGTCAAGCCAATATAGGATTTTCTGATTTCTCAGTCACCCATTTTTAAGATCTGCATAGTGAGACCCAGGAATTGTGCATATGAGGACATAATTCTCCTTAGCATCACTTAAAAATTGTATTTATTCATTTTTATTTTTTAGCATCACTTTTGATGTGTCCAACATTTGCCTCTCCAACATCTCTTCCCGCCACAGCCCTACTTACATGGCACACTTCTGCCATCAAAGGGTTTTTAAGCAGAGGAGTGACATGATCATCCTTGCATTTTAGAAGGGTTGCTCTGACTGCTATTTGAAGAATAAATTGGGATTTTATTGGAGTAGGGAGAAGGAGAAGAGTAGGGAAATCAATTAAGAAACCATAGGGTTGTGCAGAAAAGAGATGTTGATAGTTTGGACCCGGGTGGTACTAGTGCGGCAGCAAAGGAGGTAGATATGAATTGAAAGGTTTGAGATATATTTTGGTAATTTCTGGCTAGGGAGGAAATAGAGCTGTTATCCAGAGTAGGAATGTAGACAGAAGATCTGGCTTATAGGGTAAAATATTGAGATTGGTTTGGGGCATGTTGAGCATGAGTTCTATGGGATATCTAGTTGAACTCTTCATTCAGCATTTGACTTAGGTAAGTTTAGGGGTGAGGGCTAGAGATATGGTTTTGGGAGTCATCAAAGCCACCTTACAGATGGCTTTTGAGCCCATGAATTGTGATGGACCTATCTTGAGAAAGCATACATACTACTGAGGGTGTTAGAGGGCTGACAGCAGAACCCCTGGGGGCACTACAGTCTAACAGGTGAACAAAGGAAACTTGAGGGAAAACCGGGAAAAAATAGGACAGACTCAGAACTCCTGGTTTAGACCCAGGGAAATAGAGTCCTTGGTCTGATCAATAAATAAATTAGACCACTGCAGGTACAGTGCTTACTTCTAAGTGCCAGCCTTTTACAAGGGCAGTGATAACAACTGTGTGTCAGAAGGAAGGCCACTGGATGGTGGGGAATCTGGAATCCATGTCAAAACAGAGTGTTGAATACCTTCATACCGAGATGATGTTTATCCTATTTGCTATGCAGGAGAGGGATTTAATTTTGTTTTTTTAGTTTCAGAAGGAATAATAAGGGATTAAGGAAGCACATTTCAATCAATATAAATAATAGTTTTTACCAGCTGTTAAAAAATGGAATAGGTTGACTTGTTTGGAATGAGCACCCTATAATAGAGGAAGTGTTTGGGCGGGACCTGGGTGACCCCCAGTGAGGCATGGTGGAGCAGGGATTCCAGTCCTCAGTATGAGATTTAACTATTGAGGTAGCTTCTCATTTTAGAAGTCAGTGATTCTGTTAAATTGGTGTCTTTCTATATGTACATATTTAATCATATATTGCAGGCCGCCACACACACAGCGTCCGTGTTTGTGTCAGTCAGTAAGCTTAGGGTGAATAGAAGGAGTGACATTTTATTCTTTGGAGACTCTAAGTGAAAGTGACATGAATCTTCACCATGTTCATATGGGCACTCATGAAATTTTGTTGAGAATTCCTCTGAGAGAGAACGTCTCAGTATTGAGTCAGTTTTGCGGCCTTGAACTGAGACAGTTGATGAGACATCTTATAATAAGAGGGCAAGATGCCCTAAGGGCTTCACATACATTTATATCAAAATGCTGTGAAGGAAAATCAATGTTTTGCTTCTGGCAGTGAAAATCCAAACCTCACCAAATTACTGGGGATGAACATTTTATTTTCAAACACTAGAGAGAAGAAAAATCCTCCACTAACCTTAGCAAGAGCTTCACTATGTCTCTGGTTGTAATGTGGTGTGATAGGCTTGGCAATGACCCTATTTTGGAGCTATAATTCATTCCTTATTTCATTCAAGTGCTTTTTCCTAAATCACCTTGGTGAAACCCTTCTTGATCACCCAATGTAAAATCTCACATGATGCAATATTTCATTTCTTCTTTCCCTGAATTATGTTTTTCCTTAATACTTGTCATCTCCAGAAAAAGGATCTCTTCTGCACAGCAAAAGAAACTATCAGAGTGAATAGACAACCTACAGAATGAGATAGTTTTTTTTAAATTATACTTTAAGTTCTGGGATACATGTGCAGAACGTGCAGATTCGTTATATAGATATACATGTGCCATGGTGGTTCACTGCACCCATCAACCTGTCATCTACATTAGCTATTTGGGAGAAAATTTTGCAATCATCCATCTGACAAAGGTCTAATATTCAGAATCTAGAAGGAACTTAAACAAATTTACAAGAAAAAACCCCATTAAAAAGTTGGCAAAGGACATGAACAGACATTTCTCAAAAGAAGACATTTTTGCGGCCAACAAACATGAAAAAAAGCTCAACATCACTGATCATTACAGAAATGAAAATCAAAACTACAATGAGAGACCATGTTGCACCAGTCAGAGTGGCAATTATTAAAAAGTAAAAAAAAAAAAAAAAAAAAAACAGATGTGGGCCAGGCACGGTAGCTCACACCTGTAATCCCAGCACTTTGGGAGGTCAAGGTGGGTGGATCATCTGAGGCCAGGAGTTCGAGACCAGCCTGGCGAAACCCTGTCTCTACTAAAATACAATAAATAAATAAAAATAAAATAAAAAGAAAAAATTAACCGGGTGTGGTGGCAGGTGCCTGTAATCACAGCTACTCGGGAGGCTGAGACAGGAGAATTGGTTGAACCCAGGAGGCGGAGGTTGCTGTGAGCTGAGATCATGCCACTGCACTCCAGCCTGGACAACAGAGTGAGTGAGACTTCATCTCAAAAGAAAAAAACAAACAAACAAAAAAAAACCCAGATGCTGGTGAGGTTGTGAAGAAAAAGGAATGCTTTTACATTGTTGGTGGGAATCTAAATTAGTTCAGCCATTGTGGAAGACAGTGTGGCGTGTCTTCCACACACTGGGTCCTGTGGGGCAGGGGTGTGGGGAAAGGCAGCATCAGGAAAAATATTATACCTAATGTATGCTGGGCTTTATATCTAGGTGATGGGTTGATAGGTGCAGCAAACCACCGTGGCAAACGTTTACCTACGTAACAAGCCAGCACATCCTGCACATGTATTCCTGAACTTAAAATAAAATAAAATAAGATAAAATAAAATACAAAGAAGGATCTCTTCACAAAGATTTGAGTGCAAGTGGTGTATTTGGGATGTGACTGCAGGAAGCCCAGTAGGGGTTCCCCTACTGGGGAAAGGAAGGAAGCCAATTCAGGGTGGAAGGAAGCAGGTTATTGGACAGCTGGGATTCAGTCCTGCTGGGGATCTCTGGCAGCCGGCACAGTATGTCTTGGAGTTGCTACATGTGAGGCAAAAGGAAGCTGGGGCGTTTATCTAGCCACTCTCATCACTCGGTGGTCAAAGGCTGCTGTGTGGGGGATAGGAGCTTTAAGTTCCCAGCTCTTCCAGTCTCTGTGCTTGGACATGTGTCCTCCAGCTGTCAGAGAAAGCCTCCTGCTTTATTTTGTAGTAGGAACCCGGGGGTCAGAGTGGATGGGAATGGGGAGTCTCAAGGGAATTTGAGAAGGGCACTGATAGTATCTGCTAGAAAGCTAGTTATTCCCTAATGGACTGGGTATTTTACTTGATTATCTCTATTGTGTCTGTCTCCCACTATCACATAAGCTTCATGAAGATGGACTTTTCTCCGTTTTGTTCACTGAGTGGTACTAGAAGCATGACCACTGGGTTATTCATTCAATATTTAACAGTTATTATTTAGTGCCTACTCTGAGCCAGGCAAGAGTACTGCTCTCATACTCTTTGATGTTACGATCTCCAGCAGGCTAGGTAGATCTCTGCTGTTTTTGCAGCTAATTTTTAGCCCATACTGAGTCAAGAAATTAAAAGGGTAAGATGATAATTAGACAAATACTTTGCTGTAATGCATATTTTTGGTAGCTAAATAAATAACCATGACAGCATGACCTGCTAGGCCAGAGAAAGATCAATAGGGTGTGGGAAAAATGCAAACAATGGGTTAGAGTGGCTACTCTAACCCCAACTTCCATAGACAATCTTCTTGCCAACTGAGGGGGCCTGGACACATGGAAACCCAAATCTAAAGCCTACCACCGGCCACTGATTGTATTCAGGTCTCAGGAAGTTGTAACCTTAGGATCAAAATCAAGGAAAATACTTTTGCTTAAGTCTGGCAAATTGCACCGATGACTCATTGAGTTTGTAATTAACACCTCTTTGAGAACATTTTTTAAAACCATGTACAACTGTTAAATTACATTGCCCTTGCCCTGAGCTTTTCTTCCTGCTACTGACTTTTTTCCTACCTGAGTTTAGAATGTTTATTTAAAAATATTTGGCCCATCTTTTCGGCTCATCACTGTTCTCTTTCTGAGTCCCAGTTTTATCCCATCTAGCTTCCTATTATTTCTTAATTTACAAGCCAATGTTTAGTTCTCACTTACCTGCTCTATCCTTTGACTCTGATCCATCCAAAACTTACTCCATCCCATACCCATACCCAAGCCCCTATTCCTTCTGAACACATTATGGATACAATTAATTATTGTTCTCAAAAACTATGAGCCCTAGCGTATTTTTAAATTTTAATCAATAGGCAAATGAATCTTGATTATACATTATTTGTATGTAGCCATACCTCTTTTCCCTTCTATTAGTGGTGTTAATCAAGGATTGATCAGACTGAAAACACTTTCAAGTTACATTTCTACAATTTCTACCTTTGAATTTTTCCTCTGTGGTCAAATCTGTAGGCAGCCAAAGGTATAGATAGACAGCCATAGTTCTAGTAATCATTCTTGTTAACACTCTTCAGTGATGCTTCTAATGGGAGACTTTCCTGTATCTAGCACAAGAATATGTACTGTTTTTAAATCATTCATGGGAACCTCTAGAGTGTGTCCCAAAGTGGGGGAGTAAATTTATTTCTAAATGCAAATTTGAAACATTTTAAAGTTTAAAGCAGGGAGAAAAAATTAGAGATGTTTGTTTTATATAGGCACATCTGGCTTGGTAATAAAACTTCAAGAAGAGGCACCTTAGGGGCTTTTGGTAAATTAGGTTATCATTAAATAACATTTTTGAATATTATTTATCCTGTGTTATTAAGCTAGGCATTGCCTTAAGCAAGGTGGTCATAGCTAAATGCCTGTAGGAAAATTAAACATGGTTTGGAAGGATCTGTACCCCAATATGTTAAAATTTACTAACAGCATCTGTGAGTACAAGAACTAATGTTACTGGGTCTCTTTTGTCCCAAAGATGGTATTTAGACTACAGCAATCAGCCAAATCATTAGGCCATGTGGGATCCACCAAGGCCTTCCCTGAGACCTTATTCTTTCCATTCCCAGAAGCAACCAACAACAGTGGCATAAACATGCAAGTGAACAAACCATGTGGTTCTGCAAACACTAAAAAATAAATTAGAAAAATAGAGAAAAAGCCTTTTCATTCTGTTAAAAATTAGGAACAACAAAATGTACATTTTAATCTATGAGGTCCCTTGGTATTCCATAAAGGTTTTCTCTCGAGTAAAATAATGTGCTTGCTGGTGTGATAAATTAGCAGACACCTTTTTTGGCGTGAAGTATTCCTGTGTTGCAAATCACTGATTTTATTAGGTGGTAGCACTAGCAGCAGTCTAATGCTGCCTCATGAAAAAATCCATAATAATTCAATCTAATTTTAATGATCCTGGAAAAAATAGTAGATAGAACAGTCTACTTGTTCATATTCCTAGTTTCTAGTCATGTCTGTGGAAGTGAATGTGATTCATAGACTTTTGTTGCTATTTTTTTTAACAATGGATGAAACCAACTCAGTTTATCTTCACCTGTCCAGTTCACACATCATCTCTCTCCTCAGCGTATTTCTTGCATCTTGTATATGTTTACAGCTTGTTTACTTATTCATTTGGTTTCTAAGCTCATTGGAGGAAGATCAAAACTAATTCAGTTGAACATTTAAACCCATTATAACTCTTCTGCATGGTAAAAATGCACATAATGGTTTACATTTTTATTTTAGAGAATAATTGAAAATAATTGTATAGAACATTCTCTTTGGGCATATAACTAGAAATATGAGGAGTCTCTAAGACAAATAAAAAATGGATCAATGCCAGTCTTGGAGTAGACTGTTACTCTGTCTTATTTGCCTTCTAATTTCATTTGTTTATTGATATGTAAATATTTATTCATGTGACACCTCTATGGTGTGAAAGTCATGCTATTTTCCTGCTAATGCAAACCCTCTGGGAATTCACAAGAACTTGATGAGTTCTCTCAAATAGGTCTCTATCTTTTCTCTTTGACTATAGGGAATCATTTATCCACCACAGGGTCAAAATTGGAAAAGAACAGGACACTATTATATTTTTGTATGTTCTGATTCTTGTGTATTGGTACCACTATCTACCCATCAATTAGACCATATGCATTTTTCAAATATCTCAGGATAAGAGAACATGCTACTTCTCAAGTTCCACAGTTGTTTAAATTACTTTTCTAGATACAGATAGTTATATTTGTTATATACAAAGTTATGTTATCGGAATATGTTCTTTGCCTGATTTTGCCTGTTTGAACTATTTACCAACAAAAACTGCAATTACTTTTGCACCAGCCTAATATTCACTTTAATAAAATATTACTTGGTCAGTTACCCATGTTTCTATTACTGTGCATTTTCTTGTACATATGCTGTTAGTGTGATGTATATTTATTGGTGTACAATTTTAGCAGTATGAAGACTGATATTATTCTTTTGTTTTATTACATTTTATATTTATTTATTTATTTGAGACATGGTCTCTCTGTGTTACCCAGGCTGCAATGCAGTGGCATGATGATGTCTCACTGCAGCCTCAACCTCCCAGGTTTAAGCAATCCTCACACCTTAGCCTCCTGAGTAGTTGGGGCCACAGGCACATGCCACCACGCCTGGGTAATTTTTGCATTTTTTGTAGAGATGAGGTTTTGCCATGTTGTCCAGGCTGGTTTCGAATTCCTGGGCTCACATAATCTGCCTGCCTCAGCCTCCCAAAGTTCTGAGTTTACAGGCATGAGCCCCTGTGCTCGGCCTGTTTTATTGCATTTTAATGGCTTTCACCACCATTTGTGTCTGATGCTACTAAGAAACGTATCCTTTAATAGATATATAATACTTTGAAAGTAAGTGGTGACAAGAATTTCCTAAGAGAAAATCTGATTACTAGAATTATAATAAAAAGATCTGTTCAGTTTCCTCAGTGAGACTTAGAAAAGACTCTAGTCTGGAGAAATACAGATTGAAAGTAATGCAGAGAATACTTGCTAAGTTTGCTTTATGGGTGTGCATGCCTATAACAGACTGTTTACCTGACTCATCGTTCTTGGAGGCCAAGGAGGCCACATTCTATTCTGACATATTGCATAATTACTGTTTTTGCAGACACTGATGATCAGCCCTAGAAGTCCTTGTGTTTTCATGGGTCAGATTCCATCCATTTCTTTAGTCCTACATTCCTATCCTTTTCTTTTTTTTTTTTTTTTTTTTTTTTTTGGGACGGAGTCTCGCTTTGTTGCCCCAGATGGAGTGCAGTGGCATGATCTCAGCTCACTGCAAGCTCCGCCTCCCAGGTTCATGCCATTCTCCTGCCTCAGCCTCCCGAGTAGCTGGGACTACAGGCACCCGCCACCACGCCTGGCTAATGTTTTATATTTTTTAGTAGAGACGGGGTTTCACCATGTTAGCCAGGATGGTCTCGATCTCCTGACCTTGTGATCCGCCCACCTCGGCCTCCCAAAGTGCTGGGATTACAGGCGTGAGCCACCACACCTGGCCATTCCTATACTTTTCCAGCCAAATCTACTTGCTTCATCCACTAGATTCATCATTCCTCAGGGGGGTAAAAGACTTATTAATTCTCTAAAGATAGAGAGCATATTCCAGATATCCTGTTTATCTGGAAAATAACTGATTTGGACTACACCATATAATAATCTACTCTCAAAAACCCAAAGAAGAAATAAGTGTCTTAATTTATAAATTTGGCTAATCTTTCTTGTGGCAGATGGAAATGTCAATAACCATTCATAATCTCTCCAACTGAATTACGAAGAGTATTTTGTTCTTAATTGGATTTTGCTTTTTAAGTATGAAAATATCTTACTGCAGCACATGGTTTTTGCTGTTGTTGCTTTCCTCCTGAAATATCTGCTAGGACTTAGGCTGCAGGCTAGTTGACTCTTTATCTTCTCCAGCATATATCAGTACTGGTACTGGTATCTTCAACATATAGGTTCAGTCTCTCCAATCCCTAAGTCAAACCTTAACTGATCCTGAGCAAGGTGGACCTTCTAATGGTGGATTTAGACTCTTGGGCAGATGGGTAAAGAATTACTGGTGCAGCTGTAGTTTCTGTATCCGTGTGATTGGAGTATGCTTGACTTGTCAGGTAGAGTTGGATTTTGGGGGTATGCATGCTTTAATACACATACAGTTCCTTACCAAGATGGTTATTTCTTTTATATGCTGATTCATCCTAATACTGGCATATCGCATTCTTCTTGACCACATTTCAAAATGCTCTCACTTGGAGCCCTACTTCCAAGAGACCTAAGTTGCCTGGACATAAAAATAAGATTGAAGGAATCCAGTTGTCCAGAAGGTAGTACACACCATCTCTAGAGCATGTGGGGGAACTTTTTCTGGTTTGGCCTAACCCATATCCACTCTCTGAATTCTTATATTCCTCCTTATAACTGTGATGTTTCCTAAATAATGGATAGCCTAACTTGGGAGGCAACTTGTACCCTACACTTACTGTCTCTTTTCTTTCTATTTTTAAAAATAGAGATAAGGTCTCACTATGTTGCCCAGGCTGGTCTCGAACTCCTGAGCTCAAGTGATCCTCCTGACTTGTCCTCCCAAAGTACTAAGATTAGAGGTGTGAGCCACCATGCTTGGGCATGTCTCTTAACTTTTCCTCAGTTTCTGAAGTTTTCCGTAGCATTAGAGCAATACATGGACTTTCCTGTATATGATGTTGTGGTGGGAAGATGTTTTTTTTATTATTTTTTTATCTTTATTTTTTTTTAATTTTTTAATTTTAATTTTTATTATTATACTTTAGGTTTTAGGGTACATGTGCACAATGTGCAGGTTTGTTACATATGTATCCATGTGCCATGTTGTTTTGCTGCACCCATCAACTCGTCATTTAGCATTAGGTATATCTCCTAAAGCTATCCCTCCCCTCTGCCCCCATCCCACAACAGTCCCCGGAGTGTGATGTTCCCCTTCCTGTGTCCATGAGTTCTCATTGTTCAGTTCCCACCTATGAGTGAGAACATGTGGTGTTTAGTTTTTTGTCCTTGCGATAGTTTACTGAGAATGCTGGTTTCGAGCTTCATCCATGTCCCTACAAAGGACATGAACTCATCATTCTTTATGGCTGCATAGTATTCCATGGTGTATATGTGCCACATTTTCTTAATCCAGTCTATCGTTGTTGGACATTTGGGTTGGTTCCAACTCTTTGCTATTGTGAATAGTGCCGCAATAAACACACATGTGCATGTGTCTTTATAGCAGCATGATTTATAGTCCTTTGGGTATATACCCAGTAATGGGATGGCTGGGTCAAATGGTATTTCTAGTTCGAGATCCCTGAGGAATCACCACACTGACATCCACAATGGTTGAACTAGTTTACAGTCTGTGGTGGGAAGATGTTTGATAGCATTCCCAGAGATATATAAAACCACAAGATAAGTTGGTTTAGTTTCCCAAAAGTCAAGCTATTATTTCCTAAAGTTCTCCAGTTTAGCTTGGGCTCAGTGGGAATAGTTCTGCTGCTCTACCTGGTGACCACTGGAGCTACAGTATTTAAGATGGAGTGTTTGAGATGGTTTCTTTCTAACATGTCTGGTGCCTCAGCTGCAAGAGCTGAAGAGCTGGTGGTTAGCCAGGCATTTCTTTCTCTCTCCACATAGTCTTTCCATTAGGGTAGCTGAATCTTTTTACGTGGTGGCTCAGGGCACCAAAAGAGAGCGTTCCAGGAAGACAAAGCTCATTGTGAAAGTACTTACTAAACTTCTGTTTGCATGGTACTTGCTATTACTCCATTGGGCAAAGGAAGTCACATGCCCCAGCCTAAGGTCAACGTGGAAAGGACTTGAATATTGAAGATATGATTCACTGGGAGTCACCAATGGAGTAATGTGCCATGAATTTTAAAGATGAAGCATGTAATTTCAAGATAACTTTACTCTTATGGTGGGCCAGGACTCAACTATACTGGATAGCGCATTTCCTTTTTTCTGTTGCTGAGGACCAGTCTAAGCCAGTTTAGTATGCACAACTATTAGCTTCTTTTTGGTATATCTTGGGAGTTGTTAATGATTGGAGGTAATGAGGGTTAATGACTCTCTCATAACCTTGTATCAGGTTATTAGGAAAGCAAGTCCCAGACCAAATTCTGCTATTCGCACAGAGTAGCAAGTCTGAAAGCAGGCACAAAACAATCCTAAACTACTCGGTAAACATCATTTAGGGATCTAGCCTAGGGCTCTATTCCTAAGGATGTAGGTTCCAGAGCTCACTAGAATCTTACAACCTCTGTGTAAGCGTGGAGAACATCCATAAAATATTTCTGATTTCCCAAATGAAAGCCGAATTTTTATCAATTAACCAGCCACAAATTCCACCAATAAAAACCCACTTCTAACGTTATGCTGATAAGAAAAGCTCCAGCTTTGATGGAAGAAAATAATGACTGAAGACCTTTTAGTCTTTTCTAGTACATGACTTTTCTAATAAAATTAGCTAATCATCCCCAGAGAGTAGATTTATGATCAGGGCAATATCCTGTAACAAGAGTGTAACTGTAACTGACACACACAATCTATACTAAAGAATATTAAAATAAAGTGGGGATAAGTTGGTCAAAGGGTGCAAAGTTATACTTATGCATGATAAACAAGTTCTGCTAATCTATTTAGCAGCAAGAGAGTATATACTGAATATTCTCCCCATAACAAGGATGATAAATATGTGAGGCAATGGATATGTTAATTACCTTGATTTAATCATTTCACAATGTATACATATATCAAAACATCACTTTGTACACCATAAGCATATGCATTTTTTAATTTGCCAATTATACCTTAATAAAGTAGGGGTAAAGTATAGATACTGTAATATGTGCCTTTAAGGGTGCTTTGGTGGAAAAATTGGAGAAGCCTTCACCAGCTTCACCAGAAAATTAGGACCTTGAAGATTATGCCTTGCGTATGAATTGCTTCTGAGAACAGATTGGAGAAGCATTCACCAGCTTCACCAGAAAATTAAGACCTTGAGGATTATGCTTTGTGGATGAATTGCTTCTGAGAATAGCAGCATCCCAGTTCTCAAGGAACTGTTTCCAAAACAAATCTAAGTTTCGTGCACATACGAAAAATCCATAATGTTAAAAACATTTTATAAAAATATTTTCTTGTATTTTAATTGTTTGTTTTCAAACACACACAAAAGTAGAAGCTATACCCATCACTCAGTTCAGTGACTATCAGTATATGACCAAAATGCTCTATCTCTAACCCCCGTCCCTTTCCTCCCTGCTCTTTACACCAGGTACATTATTTAAAAGTAAATCCCAAATATAATGCCATTTCATCTCTAAGTACTTCAGTGTATATTTCTAACAAGGGATAAGGTTCCTATTAGCCTAAGAATAATACCATTAATACGCCTAAAAATGAACAATTCCTCCATGTTGTCAGTGTTCAAATTTCTCTGAATCATAATTATAATTGCAGATGCTCGTTGACTTACAGCAGGGTTATGTCTTGGTAAATCCATCATACGTTGAAAATGTTGTAAGCCAAAACCGCATTTAACACACCTAATCTACTGAACATCATAGCTTAGCCTAGCTATGTGCTTAAATGTGCTTCGAGCACTTACATAAGCCTGCAGTTGGGTAAAATCATTTAACACAAAGCCTATTTTATAATGGTGTCTAATATCTCATGTAATTTATTGAGTACTGTTCTGAAAGTGAAAAACAGGATGGTTGTATGGGTACTCAAAGTATGGTTTCTACTTAGTGCACACCAAAAAATTGTAAGTCAGGGATCACCTGTAGTTTGATTCAGGACTCAAACAAGATTGCATTTGGTTGATATGTAACTTGGGCCCTTATATTTCCTGTAAATTGGTAAATCCAGAGCAGGGTTTTTCAACCTCAGCGCTGTTATCAGTTTGTACTGGATAATTATTTGTTGTTGGGGGGCTGTTCTATGTTCTAGGTTGTTTAGCAGCAACCCTGGCCTCTGTCTACTAGATGCCAATAGCACTGGCCTCCAGTATGACAATGAAAAATGCCTTTAGACATTGCCTAATGTGCCCTGGGGGCAAAATTGCACCAGTTGAGAGCAACTGAATGGGATTTGATCCCATTTGTATTTGATATTTTGTCAAAAATATTTCACCATTGATATTTCTTATTGCATCACATTATAAGCATCTCTTTTTGATCATGGGTCCAAGTGCTGGCAACATGATTCATTTATGGCAAAGTTTCCCATTTATCTTTTTTTCTTTTTTTCCAGACAGAGTTTTACTCTGTCACCCAGGCTGGAGTGCAGTGGCACGATCTTGGCTCACTGCAACCTCTGCTGCCCAGGTTCAAGCGATTCTCCTGCCTCAGTCTCCCAAGTAGCTGGGACTACAGGCACCTGCCACCATGCCTGACTAATTTTTGTAGTTTCACCATCTTGGCGAGGCTGGTCTTGAACTCCTGACCTCGTGATCCACCTGCCTCAGCCTCCCAAAGTGCTGGGATTACAGGCATGAGCCACTGCGCCCAGGCAGTTTCCCATTTATGCTGAAGGATTTAACAGCTGCTGATGATCATTGCCCAGATCAATTGTTTTATTAGGGATTTCAGGAGAGATTTTCTAATTTTATCTTCTTTCTTCACCTATTTTCTGGAATTCTTCTATATAGAAGAACTTTTCCTCCTTAACTATCTGATTACCATAAAATAATTTCTACAGGAGTGGGAGAATAAATTTAGTTCATTCTCATTATTTACCATTTTTCTGAAAAATGAATTGGTGTCCAGTTAGTCTTTCTCCTCTTTTTTTTTGAGATGGAATCCCACTCTGTCGCCAGGCTGGAGTGCAGTGGCGTGATCTCAGCTCACTGCAACCTCCACCTCCCGGGTTCAAGCGATTCTCCTGCCTCAGCCTCCTGAGTGGCTGGGATTACAGGCATGCGCCACCACGCCCAGTTAATTTTTGTATTTTTAGTAGAGATGGGATTTCACCATGTTGGCCAGGGTGGTCTCGATCTCTTGAACTCGTGATCTGCCCGCCTCCCAAAGTGCTGGGATTACAGGCATGAGCCACCGTGCCTGGCCTGAGTCTTTCTTTTAGTATAACTCTGAACTCATGGCTTTAAAAAATAGATTTGATGCATTTTAATCCACTGTGATCATTATTTTTTCTGATGCTCAAATTGCCCTGTGGGAAATAGGAGCCCCTTAAAGTTTGCTCCTGTCTCTTTGACAAGACGGTGGTCTTTAGTAAGTTTTAAATTTTCTGGTATGACAAGGTGTTATAGGATCATCTCATACAATTCCCTTTTGTAGCCTTGAAGTCGGCTATTTTCCTAAGAAGTCTTGGTTTGTTTCACTGGGAGGTGTTATATAGAGATCATGATCTGTGTGCTAGGGGTGCTCATTGATTTTGAGTTATTATTGCTTCTGGGTTTTTCTGGAGAATGGAGCATGGAAGTAAGTTTTTCTTTAAAGGGGAAAAATTAAATGAGTTCTCACTGATGTTTCTAATCAAATTTAGTGTTATAAAGATTTTTATTTAATTCCTTTGATATACCATTTGCATTTCATTTCTCTTAAACTAAACATTTTATTTCTAACAATAATTACTTGTTTTTTATTATATAAGTTTCAAAATAATAATATTATTAGTAGTAACAATATTATTATTGAATGTAGTTTAGGATTTCCTTGCAGTTATTTTTATTCTTAGGATATATACCTTTGGGGAGAGAGAGATTGTTTCAAATTCATATATTGAAACTTAATTACCAGTGTGATAATATTAAGGGTGGGGCTATGTAAAGACACAGCGTTGATGTTCTCAGGAGGATGTAGCAACAGGGTGCCATCTTAGAAGTGAAGAGGAGCCCTCACCAGACACTGAACCTGCTGGCACCTTGATCATGAACTTCCCTGCCTCCAAAACTGTAAGAAATAAATTTCTATTATTTATAAATTACCCAGTCTCAGGTATTTTATTATAGCAGCATAAACAAACGAAGACAGCTTCTCTGATTTGGAGGGACATATTCAGACCATAGCAGAAGTCTCGCTTCCATCTCTGCCCCCTCCACTCTATTCCCTCCCTTTTCTTAGAGCATGCACCCTCAGTGGAGGTGATACTCTTCCCGAGAGAGTAAAAATTTATTTGGGTGTTGTGTTGTGTGAAAAAATTTTAGTAGTCATAATGGTTTGTGGCCCTCCAAATCTCAAAATTACCTAACGAAATCTTGTTTCTTAGTGTTTAATTTCTGTCATTAGAGAGAATTTAAACACTTCAATTTTTCCTCCAGGAAGATGATAAAAAAGAGATTTAGAAACACTGCTCTACAGGTGATCATCTTGTTATATTTGAGTATCCTTCCATTTAATCAAAATATATTCATATAATTAGGCATATGTACAAATATAAGTATTTGTATTTTTTTCTTTCTCAGATAAAAGGCACAAGCCTTATGCATGTGCATACACACCGTCCTGCCCTTGCTTTTTTTTCACTTAACAATATATTTTGGAGAAAACTCTATAGCAAAATGATCCCCAGCTGAGAGTAATGCTGTATAACAGTACTAAGAGCTTTCTCAGTACTTTTTTTAAAATTTTTTTTTAGATACAGCTATAATTTTATTACAAAACCATTCTTTTGGCATTAGTTGGTTACAGTGATAGCAAGATAATGTGAGTGTGCAGACCAGCTCTGATGGAACCACTGTATTCCCTGCTTACTGAACCAAACTTCGGCTACCTCACATCCATTACATACAAGTGACCTGCAGTTATTACTGCTACAAATCTTGAGGCATGTACCACTGAGGGAGGAGCTGATGCTAAGGGATTAGATTATATGTTGATAAGACTACAAAAGTTCCTTTACAGGACTTTTTCTTCCTCCTCCCATCCAATGACTTTGCTTTAGAAGAATCACATTACTTAGAGCTAGTCTGAGTAGCAGCAGCACCCAAGGAGCATCAGTTCTTGTTACAAAGCAATACCTGTGTAATGCACTTTTACACCACAGGCAAAGGGGAGGACCACTCTCGTTTTAAACTCCTGCAGGGTCCCTTAATAAAAAATAAAAGCATTCCATCAAGTTCTTCTGGGTGGTGTTGTTGCTGTACATTTGTTGGTGAGTCATTTTCTGTGCTGTGTTTGCTTTGAAGGGATCTTCCATTATATCTCCAATATTCCTTTCTTATAGTGTCCTTTTCTTTAGCTAGGATTTCACATAACTCTAATGCTTTATTAAGAATAGAGCATTATTGTCACACTGGTTTTCTAGCATGTCTTCATAGATACCCACAAGAAAGGCAATTAGGTAGGGGGAACTATGACTTGGTTGTAAATCAAGTAATTGATTTAACAGATTAGGATATTTGGAAAGAGCACGATCCTGCAAAATCCCTTTCAAATAGTTCCATGCACTTTCATTATGTGGTACTAGTTTAATGATTTCCAGAGTGTATTGGACTTCTCTCTCCAATACAGCACGATCATTGTAGCCAGTGGTGTTAGAAATAACGAAGTATCTTTGGTTCCAGACAGAGTTATTTCTCACATCCTCTTTGAGAAGTTGGTCCACATACTGCAGCTCATTATCCCAAAGTTTAAAGTCCTGAATAACCCACTGTCGATGCTGCCATGCATGATAATTCTTTGCATCCTGATTAAGAATATCAGCAATAAATTCAAGCTCCTGAGATGGATCTTTTAGCCATTCCACTAATATTCGCCTATGATGCCAAATTTGAGAGTTTTTGGGCTGCTTCTCAATTATTGCAGTGATGTAGTTCATTTCCTCATGTAGATCCTTCTGAAGTGACTTTAAAAGAACTCTCCGGAAATGCCACACTATATAATTGGCTGCATTTAACTCAATAGCATCCGGGTTAGCTTAAAAGCTCATTCACTTCTTTCATCACGCTGCAGGACAGCTCGGAAATAATCATAAACATCTCTAACTGTACAGGACGTAGGAGGGTGAGTCCAGGCTCACAAACCCGTCGTCCATGGGGGACGCCATGGCTTCCCCAGCCTCGGCCGCCATCTCTTCCTCGTGCTGCTGCTGGGGCGGCCTCTCAGTTCTTTTCATGGCAGCGTCATACCATTTTGTGCATGTACCATAGTTTATTCAAGCAGTAGCCTATTGATGGGCATTGAGTTGTTTGTAGTCTTTTGCTATTACAAAAGTGCTGCAATAAATGCCCTTATGCTTACTTATATCATTTTACTTCTTTGCTAGTGTATCTTTGGTAGGATTCTTATAAGTGGGATTGCTGAGTCAATGTGTAAAATTATATGTAATTTTTCTAGATATTGTCTGAATTCCCCTCCTTGGGGGTTGTACTACTTTACATTTCCAACAGCAAGATATAAGGGTGTCTGGCTTGCCATAACCTCACCACAGAGCATGTTGTTAAGTATTCGTAATTTTGCCTATATGTTTAAGAGACATTTATTTTTCTTTTTCTGTGAACTGTATCATTTGCTCATTTCTCTACAGGTATCTTCATATTCTTTTCTAACAGTTCCCTATTAGAGATATTAAGACTTTACAAATGATTTATGTTGCAAATCTTTCCCCAGAAACCTCCATAAAAATTTGTGTTTGTCTTTTGATTTTGCTTATGTTATTTTTCAATGCAAAAGTTTCTTTGTTATGTGTGATCAAATGTATCCCTTTTCCTTTATCACGTCTGGCTTGTAAGTCAAAGAAGTTTTCTCCGATTCCAGGTAATAAAAGAGTAACCCATACTTTCTACTAATTCTTATATAGTTTATTTATTCATTTATTTAACATTTAGATTCATTTGGAATTAATTCTGGCATTTAGTGTAAGAAATGACTCCAGTTTTATATTTTTATACATAACTAACCAGATGTCCATTAGATAGTCCATTTGTTCCCTACTGATTTGAGATGCTGCCTTTATAACCTTCTAAACTTCCATTTTCAGTGCCGTATACTTTTGGATTTTAATTTATTTTTCTATTGATCCATCTACCAATTTGTATGCTTATACTGAAGGCTTTATGGTATGTTTTAATATCTAGTGGGGCTAGCCTCCCTTCCCCATTGTTATTTTTTATTGTTTCCACTGATATTATTGCTTATTTCAAATAAAATATATAGTTAACTTGTCTAGCTCTGAGAAAAAAGTGATACATACAGGCATACTTCAGAGATATTGCAAGTTCAGTTCCAGACCACTGCAATAAAGAGAATGCCACAATAAAGGAAGTAACATGATTTTTTGGCTTCTCAGTGCATGTAAAAGTTATGTTTACACTACAGTATAGTCTATTAAGTGTGCAATTGTATTATATCTGAATAAATAATGTATATTTCTTAATGAGAAAAATACTTCATTGCTAGAAATGCGACCATCTAAGCCTTCAGCACACGGTAATCTTTTCGCTGGTGGAGCATCTTGCCTCATTGTTGATGGCTGCTGACTGATGAGGGTGGTGGCTGATGAAGGGCAGCTGTGCAATTTCTGAAAATCAGACAATAGTAAAGTTTGCTGCATTGATTGACTCTTCTTTGATGAAAGATTTCTCTGTAGCATGTGATGCAGTTTGATAACATTTAACCCACAATAGAATTTCTTTCAGAATTAGAGTCAATCCTCTCAAACCCTGCTCCTGCTTTATCAACTAAATTTATGAAATATTCTAAATCATTTGTTGTCATTTCAACAACGTTAACAGAATCTTCACCAGGAGTAGATTCCATTCAGGGAACCACTTTCTTTGCTCATCCATAAGAAGCAACTCTTCATCTCTTGAAGTTTTATCATGAAAGTACAGCAATTCAGTCATATTTCCAGGCTCCCCTTCTATATAGTTCTCTGGCTTTTTCCACAATATCTGCAGTGACTTCCTCCACAGAAGTCTTGAACCCTCAAAATCATCCATAAAGGTTGGAATCACCTTCTTCTAAAATACTGTTAATGTTGATATTTTGTCCTTTCAGGAATCAGGAATGTTCTTAATCGTACTTAGAATGGTGAATTCTTTACGGAAGGTTTTCAATTTTACTTTTCTAAGATCCATCAGAGGAATCACTATCAATGGCAGCTATAGCCTTACAAAAAGTATTTCTTAAATATTAAGACTTGAAAGTTGAAATTCCTCCTTGAACCATGGCCTGCGGAATGGACGTTGTGTTAGCAGATGTAAAAACAACATTAATCTTCTTGTACATCTCCATAAGAACTCTTGGGTGACCAGGTACATTGTCAATAATCAGGGATATTTTGAAAGGATTTTTTTTTCCTGAGTAATGATCTCAAAATTGGGCTTAAAATATTCAGTAAACCACGCTGTAAACAGATGTGCTGTCATCTAGGCTTTGTTGTTCCATTTATAGAGCACAGGAAGAGTAGATTTAGCATCATTCTTTTAAAATAAACTTTATTTGAATTTATTAATAAATTTTTATTAATAAACTTTATTTTATTTTAAATAAAACTTTATTTTTATTAATAAACTTTATTTATATGAATAAAAGAACTTGAGACAATTTAGCTCAATTTTAATAAAACATTTCCCAAGCATTATTTTGACCAGGTAAAGTTATGAACATTGACAGTGTCCATTATATAACCACACTTGAAGTTATTAAGGACTTAACCATTTTCTAGTATTAGCCTATTTTCTACACTGCTTTTCACATATATGCCCATTAACAAATGTAATGTCTGTTAGATTTATTGGTTTATGAGTGTTTCTGGAAAACTGCACTATGTGTGAAGACCAGTTTCCACTCTGGCATTGCATGCATCCAAATATTAATGCACAGAGGTACAGAATCAGAGCAACAAGAGAGCATATTCAAACACTAGCATGCCTCATTCCCCTTTTTATTGCTTATTTTGCTTAGTACTTCTTAAAACAAAAATAAGAATCTTGAATTCAACGTTCAACTGCCAAAGAAAGAATAACAGCAGGGCACATACTCAGGGCTCGAATGAAATTGTAAGCACTATCTGGGGCCAAACAGAGTAGACATTGATATATATATATATCAAAACCTTATTATCTAAAACTCTCCTACACTAGGGCCTTCCAAACAAATTGGTAACAACATGATTTATGTTGAAATATACACAATAAGTAACAGTATGTTCTTTGGGAATTTAAGAACTCCGATTATCCAAATTTGAATTCACGTCTGTAGGAAGTGAGAAGCTTGTACTAAGCAACTGTGCTACATTTCTGCTGCAGTTAGGTTATTTTGGACAATTATACCTGAACTATCCTTGGTTTCATCCAGCAGAATGTATAGGGTACAAACAGGAAAGAATGTCAGCCAGTTAGGGGTTTAGTAATGCATGATTTTTATTCTCTTGTTCTGAGAATTTGTATAAAAAATTTAAACCAAGGAAAATAACGCAAGATGTATGGACCTCTTGTGCTTTCTAAAAGAAAAGAAGGTACCCACTAATTTGCTCAGATATATCAGGCTTAATGATTCTATATTTTGAAAAGACTTTAAGAATGGTTTCTAATACAGGAGAGGGAAAACATCCACTATCCCTTTTCAGAATTTAAATGGAGGGCGGTAAACATTCTTTACACCCAAAACCTACGGCAGCAGTTCAAATTTGACCAAGGTAAACGTAGAATGGAGATGTTCTAAACACAGCTAGGACTCAGCAAGTCTAACACACTAAAATCATATGATTACACTTTAAAAGAAAATACACAAAAACCAAATAGAAATTTTGAGATTTTTTTCATTTGAAGGTAATCTTAATGCTATTAAATTCACAAATGCTGATTTAAATACCCACTCCTATTTATCTAAAACATATATTTTAAACACACAGATATCTATTCTCTCCACATGTCAGCACCCATTCATATCATGGTTTGGAAATGGGGAGAATAGATTCCCCTTAAACTGAAAGTCAGCAGGTGTTTCTTTACAGTTAACTTTAGCAACATTCATACAAAATAATAATTAACAATGATCTTCTTTACTTGTTAACACACAAGGAAACACCTTCAAAACTGCATTTTGTTAAAGTTTCTGTACTAAAATGTAGAAAAACTGAACTACACAAATATTGAAAAGTTAAAAATTCCTTTTTATTCCTGGTACCACTACCACAATTTACAGGGCAATATACCTGATGTAATGAAAAGAAAAAGATAAAGACAAAGCTACAACAGATAAAAGACCTCAGGAATGTACATCTAATTGACACTACATTGCATTAATCAATAGCTGCACTTTGTGCAAACTGTGGCTATGACAGCCCTGAACAAGAAGGGTTTGCTGTTTAAGCTGCAGTAACTTTTCTGACTATGGATCATCGTTCCTTCTGTGGCGGATTTTTACAGTTCCTCTAACGCATTTGGGACGACTGTCTCAAAGTAACCTGCAGCTTTCCTGACAACTCCTTACTCTCTGTCTTGCTAAGAACTGTAGCCTTTTTCTGCTGTTTTTAGAACCTTCTGCTACCATATCCACCACTTCCAACACCAGTCCCAACACCATAGGGACTGCCCAAGCTTCTTCCACCGAAACTGCCCTCTTTCATGGGTCCATAATTTGATTGCTGTCGTCCACTATAATTTCCAAAATCATTATAATTCCCACCACCACTATAGTTACCACCGCCAAAATTCCCTTCTTCACTGTGACCATCATATCCTCCACCACCGCCACCATATCCACCACCTTGGTTTCCATATCCTAGTCTACCACCACCATAGCCCCCTCTACTACTATAACCAGGACCACCACTGTAGTTGCCACCATCACCTCCAAGTCCATTATATCCACCATCACCTCCTCCATAACTACCTCTGCTGCCACCACCTCCACCACCATAGCCTCCTCTTCCAGCAGTTTCCACCACAGCCAAAATTATCTGCACCACCTCCAAAGTTTCCTCCACAACCCGTAAAATTGCCAGATCCACGCCCACGACCTCTCTGTGACCCAGCAGACTGCATCTCTTGTTTAGAAAGGGCCTTTTTCAGTTCACAATTATGCCCATTATTAGTGTGGTATTTCTGAACAACAATTTTATCAGCTGTATCATGATCATTAAAAGTTTAAAAAGCAAATCTTCTCTTTTTTCCATTCTGCTTATCTTCCATAACTTCCATGCTTTCAATCTTGCCATACTTTTCAAAACAGTCTCTCTAATTATATTCTTCTGTATCTTCTTTAATACCACCAACAAAAATTTTCTTCAGTGTTAGAGACCAGGCTTTACAGAGTCCTCTGTAGAAACAGCTCTCTTTGGTTCCACTAAACGCCCATCAACCTTGTGTGGTCGAGCACACATTGTTGCATCCACCTCTTCAACACAAGAATAAGTCACAAAATGAAAGCTCCTGGAACGTTTAGTTTGGGGGTCTCTCATTACCACACAATCTGTCAGTGTGTCCCATTTCTCAAAATGTTCTCTTAAATCTGTAGTTTCACAGCTTAGACCACCAATCAACAGTTTTCTCAACTGTTCTGGTTCATTCGGATCATGGCCCTCTTCCCCCTGGCTGCTGCGACGGCTGGAGTTGGGTTGGGGGTGACCTGGAAGTGGTTTTACCTCCATTTTGAGAGATTTAGCGTCATTCTTAAGGGCCCTAGGATTTTTGGAATGGTAAATGAGCTTCAACTTCAACCTATGAATTCAACCTGCTGTATTAGCCCCTAATAAGCGAGTCATTCTGTCTTTTGAAACTTTTAAGCCAAGCATTGACTTCTTCTCTCTAGCTGTAAAAGTCCTAGATGGTGTTTTCTTCCAATAGAAATCTGTTTCGTTTGCATTGTGTTATTTAGTATAGCTACCTTCATCGATGATTTTGGCTAGATCTCCTGGATAAGTTGTTGCAGTTTGTACGTTGGCACTTGCTGTTTCACTTTCCACTTTTATGTTTTTGAGACCGCGTCTTTCCTTAAACCTCATGAATCAACTTCTGCTCTTTTGCTAGTGTCCAACTTTTCTTCTTCAGCTTCCTCACCTCTTCCAGCCCAGCCTTTGTAGAACTGAAGAGAGTTAGAGCCTTGTCCTGGATTAGGCCTTGGCTTAAGGGAATGTTGTGGCTGGTTTGATCTTCTACACAGATGACTAAAACTTTCTCTAGATCAGCAAGAAGGCTTACATTCTTATCATTCATGTGTACACTGGAGTAGCACTTTCAGTTTCCTTTAAGAACTTTTCCTTTGCATTCGCAACCTGGCTGACTGTTTGGCACCAGAGGCCTATCTTTCAGCCTGTCTTGGCTTTCAACATGCCTTCCTCACTAAGCTTAATCATTTCTAGCTTTTGATTTAAAGTGGGAGACTTGCAACTCTCCCTTTTACTTGAACACACAGAGGCCATTGTAGTGTTATTAATTGGTCTAATTTCAATATACTGTTGTGTCTCAAGGCAATGCCAGGCCTGAGGAAGGAGAGAGATGGGGAAATGGCCGATCAGTAGAGCAGTCAGAACATACACAACATTTATTGATTAAGTTCATTGTCTTATATGGGCTAGGTTCATGGCACCCCAAAACAATTACATTAGTCACATCAAAGGTCACTGCTCACAGATCACCATAACAGATATAATAATAAAGAATTCTTTGAAATATTATGAGAATTACTAAAATGTGACACAGAGGCACGAAGTGAGCACATGCTGTTGGAAAAATGCCACGAACCTTCAATATGTTAAAAATGCAGCATCTGAGAAGTGCAATAAGGTGAAGTGTAATAAAACGAGGTATGGCTGTCTTTCTCATTGGGATTATGTTAAATTCATAAAGTCATTTAGGGAGAACTGACATTTTGATGATGTTGAGTTTTCCTAAAAGAAGCACAATGTGCCTTTTCATTTGTTCAAGCCTATTTCTGTGTCTTTCCCGAGCGTTCTACAGTCTAGACATATTTTGACTGTCATACCATGTAAAGAGCAAGGCTGTCTCCTTCCCATCCCACACACAACTTCCAGTACATATGGTTTCAGACTCATCCTTTCATTTTTGTAGCCAGGATCATTTAAACCTGATTCTGCCTTTCTGGAAATCTGGGAGATAGGGAGAAGAATTGTACATAGAATGATGAGGGTATGGGCTTTGGAGTCAGACTGCCATTGGGTTAAATTTGGCTCTGTCATTTATCAGCTCTGTGACCAACAGCAAGTCCTCATTGGCAAAATAGAGATTTTTAGCTGTATTAGTTCATTCTCATGCTGCTATAAAGACATACCTATGACTGGGTAATTTAGAAAGAAAAGAGGTTTAATTGGCTTGTGGTTCTGCGGGCTGTACAGGCTTCTGCTTCTGGTGAGACCTCAGGAAACTTAAGAATTATGGCAGAAGGTGAAGGGGAAGCAGGCATGCCTTACATGCTGGAGCAGGAGGAAGACAGAGTGAAGGGGGAAGTGCTATACACTTTGAAACAACGGAGAACTCTATCACGAGATAGCACTAGAGGGATGGTGCTAATATTAGAAATCACCCCCATGATCAAATCACCTCCCACCAGGGCCTACCTCCCATATTGGGAATTGCAATTCAACATGAGATTTGGGTGAGAGACAGAGACAAACCATATCATACCTTTCATGGAAATAAGAATTGGATAGGATAACATATGTAAAGCAGCTAGCACAGCGCCTTATATGAATAAGAGCACAATTTAAATGGTAGCTGTTACTTGCCCTGGGCACTGAATTTTCCCAGTAACTATTCTAGTAGTGAATAATTTCCAGTATGGAACTGAAAACCCTATCACAGGCCTCCTGATGTGATGTGTTTGTAACATATCATACACTGTTACATATATTTAAAAAAAAACTATCCATCTTCCACCCATGTTAATTTCATTGATTCCTGGCAATACCATGCTATTTTGAGGTTTTCCTTTTTCCCATGAGTTGGCATTTTTCAGACTTCATATTTTGTCTCACTTTTACAAAATGCTGGACTAACCTGAACTTAGTGGCAGAAGCTTCACTAGTCTGAACAGTGATGGATCATCTTTTCCTGGAAGCCATCAATCAACAGTAGCTAACAAGAATACGGAGTGGGGCAGGAGTGGGAGGGGGTGCGAAGGTTACTTTACTTGGTTCAGTGACTACTTGCTGTGAGCTCTTTTGATTGATGTAGTAAAAATTTCTGCTGATTGCGTCACTATTTCAGGAGAGTGTTGACTTGCTTTCCCCAAGCAGATTTCCGATTTTAGTTGAGAATCAGCATTCTAAACCCTTACCATGTCATGCAGACAGCAACATTAATTGAGCACCCACTGTCTGCTGACCGCTACACAGCAGAGTTAATAGTAAGTAGAAGGCCAGGGATGGCTTGTCTTAGGGGTTCGGTCTGGCTGTACTCAGGGGACGTGGGCCTGGCTGATGGGCAATTTACTGATTTAAGGAAAGTGGGCTGGTGAGTGCTCAGCCACCATGGAGGGTGCAGGGCTGGGTGTGCCGGTTCACCTGACATGAAGGTCACCACAGGGAGGCCAAGGTAGGGGCAGGAATGAAGATTCTTTGTTGTAGATGCAGGGAGTGAAGCTTGGGGCTGTGGTCAATAGACCAAGAAGAGGTAGTCATGTGGTCCTAAAGCCTCAAATGAAAGCTATGGAAATTAAGCAGATGGTGGGGCAGAAGGTAAGCCAAGGTCAAAGGCAAGTAGCAAGCATTTCTCTTGGAAGGTGGGTTGCCCTGACAGGCTGTGAGGGGAGGTGCCACCCTTTGCAGAGGACAGCACAGGACAGCCCTGGGAGTCGAGCCAGTGAGCAGGGTCTCAAAGGGACCCTGACCTCAGGGTGGGAGAGGCCCTGTGCCTGGAGCTAACAGGCTCCACACTCCATAAGCACAGCTGCTGTACCCAGCAGGGATGGAATCATATCAATATTGGCAGCACCTTCATTTATTTAGTGCTTTTAATGCTTCAGAGAGCTTTCTCCTCTTTTACTGCACATGTATAAAGTGCTGCACTTTCCCTGGGGAGACGATGCCAATAGCTTCTCATCAGCTCTTGCCCTTTGTGTTGTTTTCCCAGAAGTGTTTATAGACTCGTTTGATTAAACCACACTTTTTGGTCTCATGATAATCCACAGGAGTTGGAAATGTCAGAGTGAAACCATGTATTGTCCATATCCTCACACTTTTTTAATTTTTAATTTTTTTTTTTATAGATTTGGGGCATATAAGTGAAGATTTTTTTTACATGCATATGTTGTGTAGTGATGAAGTATACTCACACTTTTGTGAGATATGAACACACACATTCATTTTTTCAACTGAAAATTCTTGTGAATGCACAAGGTAGCAGGCGCTGCTTGGTGCTATACATGTACACATATTTCTATATAAAAGATGTGTGTATATGTTATTATCCTATAAAATCTCCTCCTACCCAGAGGTCAGACTGGTGGTGGCCTCAAACATTCAGAACACGAGTTGGAAAAGGGTCGTAAGGGAGGCTAGAAGCTGCAGACCGTTAGAGACTTTATTCCATAGGAAAGACAGAGTTGCCCTCAGGTGGTTGCTCAGAACTACTGTGTGTATAACGCAGCAGATGATAGCAGCAGGACTCATTGACCTCTGTGAGAAATGACAGCTGACAGCAGAGGAAGGGGACAGAAGAACTCTTGAAAGGAGAATCATTTCTTTTGAATTCTCTCTGGTTCTTCAGCACAATGGTCTGAGGCCATTTTGTTCTGAGCAGTGCTACATTAAATAGCACAATAATTAATAGTCAAAATGCTACTAGCTCATATTTGCATAGCTTTTTAGAAATTACAATTCTTTACAGTATATGGTCTTATTAAATCAATGCAAAATCCTTATGGCAGCATCCATCAGAATCACCTGAAAGTTGTTAAAACACACATTGCTGCTTGCTTGTCCCTACGTCCTCCCATCTTGAGTTTTTGATTCAGTAGTTCTGAAGTAGCGCCCCAAATCAGTCTTCCTGACAATTTCCCACACGACTCTGCTGCTGCTGGCTGGGGCCACACTTTGAGAACCACTGCCCTCTGGGGTATGCTTGGCTTCTTGTATTATTACTGTCACTATTTTACAGAGGAAAAATAAAGTTTCAGATAATTTGAATTACTTAACCAAGGTCACCCAGGTGGCAGATTTCAGACTTCAGTTTAAGTCTTCGAAGAATAAGCCATATGTTTTTTCAACTATGTGCTATTGTCTCAGATTTTTTTTCCTAAAAAATGAGAGTTTAACATGTTAGATTTTCTTCAAAGTACTTGGAATTAAAACCTTGTCATTGTAGTTTATGAGAACATTTATGTATGTGGCATATATTCTTCTTTGACAATACTGGATGGGGTTCTTGGTATGTGTAGCTTCTGGGGCACTTAGAACATTTAAATAAATGCTAAGAAATTAGGGTGACTGGATGGAGAAGGAACACATGGAGGAAGTAGGATTTGAAGTGACTGGGGCAGGTGCAAATCGTTTGGAAAAGAGCCATGAAGTAGTGGAAAGACATGAGAGTTAGGAGATCAGAGGGAAGCTGCTATTTTAGGAGCATTTCCCTGCATGGACAATTTAGCTAACCCAGAATGATTGTATTGACTTTAATTTGATGTTGGTCTTCTCTAGAGGGAGTCTGTAAGGGTTTTTTTCCAACCAAACAACCGTTCTGCTTCCAGGTTAAGAATGCCTAAGAAAATACCCTATTATGTTCATGGAATATCCTATGATGTTCAAGAAAATATCCCTTATGTTCATGTTTATGTGTCCGTTTTTCTTTTCTGTGAGTGATTTCCCAGGTCCTTTCTAAGCCAATTACAGAATTATGAAGAAGCCTCTTAAGCATCTCTAAAGGTATTTTAAAGAAAATTTCGAGATCACTTATGTCCTTTCATTTCAAGACTGTGATTAATACAAGCCTGCTATGGTTGAAATGTGCCCCCCAAAGTTCATGTGTTGGAAACAATCCCCAATGAAACAGTGTTGAGAAGTGGGACCTTTAATAAGTGATTAGGTCCTGAGGACTCTGTCCTCATGAATGAATTAATGTCATTATTGCAGGAGTGGGTTAATTATTGTGAGAGAGGCTTTATTATAAAGGCAAGTTTGGCCCCCTCTCACTCTCTGGCTCTTGAGCCTGCTCTCTTGCTCTCCACCTGCTGCCCTGGGATGATGCAGCAAGAAGGCCCTCACCAGATGCAGGCCTCTCAACCTTGGACTTCTCAGCCTCCAGAAATATAAGAAATAAATTTTCTTTGTAAATTACTCAATCTTTGGCATTCTGTTATAGCAACACAAAATGGACTAAGACAATGTCCATTATACAAAAGTGGGAAAAAATATTTTATATATTTATATAACTAATATATATTGTTTAATCTGTGCTCCTTTATTGGAATTCTAATTGGTTGCAGTTTTTATTTTTCACTTTAATTACCAATGCTTATATAAACATTCTGATATATGCATCCTATGATAAGCAATATCCTTGGATAAATTTCTAGTAGATTTTTAGCATCTAAAATGATGTACTTTTAGAGGATTTTAAAATACGTATTTATAAATTGACTCCCAGGAAGATTAGGATACTTTTATTCTCCTACTAGCTGTGAATAAAAGTTCCTGATTTTCTGAACTCTTACCAGTATTAAATATATTTGATAATATATTTATATATATTTAAAAAAGCTTTGCTAATCTTATAGTTAAAATGTATTTAATTGTTTTTTTTTTTTTTTTTTTTTTCCCGTTTCATTTTATTTTTTTTTTTATTATACTTTAGGGTTTTAGGGTACATGTGCACAATGTGCAGGTTTGTTACATATGTATCCATGTGCCATGTTGATTTCCTGCACCCATTAATTCGTCATTTAGCATTAGGTGTATCTCCTAATGCTGTCCCTCCCCCCTCCCCCCACCCCACAACAGTCCCCGGAGCGTGATGTTCCCCTTCCTGTGTCCATGAGTTCTCATTGTTCAATTCCCACCTATGAGTGAGAACATGCGGTGTTTGGTTTTTTGTCCTTGCGATAGTTTACTGAGAATGATGTTTTCCAGTTTCATCCATGTCCCTACAAAGGACACGAACTCATCATTTTTTATGGCTGCATAGTATTCCATGGTGTATATGTGCCACATTTTCTTAATCCAGTCTATCGTTGTTGGACATTTGGGTTGGTTCCAACTCTTTGCTATTGTGAATAGTGCCGCAATAAACATACGTGTGCATGTGTCTTTATAGCAGCATGATTGAAATGCAAATCAAAACCACAGTGAGATACCATCTCACACCAGTTAGAATGGCCATCATTAAAAAAATCAGGAAACAACAGGTGCTGGAGAGGATGTGGAGAAATAGGAACACTTTTACACTGTTGGTGGGACTGTAAACTAGTTCAACCATTGTGGAAGTCAGTGTGGCGATTCCTCAGGGATCTCGAACTAGAAATACCATTTGACCCAGCCATCCCATTACTGGGTATTTAATTGTTTTAACTTGATTTTCTTTGATAACTAGAGAGGATGAAGTTTTTTTATATGCTATTATCTTCTTACATGTATTCTCCTAATGAAATTATACCCTTTAGCCTATTTTTCTATTGGGTTGTTAGGCTTCTTTAAAAAACGATTTGTAGTAGCTCTTTATCAATTAAGGATAAAATCACCTATCCCTTATTTATGTTGGAAATATTTTCTCAAACTGCTGTTTGCCTTTTAATTTCATTTTATATTTCTGGAAGAATTTAAATTTTTTAGTTAATCAAAAATTCCTTCCTCCTTCTCTTCCTTCCTTCCTTCCTTCCCTTCCCTTCCCTGCCTCCCTCCCTCCTTTCTTCCTTCTCCCCTTCCTTTCTTCCTTCTCCCCTTCCTTCCTCTTTCCTTCCATCCATCCATCTTTCTATCTGTATTTTTATCTTTCTCTCCCCTCCCTCCCTCTCTCTCACCCCTTCTCTCTTTCTTTTCCTTCTCAGTCTTTCTCTCTCTTCTCAGTCTTTCTCTCTCTCAAAAAAAGGCAAGATACTGGTGAAGTGGGCTCATACATTTTAGAAAGGCCCAAAGAGAATTACCAAGAATTGCGTAAGAACGTTCAGTGTCATAAAACCTGTAGTTCTGTAAGAAGGTTCTACCTAGATAATAATGTAATTAGGGATGATTATGTCATTAGGGATGATGTAGGCAAATACAAACTCAGCAACCAAAGTCTACAATAGGCCATGTGTGAAATGTTTAAATATTATTGAACACATGCCATAAAAGAATTGCTTCTTGTCTTTTGGAAGTTAAAAATAAACTAGATGTAGGTTTCTCACTTATGAAAGTAATACATAATTTTGCTAAAAAATTAAGAAGGCCACCAGAGGCCTTCTCACACTGTAAGACCTCTTCCTAATAGTTTCTTGTGTATCCTTTTAGAAAGTTTCTACATATGCCCAAAAATAGAGAATGTCCCTTAAAACACCTCCTCCATAGAGACATGAGATAATACTGAATGTAGTATTCTGCAGTTAATTATTTTGTTAATCAATGTCAAATTTTAGACCTCTTTTTACATCCCTACATAATAATCTACTAGTCTTTACTGTATACACTAGTATGCTCTATAAATATATCATAGTTTATTTGACTAGATGTTTCTAGATGCACATTTGATTGGTTCCAGATTTTAAAATTTTATTACTATTATTTTTTAAAGAGATGGGGTCTTGCTATGTTGGCCAGGTTGGTCTCGAATTCCTAGCCTCAGGTGATCCTCCCATCTTGACCTCCCAAAGTGCTGGGATTACAGTCATGAGCCACCACACCTGGCCCTAGTTCTGTATTTTTGTTCTAAGAAAAACTGCTGCAATGTGATTATTGTACAGTTAGCTCTTTTTTTTTTTTTTTTTTTTTTTTTTGAGATGAGGTGTCACTCTGTCACCCAGGCTGGAGCGTAGTGACATGATCTCGACTCACTGCAACCTCTGCCTCCTAGGCTCAAGAGATCCTCTCACCTCGGCCTTTGAGTAGCTGAGACCACAAGCACGTGCCACCACACCCTGCTAATTTTTGTATTTATTGGTAGGTATGGGGTTTCGCCATGTTGCCCAGGCTGGTCTCAAATTCCTGAGCTCAGGCAATACACCTGTCTTGGCCTCCCAAACTGCTGGGATTATAGGTATGAGCCACTGCGCCCAGCCTGTGGTACAGTTAACTCTTGAACAACACAGGTTTGAACTCTGTGCATCAACTTGTAGGTAGATTGTCTTCCACTTCTGCGACCCGTGAGACAGTAAGACCAACCCCTGCTCGCCTTCCTCAGCCTACTCAACACAAAGATGATGAGGATGAAGACCATTATGATGATGCACTTCCATTTAATAAACAGTAAATATATTTTCTTTTTTCATTATTTTCTGTTTTTTTTTTTTTTTTTTTTTTTTTTTTTTTTTAAGGGGAGTTTCACTCCTTTTGCCCAGGCTGGAGTGCAATGGCGTGATCTCAGCTCACTGCAACCTCCGCCTCCCGGATTCAAGCGATTCTCTTGCCTCAGCCTTCTGAGTAGCTGGGATTACAGGTATGTGCCACCACGCCCAGCTAATTTTGTATTTTTAGTAGAGACGGGGTTTTACAATGTTGATCAGGCTGGTCTCGAACTCCTGACCTCAGATGATCCGCCCACTTTGGCATCCCAAAGTGCTGGGATTACAGGTGTGAGCCACTGCGCCTGGCCGATTTTCTTATTTACATTTTCTTTTCTCTAGCTTACTGTATTGTAAAAACATAGTGTATAATACATGTGAAATAAAAAATACGTTTTAATCAATTTTTAATGGTTTCAGTAAGGCTCTGGTCAACAGTAGGTTTTTTGGCAAGCCAAAAGTTATGTATGAATTTTTGCATTGTTCAAGGGTCAATTGCATTTATATTTATTGTGTATTGGTCAAGAAATTTGTGGATAAAATCTCTGATGTAAATTCTTGCAATAGAAAGTATGTGCATGTAAAACTTCAGAAGAGCCCTCAAAATATGGTGCCAATTCATTTCCTTACTGACAGTGTATGCAAATATAGAGGAAAGCTTAACATGTATATTTCAATTAAAAATTGTTCACAAAATAGATCAGATTTGCCTAGTCTCAAACCAGAGTGCTACACCGAGCTCCTAGAAGCAGAGGTCAATGAGAGACTAATACAGAAATTACTGAAAAATCAGAATTATTTCAGAAAATAGGCTAAGTAGACATTAAGTCCCTCTGTTTTCCATTTTTGAGTCATAGCTCTTACATAATTATCCTTAGGAGATTGTTTCTAATATTTCTCTTTTTAATAATTTCAGCTTTTATTTTAGATTCAGGGGGTACATATGCAGGTTTGTTACCTGGGTATATATGGCATGATGCTGAAGTTTGGGGTACACTTGATCCCGTCACCCAGGCACTGAGCATAGTACCCAGTAG
Source organism: Symphalangus syndactylus (assembly GCF_028878055.3). Lineage (NCBI taxonomy): Eukaryota > Metazoa > Chordata > Mammalia > Primates > Hylobatidae > Symphalangus > Symphalangus syndactylus. The sequence goes on from NC_072432.2 coordinate 55,999,030, forward strand.
TCTTTCAATCCTCGCCTCCTTTCCCTTCCTCTCTGCTCTAGTAGTCCCCAGTGTTTATTGTTGCCATCTTCACGTCCATGTATACTCAATGTTTATAACTTATAAATGAGAACATGCGATGTTTGATTTGCTGTGTTCCTGTGTGAATTCGCTTTGTTTCTAATATTTCAATCACATATTTTGTTGGCTATTCATTTCCCATCCTTTGAGTTGCTTCTGTTTGCCCTGACTTAATTCCTTTTTAATCATATTGAATAATTTCTCTCATTTCCTTTAGGAGTTATTTGTTTTCTCCATTTCTCAGGTACTGCCTAATTATTTGCTGTGTGGATGTGGGTGCCTTCATGCCTTCATGCTTTCATATTTGCCTACCTCAGTTCAATGATAGTGCCACTCGATATTAGCTTCAAATGTTTCAGTATTTTCCTTGATCAGTAGAGCTTTATGCATGTGCGAGATTAGTGGTCAAAGTAATAATTATTTATAAGACCTAATGTGATTAATTTTGTTATTTCCACTATGAATGCAAATAAAAATGTATCTCCAGATGTGATCTTCTTATGTAAGTCATTTGTTTGATAAAACATAATCTCTATAAGTAATTAATGTTCACATTCTTTTCTTTTTTAAAAACCACTTTATCAGGGTATGAGCTGTACATATAAGAATACACCTGTGGGGCCGGGCATGGTGGCTCATGCCTGTAATCCTGGCACTTTGGGAGGTGAGGGCAGATCACTTGAGGTCAGGAGTTCGAGACAAGCCTGGGCAACATGGTGAAACCCCGTCTCTACTAAAAAATACAAAAATTAGCTGGATGGGGTGGCACATGCCTGTAGTCCCAGCTACTGGGGAGGCTGAGGTACGAGAATTGTTTGAACCTGGGAGGTAGAGGTTGCAGTGAGTCGAGATCACGCCATTGCACTCCAGCCTAGGTGACAGAGCAAGACTCTGTCTCAAAAACAACAGAAAAAATACACCTATGAAACCATCACCACAATTTATGCCATAAACATACCCATATGCATCACCTCAAAAAGTTTCCTCCTACTCTCTTTATTATTTTTTATGATAAGAACACTTAATATAAGATCTATTCTCTTAGCAAATTTGTAAGTAGACAATGTAGTATTGTTATTGTTTACATTCCTTATGAGCATTCACTAATGACTTTTCAAAATCATTCTGACAGCTTTACATTTCATATATTATTAAGCAATCTGTATAATGAGCTTGTTTATTTGGATAAGACAAGTTCAGTTTTGTGGAAAATTTTAGGTTGAGATCTGACAGCAATAAAAATATGGTAACAAATATTAACAATTTTTACCTCTGGATAGCGGGGAGTTCTTTTTATTTTTTTTTTGCTTACCTAAGTTTAAAAATTTATTAATAATAACCACATATGGCTTTGTTTAAAAAATAAATATCATTTTAAACACAGGGTGTTTTTCTACAGAGCGCAGAGAAGATCCATGGGAAGAAAAAGAAAGGAGTGTAGAGTGTAGAGTGTATGAGATGCTGGCTCACAATTTATGATTCTGTTCCTTCAGTGATTCTTAAGGGAGTTGAGCAAAAGTAATTTTTATGTCCTTTATTCTTTCTAGAAATGGATTATTTAAGCACGTGAACATACTTAATTTTTCAAATTTTATGACCTTTTATATGAAAAAACAAAACAAAACAAAACTGTGAACACTAGAGACTTTCCACTTGCAAAATAGTCTTTTCAGGTTTTCCTGAGCAGAATTCTATGGATTCAAAAATGAATATACTAAGCATCTATATTAATTTGCTGGGCTGCCATAATAAAGTACTACAAACTGAGTTGATTAAATGACAAATTCATTTTCTAACAGTTCTGGAGGCTAGAAGTCCAAGATCACAGTGTTGGCAGATTCTTTCTGAAGGCCATCTTCTTTTTTATTATTTTGATAGTTTTTGGGTACAGGTAGTTTTTGGTTGCATGGATGAGTTCTTTAGTGGTGATTTCTAAGATTTTAGTGTACCCATCACCTGAGCAGTGTACACTGTACCTAATATATAGTCTTCTCTCACCCTCTTTAACTTTCTCCCTTCCCCAAGTTTCCAAAGTCCATTATATCATTCTTATGGCTTTGTGTTCTCATAGCTTAGCTCCCACTTAGAAGTGAGAACATAAAATATTTGGTTTTCCATTCCTGAGTTACTTCACTTAGAATAATGGCCTCCAGCTCCATCCAAGTTGCTTCAAAATACATTAGTTCGTTTCTTTTTATGGCTGAGTAGTATTCCATGGTGTATATATACCACATTTTCTTTATCTACTTGTTGGTCAGTGGGCACTTAGGTTGGCTCCATATCTCTGCAATTGTGAATTGTGCTGCTGTAAAAATGCATGTACATGTGTCTTTTTCATATAGTGACTCCTGTTCCTTTGGGTAGATACCCAGTAGTGGGATTGCTGGATTGAATGCTAGATCTACTTTTAGTTCTTCAAGGAATCTCCATACTGCTTCCACAGTGGTTGTACTGATTTCCACACTCATTAGCAGTGTAAAAGTGTTCCCTTTTCACCACATCCACACCAACATCTATTGTTTTTTGACTTTTTAATTATGGCCATTCTTGCAGGTGTAAGGTGGTATCTCATTGTGGTTTTAATTTGCATTTCCCTGATGATTAGTAATGTTGAGCATTTTTTTGTATGTTTGTTGGCTGTTTGTACATTGAAAGCCATCTTCTCTTTGTGTCTTCACATAGTCTTTCACCTGCCTGTGTCTCTGTCTAAATTTCCTCTTCTTAAAAGAACATCAGTCATACTGGGTTAAGACCCACCATAATGATCTCGTTTTAGCTTCGTTCTATAAAGACCCTCTCTCCATAAAAGGTCACATTCTGAAGTACTGTAGTTAAGACTTCAACTTCTGAATTTGGGGCTGGGGGAACACAATTCAATCCATAACAACATCTGAAAAACTTTCCTCTCTGTTGAGAAGCTCTTTGGTTCTATAACCACATAGTGGATGTTATATAGTGGTATTTAGCTTTTTTTTGAGTTAGGAATTTTTTTGAAAATGAAAAGTAGGGGCTTGGAACCCAGAAAAAAGCACATATATATTAAGTTTCACATCAAGGAGTTTACAGACAGCTACCCCTATCCTCAATCTCTTTCTCTCTATGGACCCCTAGGATCAAGAACCCTGGTACAAATGCTATTACAACCACGAAGTCAGGGAATTCGTGATCAAATCCATCAACTAGCTCTTCGTAAGTCACACAACTTAGCAAGGTTCATCAGTGCTAAATTACAGTGGTGTATCTTTCTCCTGAATATTGATAATTGAAAGCAGTCCTCTAAAACTCACCCTCAGTCCAGCAAAACCAAAGTCTAAGCACAGGTCAGCAGCTCTTCCGAATGACTGGAACAGTTCTCTCAGTTTCTAAAGATGTCTCCTGATGCCAGATTTTAAGCACAGATCAATCGTGAGGGATGACAGTCCTGCTTTTGGGCATTCCCTGGGTTTGGGCCTATTAAGGATGAGATGCAGCTATGCTTGGCTACATCTGGAACACCAATGAGGTGTGGTCCAGCTTTGGTTAGTCGTGGATAAGAGAAATGTTGGCTAATTGGGTGGACTTTCCACTTGGGGCTCTTTTCCATATAGAACCCATCAATGCATGAGGCTTAAAAGGAATTTAATATTACTTGAAACTGGGTCAGATTTCCCGGGGCTGTGTCTCTAATCAGTTCCTGAAAATGAGGATTAAGACATCTTTAGCCTTGTTATCATTTGTAAATAAAGAAGGTGGAAAAATTGAAGTCAGCATTTATAGAAGTGAGCTTGAGACGGGCCCTGTGCCATGTCTATAGAGCTTCCTATAGAATATGTGGACTTGAATTAATGTCTGGGCCTGGGGCTGAGAATATTTGAATAATCCTTTTTTTTTTTTTTTTTTTTTTTCTGGTACGTTATATGAATGTGTCCATCTGAGGACAGTTCGTCACTTTTTGTTTTGTTAGTGCAACACTTTGGCATGGTTTGTGAGGAAAAGTTATTAATATTTGGGTTCATTTTTATTTCAGTGTTCTGAGAGATTATGTAGTTCTAACTTTCACCTTACAATGCATTTAGATTTAAGTCCATTGTTAAAACAAAATTTAAAATGCTTAGTCAAGAATACAGTGAAACTGGAAATCACATAAAATTCTGCAGTATATAGCTACATCAAAATTCCATATACACGTGAGAAATACAGTAAAACAAAAAGAAGCTTACAAATGTACCAGAAATTTTTAAATTAAATTATAAATTTTGAATGGCTCTGTAGTTTTATATGAATGTATTTTATTTTCTTTGTCTTTTTATTCATGTGAAAATTTATGTACTTTTAAACCTATGTTGTTTTAATATGTTTTTTCTGGAAATTAATTGCTCACTAAAAATTATTAACAAAATCTACTTTCACTAAAAAAAGTTGATTCAATAATGTACGAAATAAACCTATGTAATACATAAAACTAACTTATTTAAAGAAGGGAATTAGAGATCCCATACTTGATAAATGAAATCAGTACCAATATATTAATATTTTTATTTCTTTTCTTAAATATAAAAACTTTTTCAATGTACTGGTTGTTTTTTTTGTCACTTCGTCAACCTGTCTGTGCTATTTAGGTGAAAAAAACTCACGAATATACAAAATTAATGTTTTTTTCTTCCTAACAAGACTCTTAGGAAAAGGTTTATGGGTTTGACATTACATTAAATACTCAAAACAATGCTAATAGATGAAACAATTATCAACTTTTAACCTTACTAATGGAAATAGTATTTACAGTTTTGGGTACAGATGGCAAGAGTTCCTTAGGATTAATTTTTTAAAAAAACCTGACTTAAGAGTTTATTTGGATTTCATCAGTTTTCCTACTAATGTGCTTTTTCTGTTCCAGGAGTCAAGCCAATATACCTCATTGCATTTACAGTGCATTTTATTTTAGTCATTTCTATTGTTCCCATATTTTATAATAATTGCCAAGCAGCAGACATCCTGACCATTGTGTGTGTGTGTGTGTGTGCTTGGATTTTTTTTTCCCTCTTCTATGGCAGAATGGTAAAAGTCATCTTTTGGGATTTATGGGATTTGGAATCAAAGTGACCTGAATTGTTTTAAAGTGACCTAAATTTTAACCCAATTTTGCTACTTAATGTTGGGGCATTGATTAAATCACCTACGCTCTCTAAATTTAAGTTTCTTCATCTGTAAAATAGAAATAAAAATGGTAATAATACCTATCTCAGTGAGTTGTAGGGACTATATATGAATATACAATAAACTACAGTAGTGATCGTTGCTATTATAATTACTTATTGTCTTGTGAAGATACTAAGGGAAAGAAAATTATCTAGAGAACAGATTGTCAAGGATGATTTTTAAAAATGGGGGCGGGGGAATGGCACAGAAAAACCACAACTTGAAAAATCAACTCTGAAATAATCAAGAATCAATTGCTTGGTAAAATTAAGGAGGTTTTCTATTTCTTGCCAGCATATTTATATCAAAGTGTGTAACATGGGGCCTGTTTTGTTACTTGGCATGTTCCCGGCCATTTGCAAAGAAAATGTTCAGCAGCTGTTGCTCTGGGAGGCAGATGGATGGATGACATTTGTGAATTGTATTTTTCTGATGGAGAAACTGAGGTACCAAGTGGTTAATTGTTTTTCCCAACCTTCCACATCCATGAAATATCAAATTTGAAATTACAGTTCATGAATATCTTCTGCCTTCCAGCTATGCGCTGTAGAAAGGAGTTACCAGTGGGTGAGATGGGAAAGGTGGTGGGGCTTGCTCGCAGGGAGGCCAGCTGAAGAGTGGGGCTTTTGTGTTTGGTACAGATGGCCAACTGGTAGTGCTTACCAGGGCTTCCCTCCCCTGCAGCCCCCCCACCCTCAAGTGACAGCTTTTTGCATCTTCTTGTCTAATTAAACTACCAACAGAGAATGCCAGTTATCTGCTTGTGTGACACCTCTGAATATTAAGTAGCTTTTGTAATTAATTATTTTTTGAAAGGCTTGATCCTCCATAATTAAATAAATCTTTGAGAATTAATAATAGGTTAGCACAGTATATGGACTGAAAAACACCATGAGTGACAACTTGGCTGTGAGGGAAGAATTTTGCATCCAATATAGTGTCGTTATTGATCAATCTTTGAGGCTCTGAATGCTCCCAATACTAATATCACAATGTTTTTTCTTTCTCTGTATTCCTGTGCACCCAAGTGGAACCAATAGTTCTGCACGGGGTAAGATATAAAAATGCAGATTGGCTTAAATATCTTACTGCCCAACAGGGCAGTCTGTGTAGTACAGGAGAATATGCCATAAGCAGCTGTCTGGCTCATGTCGCCCTTAGAGTTGTGACTGTGATGCTGTTCAGTAACTTTTGTGTCTTTTTGTGCTGGCAGTGACATGGAGACCAGATAATGGATGCTGGCAGGATCTGGAAATCAAAGCCATGGAAAGGGTGCCGCTAGTCAGGTGGCCGTGTTCTCTGAAGAGCTTGTGGGGTTTTGCAGACAGGGCTGGCTCACCCCAGAGGACAATCTAGTATGTCATCACTAGTAGATCTAGATGAGGAGCCTGCTTTTTTTTTTTTTTGCCTTGGTGGGGTCAGACAGCTGGGGAAGCAGGACAGACCTGCTGCTGCAGGGATATTCTGTCTTCAGGACCTGGCATCATGTGATTTGGTTAGTTTGATGAAGCTGTTTAATATTGATCTTTAGGGGTCTAGGCTGTTTGCTGCTCAAATTGTATAGCACAAGTGTTTAACCAGAAGTAGTGTGGTGGAAGGGACTGTGAGTAGAGTGAGGTGAGCAAAAGTGGAAAATGGGTTATACCCATGTGTACATTTACAGACGATTTCCTGTCCGTTCCTTTCACCTTGTCCCCTTCTCTTTCCTCCATCCTGCTTTCCAATCCCCGTCTTTCCCCTTGTCTATGTGTCCTGAGTTTGTACTCTTGTTTGGTTGGCATCAGCATTGTCTTGCTTAGATTTTATCTTTGAGAGGAGTGGGATTAGCATTATAGAATTTTAGATGTAGATGATGTCTTGGGAGTTCTGGACAAGCCATGGAGACTCTTACAGATTCTGAAAAGGTTCCAGGGTTCCTCCCAGGGGTTTGACTTTTTGCTAGATAAACTCCGAGAACCTGTGCAAATGCAAATTAGCAGGAACCCGAGGAGTTCTTACCAGCCCAAGGGAGGCAGGATAGCCTAGGGATGAAGATCATAGCTGATCAAGTTAGACAGTGGGGGTGATCCCAGCTCCACCATCCTGTTTTGTTGCCCTGAGTAAATTATTCAGCTAGAGCTGAATTCTAGTTGTAAAATGAGGTAATAACAGGTATTCCACATAGGATGCTGTTTACAATAGCAAAGTCATGAAACCAACCTGAGTGTCCAACAACAGTTGGTTGGATAAAAAAAAATATGCTGTGTGTATAATATGTAGTATACACCATGGAATACCACACAACCACAAAAAAGAATGAAATCATGTCCTTTGCAGCAATATTGATGGAGCTGGAGGCCATTATCCTGGTGAACTAATAAAGAAGCAGAAAATCACATATCATATGTTTTCGCTTATAAGTGGGAGCTAAATAAGGGGTGCACATGGACATAAAGATGGGGAAAATAGGTTCTGAGGACTCCAAAGGGGGTAGAGTGGGAGGAAGGTAAGGGTTGAAAAATTACCTACTGGGTACAATGTTCAATATTTGGGTGATGGGTACACTAGGAGCCCAACCCCCATCATTACACATGTAATACCCATGCAACAAACAAGCACACGTGCCCCCTGAATCTAAAATTAAAACAAAACAAAGCAAAAACCTAGGAGTGCTATCTGGCTCAGAAACTTAGGTGTAAGGATAATGGTTCTTATAATAATTATCATTGTAATAATTGATATACATTGAATAATGTGTACTCCATATATCTGGTCTTTTGACATAGTTAATTTCGAATAAGTACTATATCTGTATGGCTTAAAATTAAAAAATTATAAGAGAGATTTAGTAAAAATTTCCTTCCTTCCCTCTACTGAGTTACCATCTCCCAGAGAAATAAATAATGACTGCTTTTCATTTCTTGTATAACCTCCCAGAGATGTTTTACACATAAACAAGAAAATATGAATATATGTACATACATACGTCTGGAGAGAATATATCTTTTCCTCCTGCTTCATGGCACAAATAGTAGCGCATTCTACATTGTTCTTCACTTTGTGCTTTGTCTTTAGTTAATCCTCACGGCAGTCCTACATGGAATAGCTGTTATTACCTCATTTTACAATTAGAATTCCGCTCTAGCCGAGTAATTTGCTCAGGGTAATATAGCAGGATGGTGGAGCTGGGATCACCCCTGCTGTCTAACTTGATCAGCTACGATCTTCATCACTGGGTGATCTTGCCTCACTTAGGCTGGTATGGGCTCCCCAGGGTTCCTCCTGATTTGTTCAAGTTCCCCAGGGAACCCTGTGTGGTACTGACTCTAACCACAGACTCCAGCCAATAGTTAGGAGTGGCAAGACTCATTCGGCTCTGCACCAGTTGGCAATTTTTCCCATGAAGTAATGATTTTTAAAAACTGTAGTCAAATACACACGTAACACATAAAATTTACCATTTTAACCAAGTTGAAGTGTGCAGTTTAGTGTTAAGTACATTCCCATTGTTGTGAAACCTATCTCCAGAACCCCTTTCATTTTGTGACACTGAATTTCTATACTCATTAAACAACTGTTCATTCTCCCCTTCACCAGCCACTGGTAACCACCCTTCCACTCTGTGTCACTAAGAATTTGACTACACTAGGTACTTCCTGTAAGTGGAATAACACTGTATTTTTTTTTGTGACTGGCTTATTTCACTTAGTGTAATGTCCCCCAGGTTCATCCATGTTGTAGAATGTGTGAGATTTTTCCTTTTAAAAGCTGAATAAGATTCAGGTGTATATGCCACGTTTTGTTTATCCATTCATCCATTGATGTACACTTGGGTAGATTCCATCTTTTGACTTTTGTGATTAATGCTGCTATGAACATGGGTGTACTATTATGTTTGGGTCCCTGCCTTCAATTCTTTTGGGTTATATAACCAGAAGTGGAATTTCTAGATCAGGTGGCAATTCCATTTTTAATTTTTTGAGGAACTTACCATACTGTTTCCTCAGTACCCACACTAGTTACATTCCTACCGTCAGTGCCTAAGGGTTCCAACTTCTCCATATCCTTGTTTACACTGTTATTATTTTTAATAGCAGTCACCTTAATGGGTGTGAGGTAGCATTTTTTATAGCATGACATTAAACATACTTCTTAATTCTTGTATTGGGCACACATGCCATAGAATTCAGAGTTCTTTTCACCTCAGGCCCTCCCCCCTACTTGTTTTGTAGAGATGGGGTCTCACCATGTTGCCCAGGCTGGTCTCAAACTCCAGAGTTATAGCAGTCCTCTTGCCTCAGCCTCCCAAAGGCCTGGGATTATAGGTGTGAGCCACCACACCCAGCCAGGCTCCCTCTTGAAGGCAGGGAAAGGGCCTGTGGAGGAACATCCAGCCTAAGGCCAGGCGAGGCTGGCAGCTCAGCCCAGCACACCAGCTCAGACCCCTCCACCCACCAGGGGCCCTTGGTGGGCTCACTGTGACTTAGTGTGGCTACATCTTTTTGCTTGTTATTTCTCAGCAGAAAGGCTTTCCTGACCTTTGCCAGAAAGAGAGGATGGGCTTCCAAATGCAGAGGAGCCATTTCCATCTCATAGGTAACTCACATTCTCCATCCTTTCTGGATGATTGCTTGCTTTGTTAAATTTTTCATTCAGTAAGCCAAGTCATTGTGAGATATGTCCACACTCCACTTCACAGTGTCCTTTTTTTTTTTTTTTTTTCAGATGAGTCTCGCTGTTGTCGCCCAGGCTGGAGTGCAATGGCGCGATCTTGGCTCACTGCAACCTCCGCCTCCCCGGGTCTAGCAATTTTCCTGCCTCAGCCTCCCAAGTAGCTGAGATTACAGGCGCCCACCACCACGCCTGGCTAATTTTTATATTTTTAGTAGAGATGGGGTCCCACCATGTTGGCCAGGCTGGTGTCAAACTCCTGACCTCAGGTGATCCACCCACTTTGGCCTTCCAAAGTGCTGGGATAACAGACGTGAGCCTCCGTGCCTGGCCCACAGTGTCGTTTTTAAAAATCCTCCCTGAAAGAAGATGGCAATATTTTTCTCCTGCAATGTAATGCTGCAGGGTATATCATGAGTCACTGACCAGCCTCCCCAGGTCAGTGACTCAGTTGGACAATTTATTTATTTTTAATTTATTGTATATTTCAATAGGTTTTTAGGGAGCAGCTGGTGTTTGGTTACATGAATAAGTTCTTTAGTGATGATTTCTGAGATTTTGGTACACCCATCACTGGAACAGTATACACTGTACCCAATATGTAGTCTTTTATCCCTCACCCCCTTCTCACCCTTTCCCTCGAGTCCCCAAAGTCCACTGTATCATTCTTATGCCCTTGTGTTCTCATAGCTTAGCTTCCACTTATGAGTGAGAACTTACTACGTTTGGTTTTCCTTCCTGAGTTACTTCACTTTGAATAATAGTCTCCAATTCCATCAGGTTGCTGCGAATGCCATTATTTCATTCCTTTTTATGGCTGAGTAGTATTTCATGGTGTGTGTATACACACACACACACACACACACATATACACACATATATATATACATACATATATATACCACATTTTCTTTGTCAACTCATTGATGGGCATTTGGGCTGGTTCTATATTTTTGCAATTGCAAATTGTGCTGCTAGAAACATGCATGTGCAAGGATCTTTTCCATATCATGATTTCTTTTCCTCTGGATAGATAGCCAATAGTGGGATTGCTGCATCAAATAGTAGATCTACTTTTAATTCTTTAAGGAATCTCCATACCGTTTTCCATAATGATTGTACTAGTTTACATTCCCCCCAGCAGTGCAAAAGTGTTCTCTTTTGACTGCATCCATGCCGTCAGTTGGGCAATTGAAATGAGCCATTTTTCGGAGCTTGCAGTGAGCCGAGATTGCGCCACTGCACTCCAGCCTGGGCGACAGAGCAAGACTCTGTCACAAAAAAAAAAAAAAAAAAAGAAATGAGCCATTTTTTTCTCATCTCTAGAAATGTTTTCTAGAAATGAGTAGGTGGCTTGAATCACTTAGGGACCAAGAATGGCCTGTGCTCAGTACCACAGTGAGGTTATTTGTCTGTATTCCAAGCCTTCGCCTGTACGTCTCCTCCAAGGCTAGTGGTCACTAGGAAGGAGGCGGAGCACTTTAGTGTGTAGTGCAATCTATTCTCAACCTATATCCTGTATGTCCCTGGATACGGCCATTAAAAATATATGACAATATAAAGATAAATTTTGATAAGAGGGAATGAAAAGAGAAAATCTTCCGTTTGAGTTAAGGTGAACAGAATCTGGGCACTGACACCAACTCCAGAAAACTGAACATCACTATTGCTTTGCCAATTTCATTTACTGCCCAGAGTTCTAAGATGTTCAGAATCCTCCTGTTTCTCCTTCTCTGCTGTTGACAGTCCTGATTAGTGGAAACCTTGGAAATATCTAACAAATCCAAAAGGCTTTGTTTGTTTTGTGAGATGTTAGATGATCATAGCAGCCTATTTCCTGAAGTAGCCTGTATTTCCTCTGGATGTTCCTTTAGTTCTTCCTGTACTGATAAAGAACATTATATCATTGTTATTCTGGCTGTGTCCTCTTCATTGGTGATGTACTGCCAGAAATCCTGGCTTTTTCCCCTCAACATTTTCAATGAAGATTGTGTCCTCAAAAAGATTTTTTTAAATCCTATTTTCTAATGAGAATAACACCACAATGGAAGACCTACATATTCCTACCAATTGTCTTAGAATCAAATAAATTGAAGTTGTGGTAAATAATATGTCATTAAAACAAAGAAATATCTTTCTATAAATTTTCCTTTGAATGCCCAGACATTCCAAGTGGCTCCACTAATTCAGGTCATATAAAGTAAGCATAAATAGCCAGGCGCGGTGGCTCATGCCTGGAATCCCAGCACTTTGGGAGGCAGAGGCGGGCGGATCACGAGGTCAGGAGATAGAGACCACGGTGAAACCCTGTCTCTACTAAAAATACAAAAAAAAATTAGCCGGGTGTGGTGGTGGGCCCCTGTAGTCCCAGCTACCCAGGAGGCTGAGGCAGGATAATGGCGTGAACCCGGGAGGTGGAGCTTGCGGTGAGCTGAGATTGTGCCACTGCACTCCAGCCTGGGCGACAGAGTGAGACTCTGTCTCAAAAAATAAAATAAAATAAAATAAAACAAATAAAGAATAAAAAAGTAAGCATAAATGTATGGCATGTGTTGTTTATTCAAAGGGCCCCAAATATGCACAGAAAGTATAAATAGAGATTATAAAAATGCATCTCTACAGTGTGAGAAATTTGGCCATATCTAGACCTTTAGGGTTGAAGAAACTTGAGAAAGATCTATCCGGCCTCATTTGATACATAAGGAAAATGAACCCCATAGCATTAAGTGGCTTGCTTGAGGTCACTGTGCTTACATTAACTCAGATGTAATTAATGACAATTTTGCTGACTTTCTTAGAACTTAAGTGTAGTGTGGTGTGCTTATCAGAAGCCGTCTGTTATTATGTTATTATGGAGAGACTTATTATGGAAGGACTTATTACTACAGCTGTAGGAGTGTTGGCTGTGGACAGCACCCAGCTGAGTCCCTCTCTGGGACTTGCCCTTGGCTGCAGACTCTTGCTGAACTTGCTGACTCTTTACCCAAAGTTGCCCTCCTATCCCCAAGGCAGCTTGCATCTAATGACTAGGGTGTCTGGTTGATGCAGCGGTATAAAGGCCCGGTCCCTTCAGCCCTAACAGGAACAACTCTGAAGAGTCAGTAGGAGTAGCTGAAGCCATTGTCGTCCCTGCATTGTGACCCAATTCCTTCCTCTGCCCATTGCTGGTTTCCTCCCTCCCCTCTAGTCACTGATCTTGAGAGCACTGCCTAATAAATGTCCTGCATGCAACTTCCATGCTTCTCAGGGAGCTGAACTGGGGCATTAGACAAACCTTTGAAGGATATTTTGGATCAGTTGTTCTTTAAACGATTGTACCAAGAAGTTTGAACTGATATCTTAAACTCTTTGTACATTTTCTTGCAGAGTAAACATGTATTGAAAGTGGTAAGTTAACTCAAATTTAAATACATATATTTATATAAATACATATGTATTATATATAACATATTATATATATATTTTATTATTGTTGTTGTTTCTTTTTAGAGACAGGATACTGCTCCACCACCCAGGCTGGACTGCAATGGCTCGATCGTAGCTCTCTGCAGCCTCCAACTCCTGGGCTCGAGCAATCCTCCTGCTTCAGCCTCCCCAGTCACTAGGACTACAGGTATACGCCACCACACTCAGCTAATTTTGTTTTTCATAGAGACAGGGTCTCCCTACATTGCACAGGCTGGTCTCAAACTCCTGGCCTCAAGAGATCTTCCCGTCTTGGCCTTCCAAAGCACTGGGATTACAGATACAGGCCGCTGTACCCAGCCTATAACATTATATACAACATATATTATCTACAAATTTATATGCACACATATTTCTAGTAATACTGCAATATCTCAATAAGAACTTTAATTGGAACAATTTGGAAAAGGTGTATTCTCTTAACTTACTGGTTGTTTTTTTGCATTCTTTCCTTTCCTTAAGCAACAAATTGACAGTTATCAAAGAAAAAATAAAGCTCCCTTGGTTTTGTGTTTGGGAAGAAGGGCAGGATGATTGGTGGGAATAAGGAGATGGAAGACATTTATGAGCTGGTCTTGTAAAAATTAAATCTGAGGATTAAAAAAAGGAATATACAGAAAATAAATATTTATGGATACTATTAGCTAGAATTAATATTTATTTTTAAATTGTCATATTTGATCTTTAAACATATGAAATAAGATATTACAGACACAATACTTAAGATTTTCTCTTAACAACCCTGTGGTGCCCTTGTCCTGTCTGCCCCCAGAGCTTGGCTGAATCACTGGCCAGCACAGCAGCAGATCCTTGACACCAAGAACACCGATGGGTAAATGTGGACAGGAGCCAAGGCTGAGGGTTTACTGTTTAGCATCAAATGAGCAGAGTGATGAAATCAGTGTTGAAAGCAGAACACACCTTCCCTGCTTATGGACATTCAATAATAACGGAGTTAGGAAGGTAGAAATTGAATTCCAGACAATGAAACTGCAGTGAACAAACCCTTTGGAAAAATAGTTCTTTTATGATACTGCCAGTAACATTTTTAAAGTCTTCAAAATTTGTGGGGATTGCTTGGCTTGTGTAAAGGGTTTTGGAGTTCACGATGAATTCATAAATAACTCCTCACATCCCCAAGTAAATTTCTTCTCCTCCTTCTCTGTTCCAGTAAACTCACTGCTGAGTCATATGAATGATAAACCTCTGGGACTCTTCCTAGAATTCTTCTCTGGCATGCCCAATTGATTTAGCCTCTAAGTGTTGTTCAAATCCATTTCTTCCTCTTTATGCTCACTTCTGTCCCTATTTGGACCCTCATCAGTTCAGGATTGTTCTATTGCAGAAGCTTCTAGATGGCCTTGATACTTCAGATCTCGCTCCCCTGCCACCTACCCCACCCCACGTTACATGCAGGATTTACACCACCACTATAGGTTCTTCCCAAATTGCTAATCTGGCAGAGCATACCTTAAACAAAAAAACTCCTTGACAGTTCTCCACTGCCCATAAATTAAATCCGAGCCACCCAGGGAGGGCTCCAGCCCTCTGCCTTCTGGCCTCTGCCTGGTCTTCAGCTTCATGCACCAAGTCTCCAGGTCCATACTTTATATTCCTGAACTGATTGTATACCCCGTACCCCCAAATATTTCACAGCTCCATGCCTTTCATCAGGCCCCTTTTTTTGTCTTGTAATATAACCCTGGATTTGACCACTTCAGTTGGCTAGCTCATGCCTCAAGACTCAATGCTGGTGACTGAGGAAATCTTCCATCATATCTTTCAGTGGGGCTCTCTATCCATTTTTATGTCTGTCCCTCCTACTCTACTGTAAGCGCCTAATCTTATTAAACTCTGCATCCCAGCATCAAAAACAGTACCTACACTTAGTTATGCTTATAAGTGTTCATTGAGTGGCAAGTCAGGGCGGCTGGGAGAGAGGTTGAATTACTCTTCAGAAACCAGGAGTGTGGCTAGATCTAAGCGGCAAGTGAACTCCCTGTTGCTGGAGGGAGCATCGGTGAGACAAGGGGGGCATGCCCAACACGGGCAAGAGCAGAAGCCTTTGCCTTACCTGCAGTGGTCTCCTCCCCAAGAAGGAGGTGGAGGGCTGGGCTCCAGGTGTGTTTGAGTATTTGCTGAATCTCTGAGAGCCTCTTGGGATCACTTGGGCTAGCTCATTGGGCTTGGGAGAGAGAGTGTGGACTTCATGTCATAGGGCAAGTGGCAGGGAAGGGTGAAGGTGATAGGTGGGACAAGATGTCATTGAGTACTGCTGGAGTACAAAAGAACAGTAGCAAATTTTGCGTGGAAGGGACTGGTCAGATGACATGTTCCTCCCTTTCTTTATCTTCTTCCTCTTCTTTTCATCCTTTTCCTTTTCATTATTCTTTTCACTTCATCTTCCTCTGCCCTTTTCCTTTAGTTTTTGCAGACATACTACATTTTGTATTCCAAATAACCTTTTAATAGTAGTGGTATATAAAAAAGGATAGAGAACATCTGTAGAAGTGCAAAATAAATTTGGGCTCAAAAGGAAGTTTGAGATTAAAATGATGAAAAATAAAGTAGTTCATTCAAAGTTTGGCATCATCAGCTTTAAAATCAACTGTAAATTAAGCACTGCATTACACAAGGCACATTGCCTTGATGCATAAATCTAGTATTATTCTCACTGCTAAAACAAAGTACAAGTTCAAGATGATGGGTTGTGAACCCAAATGGGAAAATACGTGGGGTTAGGTGATACGGTATAACGTTTAATTTCTCTCAGCACCTGTCCATCATATATAAGGTATTGAGTTTCTTTGGTCATTTGTGGATCACGATTTGCATAAAATAGTTATGACTTTTTGTCAATGGCTTGAGATGCTAAAGGTGAATGCTAGACTTCAGAGCATTTATATCGCAGATGAAACCACCAGTGATAGGACCACATCAGAATTTCTGATGAAATTGAATCTATGGTGTTTTTTGCATTTTCTGATTTTAGTTTAAAATATTTCCAAAGGCCAGGGGATATCATTTCAGACTCTTTTCACAGTATGGTCTTTTGACCTGCATTAGAATAACCTGAAATGCCGCTTTGATCCCTGGACCCCACCTCAAGAGCTACAAGATCGGAATAGCAGGGAGCCGGTCCGGGCTCTGTGGTTTGTCTGAAAGCCATCAGGGCCCATTTTCTGAGGCATGCTTACTTAGAGTCTTCTGATTGTGCATTATGAAAGCGATGGCTGGTATCAGAGTAGCACGGACTGAAGTGATGAAACATACCTTAAGCTCCAAATGACATTAGATGGAAGATATAGTTTGCTGCCACAAATGGCTGAATTGGAGTTAGAAAGTATAAATGTGGTACTCTTTGTGCAGGAAAAATGGCAAAGCTGGTGAGCTTCAAGGAGGCTGACTTAGTGGTGGGGAAGGGCTCCTGGGTGGCCATGGGAAACTCTTAACGTGGTGAGATGACAAAGCAATGGCTCAAACAGTGTCATGACCCAGGAGGTCAGGGGTCTTAACCACTGCCAGGGGGTCTTAACCACAATTGTATTTGGCTGCCTGACTCATGCACGGGAGGTTTTTTTCTGAGCATAGTCCTGACCTTGAACAAAACCCCATAGGGAAGGGGGCTGTTTTGTAGGCTGTGAGTTGCATCTGAGCCACAGCCAATTTCATCTGCTACTCTGTACAGCTCCTGGGCCTTCAGCTAGCCAGCCCTTCTGCCACTGTGGTGAGGCAAGCCTGCAGTAAAACTGTGGTGCCAGATGCATATGCAGTCGGCCCCTTTTCCTTGGTGCGTGAAACAGAAATTCATATCATGATCCCTCTTCACGGCTTTCAACCCACTTGGTGGTATCTAAGAAGCATTTAAACACATTTTCCTGCTCTGATCCATTTCTTTTTCTGACAACTTGAACAGCACTATATCTATTATATAACTCCTGTATCTAGCAACATAATTCCTAATAAAGTATATCAGTGAAAAGTCACCCTCTATTTTATTTAATAGAAGCATTACTGTTCATGATACACTCACATGACATCTTAGAAAAAGATATTAGATTTACTCCCCAAATTTTTCAGGTTACTCTAGCATTGGGAGTATGTGAACACTCACTACTAACTTAGAAGCTGTTGCTTCTCCACCGTGCTGCCGAGATTCATCTTGAGCAGATTGAGAAGGTTATGGCTCACTTGTTTAAGCTCTGGATGTTTCTTTCTGGCTGTAAGAGAAAACATTCAGGCGCCCTGAGGTCTTGGACATGCCACCATCCTGACCTCATAGAGAGCCTAGCAGCTCTGCTTTTGTGCCAATCAAAGTTAGAACATTCTTGCAGACCTCCAGATTGTGGTGCTTACATACACTTCCAGGGGATGCAGCAAGGCTGCCCAGACTGAGTTGGGAGGGAGGATAGAATAAGGCAGAGAGCAAAGGGCTTCCACTTCAGGGTCTCTGACAGTGTTGCCCACTGGTTCCTGCCTTCTTGCTGAATCTCTCTGATAATTCTGGACCCTGGGCCTTGTCTGTCTAGAGCTATGGCACCGATTAGTGCCTCCCAGCTTACCTGACCTCCCTGGGATGCACTTCTTTTTTAATTTAATTTTTAATTTTATGGATACATAGTAGGTGTATGTATTTATGGGGTATGAAATGTTTTGATACAGCAATGCAATGAATAATAATCACATCATGGAAGATAGAGGATCCATTCCTTCAAGTGTTTATCCTTTGAGTTACCAACAATCCAATTATACTCGTTTAGTTATTTTTAAATGTACAATTAAATTGTTATTGACTACAGTTACCTTGTGCCATCAAAAAGTGGATCTTATTCTTTCTAACTGCATTTTTGTACCTGTTAGCCATCCCCACTTCTTCTTCACCCCTCCCACTCCCCTTCCCAGCCTCTGGTAACTGTGCTTCTACTTTCTATCTCCAGTTGTTTTGATTTTTAGACCCCACAAATAAGTGTGATGTTTATCTCTCTGTGCCTGGCTTATTTCATTTAGCATAATGACCTCCAGTTCCATCCATGTTGTTGCAAGTGACTGAATCGCGTTCTTTTTATGGCTGAATAGTACTCCCTCGTGCATAAGTACCACATTTTCTTTATCTACTCATCTGTTGATGGACACTTAGGTTGCCTCCAAATCTTGGCTGTTGTAAACAGTGCTGCAATAAACATGGGAGTGCAGATATCTCTTTGATATACTGATTTCCTTTCTTTTTAGTATACACCCAGCAGTGGGATTGCTGGATTATATTGCTGGATTATATATTTTAGTTTTTTGAGGAACCTCCATACTGTTCTCTATAGTGGTCGTATTACTTTACATTCACACCATCGGTGAACGAAGTTTCCCGTTTTTTTTACTTTCTTTCCAGCATTCATTATTGCCTGTCTTTTGGATAAAAGCCATTTTAATTGGGGTGAGATTATATCTCATTGTAGTTTTGATTTACACTTCTCTGACAATCAATGGTGTTAAGCATCTTTCATAGACCTGCTTGCCATTTGTATGTCTTCTTTTGAGAAATGTCTGTTCAGATCTTTTGCCCACTTTTAATCAGATTGCTAGATTTTTCCCTATTGAGTTGTTTGAGCTTCTTCTTTGTTTTTTTTCTTGCTCTGTTGTCCAGGCTGGAGTGCAATGGTGTGATGTTGGCTCATTGCAATCTGCATCTCCCGGGTTCAGACAGTTCTCGTGTCTTAGCCTCCTGAGTAGCTGAGATTACAGGCACGCATCACTGCGCCTGGCTAATTTTTGCATTATTATTATTATTATTATTTTAAGTAGAGATGGGGTTTCACCATGTTGGCTAGGCTGGTCTTGAACTGCTGACCTCAAGTGATCCACCTGCCTCGGCCTCCCAAAGTGCTGGGATTACAGGGGTGAGCCACCATGGCCGGCATGAGCTTCTTATTTATTCTGGTTATTAATCCCTTGTCAGATGGGTAGTTTGCAAATATTTCCTCCCATTCTGTCGGTTGTCTTTTTACTTTGTTGACTGTTTTCTTTGCTCTTGGGGTGCTCTTCTTATATGGCTGAATCTTGCAGCCTTGTTCACCTGCCCTTGCCTCTCTCATTGGCAGTATCTATCAGATCCCCACCTAGGAAAGCAGGCCTCGGGTACTGACCCCTCCTGGCTCTCCAGCTTCTGTTTCCATCAGAACCTAGATCTTACTGAAACCTTCACTTAAGCTCTATGTCGGCAGGCACTATGTTGATTTGCTCACTCTCATATTTCCTGTGTAGTAGCTACTCAATTATTGTTGTTCAAGTGTGGATGAAGCTGTGTACAGACTTTGGCACTTTAAAAAGGAAATCTATATTTTAGGATTTGGAACCTTGAAGGAAAATCATTTGGATAAAAGAACATGAAAGCTGTGATTCCATTTCTGTTTACAGTAATTCATGTAGTTCCCTGTAGTTATCAAGAGATATTTCCTACATTCTTTTCAGCTCTTAGGAATAATAAATAAAAATAGCTTTGCCATTCCAAAATACTGACTTAATAGCATTATCCCTCCCACACCCTCTGTAGTATGAACTATACATAGAAGGGTAAAAAAAACCTCTCTAAATCAGATACTTAAGTTGAATAATACTGAGGCTTAAAATCTTGTAGAGGCCACTATGATTGATGATTCTAACTCCAAAATAAACACTGTTATCCCTCCCCCCAACTCAAATGTCATAAGAGCCAACTTTTCCACCTAAAATTTCTTGGTAAATAAGATTGAAGAATGGAACAAATAGATACATATTTTTTTCATCCCAATTCTTATATATTATAAAGTGAGAGGAAAATCACTTATGACCCTGCTGCCTTAACTAAATCCACTTCTTGCCACTATGTTCCTAATATTGGCATGTTAGTGTCTTATCTGAATTAAAGCCCAAGCTGAACTAGCATGGTGCTAATTCATCCTTTTTTATTTTATGTTTTTAACTGATTTAATTTGACTTCTTGTTGGTGGTCACTGCAGCATGGCAAATGAACTGAGGTTGATACCACTAACAAAGTTTTTCAAGAAATAAATTAGAAATTTTCTTCCTAAATAGAAGGAACTAGAGAAAGCAAACAGACTCTTAAGACAAAGCCAAACCTGGATAAGAACATATGTTTTTACATCATTTTTAAAGGAGCAGAATGTACCTTAAGATAAGAGGAGCCCAGTGAATCCTTAAGTTGGTCTCTGTATGTGTTTATGTGGGAGAAAGATAGACAGAAAAGAGATTCTACTATCTTTCCTAGGACAGTTTCAAGGAGCAACCATCTTAGTAGTGATTAGTACTTGTAGGAAGCTGTAAGTTTGCAAATGTTTTCTCATCTGAATCGCGCAGCAATCTTGTGATGTAGTAGGATAGGCAGTATTGTTTCCTAACCTCATCTTATACATAAGAAACGGGTGCTCAGAATGTTGTAAATCTTAGCAGTAAGTAAGCGTTGGAATTGAGAATCATACATCTTGCTCTTTTCCACACACCACCTCCTGAAATATTGACTGCCATAGTTCTTAGGAGGCTGACCAATCTCATTAGCTGTGGATGACCTGAAGACTGGGGTTCATATGAGATATCTACTTTTCATGCAGTTTTCTGGGGAGTTTCTTTTCTTTTCTTTTCTTTTTTATTTATTTTATTTTATTATTAGTATACTTTAAGTTTTAGGGTACACGTGCACAAGGTGCAGGTTTGTTACATATGTATACATGTGCCATGTTGGTGTGCTGCACCCATTAACTCGTCATTTAGCATTTGGTATATCTCCTAATGCTGTCCCTCCCCCCTCCCCCCACCCCACAACTGGCCCTGGTGTGTGATGTTCCCCTTCCTGTGTCCACGTGTTCTCATTGTTCAGTTCCCACCTATGAGTGAGAACATGTGGTGTTAGGTTCTTTGTCCTTGCAATAGTTTGCTGAGAATGATGATTTCCAGTTTCATCCATGTCCCTACAAAGGACATGAACTCATCCTTTTTTATGGCTGCATAGTATTCCATGGTGTATATGTGCCACATTTTCTTAATCCAGTCTATTGTGGTTGGACATTTAGGTTGGTTCCAAGTCTTTGCTATTGTGAATAGTGCCGCAATAAACATACGTGTGCATGTGTCTTTATAGCAGCATGATTTATAATCCTTTGGGTATATACCCAGTAATGGGATGGCTGGGTCAAATGGTATTTCTAGTTTGAGATCCCTGAGGAATCGCCACACTGACTTCCACAATGGTTGAACTAGTTTACAGTCCCACCAACAGTGTAAAAGTATTCCTATTTCACCACATCCTTTCCAGCACTTGTTGTTTCCTGACTTTTTAATGATGGCCATTCTAACTGGTGTGAGATGGTATCTCATTGTGGTTCTGATTGGCATTTCTCTGATGGCCAGTGATGATGAGCATTTCTTCATGTGTTTTTTGGCTGCATAAATGTCTTCTTTTGAGAAGTGTCTGTTCATATCCTTTGCCCATTTTTTGATGGGGTTGTTTGTTTTTCTCTTGTAAATTTGTTTGAGTTCATTGTAGATTCTGGATATTAGCGCTTTGTCAGATGAGTAGGTTGCAAAAATTTTCTCCCATTCTGTAGGCTGCCTGTTCACTCTGATGGTAGTTTCTTTTGCTGTGCAGAAGCTCTTTAGTTTAATTAGATCCCATTTGTCAATTTTGGCTTTTGTTGCCATTGCTTTTGGTGTTTTAGACATGAAGTCCTTGCCCATGCCTATGTCCTGAATGGTATTGCCTAGGTTTTCTTCTAGGGTTTTTATGGTTTTAGGTCTAACATGTAAGTCTTTAATCCATCTTGAATTAATTTTTGTATAAGGTGTAAGGAAGGGATCCAGTTTCAGCTTTCTACATATGGCTAGCCAGTTTTCCCAGCACCATTTATTAAATAGGGAATCCTTTCCCCATTTCTTGTTTTTGTCAGGTTTGTCAAAGATCAGATAGTTGGAGATGTGTGGCATTATTTCTGAGTTCTCTGTTCTGTATGATATTGGCTGTGGGTTAGTCATAGGTAGCTCTTATTATTTTGAAATACGTCTCATCATTGGTCTATATCTCTGTAGTACCATGCTGTTTTGGTTACTGTAGCCTTGTAGTACAGTTTAAAGTCAGGTAGCATGATGCCTCCAGCTTTGCTCTTTTGGCTTAGGATTGACTTGGCAATGCAGGCTCTTTTTTGGTTCCATATGAACTTTAAAGTAGTTTTTTCCAATTCTGTGAAGAAAGTCATTGGTAGCTTGATGGGGATGGCATTGAATCTATAAATTACCTTGGGCAGTATGGCCATTTTCACAATATTGATTCTTCCAACCCATGAGCATGGAATGTTCTTCTGTTTGTTTGTATCTTCTTTTATTTCATTGAGCAGTGGTTTGTAGTTCTCCTTGAAGAGGTCCTTCACATCCCTTGTAAGTTGGATTCCTAGGTATTTTATTCTCTTTGAAGCAGTTGTGAATGGGAGTTCACTCATGATTTGGGTCTCTGTTTGTCTGTTATTGGTGTATAAGAATGCTTGTGATTTTTGTACATTGATTTTGTATCCTGAGACTTTGCTGAAGTTGCTTATCAGCTTGAGGAGATTTTGGGGTGAGACAATGGGGTTTTCTAGATATACAATCATGTCATCTGCAAACAGGGACAATTTGACTTCCTCTTTTCCTAATTGAATACCCTTTATTTCCTTCTGCTGCCTGATTGTCCTGGCCAGAACTTCCAACACTATGTTGAATAGGAGTGGTGAGAGAGGGCATCCCTGTCTTGTGCCCATTTTCAAAGTGAATGCTTCCAGTTTTTGCCCATTCAGTGTGATATTGGCTGTGGGTTTGTCATAGATAGCTCTTATTATTTTGAGATACGTCTCATCAATACCTAATTTATTGAGAGTTTTTAGCATGAAGCGTTGAATTTTGTCAAAGGCCTTTTCTGCATCTATTGAGATAATCATGTGGTTTTTGTCTTTGGTTCTGTTTATATGCTGGATTGCATTTATTGATTTGCGTATGTTGAACCAGCCTTGCATCCCAGGGATGAAGCCCACGTGATCATGGTGGATAAGCTTTTTGATGTGCTGCTGGATTCAGTTTGCCAGTATTTTATTGAGGATTTTTGCGTCAATGTTCATCAAGGATATTGGTCTAAAATTCTCTTTTTTTGTTGTGTTTCTGCCAGGCTTTGGTATCAGGACGATGCTGGCCTCATAAAATGAGTTAGGGAGGATTCCCTCTTTTTCTATTGATTGGAATAGTTTCAGAAGGTACCAGCTCCTCTTTGTACCTCTGGTAGAATTCGGCTGTGAATCTGTCTGGTCCTGGACTTTTTTTGGTTGGTAAGCTATTGATTATTGCCTCAATTTCAGAGCCTGTTGTTGGTCTATTCAGAGATTCAACTTCTTCCTGGTTTAGTCTTGGGAGGATGTATGTGTTGAGGAATTTATCCATTTCTTCTAGATTTTCTAGTTTATTTTTGTAGAGGTGTTTACAGTATTCTCTGATGGTAGTTTGTATTTCTGTGGGATCGGTGGTGATATCCCCTTTGTCATATTTTATTGCATCTATTTGATTCTTCTCTGTTTTCTTCTTTATTAGTCTTGCTAGTGGTCTATCAATTTTGTTGATCTTTTCAAAAAACCAGCTCCTAGATTCATTAATTTTTTGAAGGGTTTTTTGTGTCTCTATTTCCTTCAGTTCTGCTCTGATCTTAGTTATTTTTTGCCTTCTGCTAGCTTTTGAATGTGTTTGCTGTTGCTTTTCTAGCTCTTTTAATTGTGATGTTAGGGTGTCAATTTTAGATCTTCCCTGTTTTCTCTTGTGGACATTTAGTGCTATAAATTTCCCTCTACACACTGCTTTGAATGTGTCCCAGAGATTCTGGTATGTTGTGTCTTTGTTCTCTTTGCTTTCAAGGAACATCTTTATTTCTGTCTTCATTTCATTATGTACCCAGTAGTCATTCAGGAGCAGGTTGTTCAGTTTCTATGTAGTTAAGTGGTTTTGAGTGAGTTTCTTAATCCTGAGTTCTAGTTTGATTGCACTGTGGTCAGAGAGACAGTTTGTTATAATTTCTGTTCTTTTACATTTGCTGAGGAGTACTTTACTTCCAACTATGTGGTCAATTTTGGAGTAGGTGTGGTGTGGTGCTGAAAAGAATGCGTATTCTGTTGATTTGGGGTGGAGAGTTCTGTAGATGTCTATTAGATCCGCTTGGTGCAGAGCTGAGTTCAATTCCTGGATATCCTTGTTAACTTTCTGTCTCGTTGATCTGTCTAATGTTGACAGTGGGGTGTTAAAATCTCCCATTATTATTGCATGGGAGTCTAAGTCTCTTTGTAGGTCACTAAGGACTTGCTTTATGAATCTGGGTGCTCCTGTATTGGGTGCATATATATTTAGTATAGTTAGCTCTTCTTGTTGAATTGATCCCTTTACCATTATGTAATGGACTTCTTTGTCTCTTTTGATCTTTGTTGGTTTAACGTCTGTTTTATCAGAGACTAGGATTGCACCCCCTGCCTTTTTTTGTTTTCCATTTGCTTGGTAGATCTTCCTCCATCCCTTTATTTTGAGCCTATGTGTCTCTGCACATGAGATGGGTTTCCTGAACACAGCACACTGATGGATCTCGACTCTTTATCCAATTTGCCAGTCTGTGTCTTTTAATTGGAGCATTTAGCCCATTTCCATTTAAAGTTAATATTGTTATGTGTGAATTTGATCCTGTCATTATGATATTAGCTGGTTATTTTGCTCGTTAGTTGATGCAGTTTCTTCCTAGCCTTGATGGTCTTTACAATTTGGCATGTTTTTGCAGTGGCTGGTACCGGTTGTTCCTTTCCATGTTTAGTGCTTCCTTCAGGAGCTCTTTTAGGGCAGGCCTGGTGGTGACAAAATCTCTCAGCATTTGCTTGTCTGTAAAGGATTTTATTTCTCCTTCACTTACGAAGCTTAGTTTGGCTGGATATGAAATTCTGGGTTGAAAATTCTTTTCTTTTTTCTGGGTTGAAAATTCTTTTCTTTAAGAATGTTGAATATTGGTCCCCACTCTCTTCTGGCTTGTAGAGTTTCTGCTGAGATATTAGCTGTTAGTCTGATGGGCTTCCCTTTGTGGGTAACCCGACCTTTCTCTCTGGCTGCCCTTAACATTTTTTCCTTCATTTCAACTTAGTTGAATCTGACAATTATGTGTCTTGGAGTTGCTCTTCTTGAGGAGTATCTTTGTGGCGTTCTCTGTATTTCCTGAATCTGAATGTTGGCCTGCCTTGCTAGATTGGGGAAGTTCTCCTGGATAATATCCTGCAGAGTGTTTTCCAACTTGGTTCCATTCTCCCTGTCACTTTCAGGTACACCAATCAGACGTAAATTTGGTCTTTTCACATAGTCCCATATTTCTTGGAGGCTTTGTTCATTTCTTTTTATTCTTTTTTCTCTAAACTTCTCTTCTCACTTCATTTCATTCATTTCATCTTCCATCACTGATACCCTTCTTCCAGTTGATCGCATCGGCTACGGAGGCTTCTGCATTCGTCATGTAGCTCTCGTGCCTTGGTTTTCAGCTCCATCAGGCCCTTTAAGGACTTCTCTGCGTTGGTTATTCTAGTTATCCATTTGTCTAATTTTTTTTTCAAAGCTTTTGACTTCTTTGCCATTTGTTTGAATTTCCTCCTGTAGCTTGGAGTAGTTTGAGCGTCTGAAGCCTTCTTCTCTCAACTCATCAAAGTCATTCTCCATCCAGCTTTGTTCCACTGCCGGTGAGGAGCTGCGTTCCTTTAGAGGAGGAGAGGTGCTCTGATTTTTAGAGTTTCCAGTTTTTCTGCTCTGTTTTTTTCCCATCTTTGTGGTTTTATCTACCTTTGGTCTTTGATGATGGTGACGTACAGATGGGTTTTTGGTCTGGATGTCCTTTCTGTTTGTTAGTTTTCTTTCTACCAGACAGGACCCTCAGCTGCAGGTCTGTTGTAGTTTGCTAGAGGTCCACTCCAGACCCTGTTTGTCCGGGTTTCAGCAGCAGTGGCTGCAGAACAGCGGATATTGGTGAACCGCAAATGCTGCTGTCTGATTGTTCCTCTGGAAGTTTTGTCTCAGAGAAATACCCGGCTGTGTGAGGTGTCAGTCCGCCCCTACTGGGGGGTGCCTCCCAGTTAGGCTACTCGGCGGTCAGGGACCCACTTGAGGAGGCAGTCTGCCCGTTCTCAGATCTCCAGCTGCGTGCTGGGAGAACCACTAATGTCTTCCAAGCTGTCAGACAGGGACATTTAAGTCTGCAGAGGTTACTGCTGTCTTTTTGTTTGTCTGTGCCCTGTCCCCAGAGGTGGAGCCTATAGAGGCAGGCAGGCCTCTTTGAGCCGTGGTGGGCCCCACCCAGTTCGAGCTTCCCGGCCGCTTTGTTTACCTAATCAAACAACTAACTCCGCATTGGCGGGCACCCCTCCCCCAGCCTCGCTGCCGCCTTGCAGTTTGATCTGGGACTGCTGTGCTGGCAATGAGCAAGACTCCATGGGCGTAGGACCTTCTGAGCCAGGTGCGGGATATAATCTCCTGGTGTGCCATTTTTTAAGCCCGTTGGAAAAGCGCAGTATTAGGGTGGGAGTGACGTGGTTTTCCAGGTGCCATCTGTCACCACTTTCTTTGACTAGGAAAGGGAATTCCCTGACCCCTTGCACTTCCTGGGTGAGGCAATGCCTCGCCCTGCTTCGGCTCATGTACGGTGCACTGCACCCACTGTCCTGCACCTACTTTCTGGCAATCTCCAGTGAGATGATCCCGGTACCTCAGTTGGAAATGCAGAAATCGCCTGTCTTCTGTGTCGCTCATGCTGGGAGCTGTAGACTGGAGCTGTTCCTATTCGGCCATCTTGGCCCCTCCTCACTTTTTTTTTTTTTTTGAGACTGAGTCTTGCCCTATCGTCCAGGCCATAGTGCAGTGGTCCGATCTTGGCTCACTGCAACCTCCACCTCCAGGTTCAAGCAATTCTCCTGCCTTAGCCTCCTGAGTGGCTTGGATCACAGGTGCCCACCACGACACCCAGCTAATTTTTTTGTGTGTTTTTAGTAGAGACTGGGTTTCACCATATTGATCAGGCTGGTCTCAAACTCCTGACCTCAAGTGATCTGCCAGCCTCGGCCTCCCAAACTACTGAGGTTACAGTTGTGAACCCCTGGCCTGGCCAAGTTTCTTTTTATTTTTTTACATGTATTTAGGATGATTGCCCTAGCATCCATTGCTTATTTGGTCCAAATTCTGGAATAAACATTGGAATTTTACCTACCTGGAGTTTATTCAAATAAACTATTATCTTACCTGGAGTTTATTCCCATAAACTATTATCTTTGATATAAATTATGTCGAACCTACAATAAAGAGAAATTTGAAGGATGTTTAAATTCGGTTTGATTTTCTTTGGATGCTTTGTGTTCTTGGGTTTAAATGGTGACATAATTCACACTGTTCCTGACAGGAAGTAGAATGGAAGTCTCATGGCACTGCCAAAATATATCACTTTCCTTTTAAATTCTTTACTCATTTGAGTTTTGCTTTTTTTCTTTTGGAGAAAGAGACATTAAAGCAGATTTACTCTGTAGCTAATTCTTGGTTATATTTGCCCACAATCCATTACCTGCAATTCTGAATTCCAGAAAGTACTGAAAATCCTAAATTTTTCTGTAAGTTTGGTACAAACTTATTTGGTGGAAATACCAGACCTAAACGAAAATGAGGCTATTCCTAGTTATTATTTACGTCATTTAATATGGATATTTATGGGTTTTGCTGCAGAAATACTAGTATAAGGTGTTGTTCAATCCCATTTAGGGTATTACCTAAATATGATTGCACTATAAAATCAAAAAATTCTGAATTCTGAAATGCATCTAGCCCCAAGGTTTTCAGAAAAGAGATTCTAGACTGGTTCTGAAGAAGAAAAGGGAGAATACGTGTGGATAACACAGAACAGTGGAGAAGCACAGTACGGTAGACTACATTATCTTTCATCCACATGAGTGCCTTCCATGGTGGAAGATTACACATCTCTACCCTGTTGGACTCAGATATACCCATATGACTTTCTTTGTCAAATAAATAAGTGGCAGAAGAGATGAGCCACTTTCAGACAAAGTTTTAAGAGCCAATATGTAGCTCTCCATTCTCTCTTTTCCCTCTGCCATGAGTTCAGCAACACTCCAGATGAAGGCTGGAGTCCCGCCTCCTAGGTCCCCAGTGAAGCCTGTCATGGAGCTCTAGCTGATCTGCACTCGAGATGTGGCAAGAATGAGAAAGAAATCTGTGTTGTTTAAGCCTCCACAATATAACTTAGACCATTTTCACTGACACATACAAAATCATATGCCCTCTGGGATGGAGGCATCCATTCATGTAACATCTATGGGCACTGACACAGTTAAGGTGACCAACACAGTCAGTGTCCTCTAGGGGTCTGCAGCCTTGCTACACAGACGAATGGTTAAGGAGATGACGTATCAGGCCTGACCTGCAACACAGCCTTTTCTTCTTCCCAACCCCAGTTCTGGTTTCCATGTGTAGGCCCAAGGCCAAATGTCCCCTGACTTTAAGTATCCAAATGCATGCTTAGATATTAATACATACTTTTTTTCTTACCTTACTGGATTTAATAAATTACATAAGTAACTTGTGCTTATTATCATAAATCTAACACAAAAGCATACATAGAAAAAAGATTATTCTCTCTTCATCTTCTTCCTCCTAGGTTACCCCCAAGGTAACCAATGTTAATAATTTGTGTACCCTTCCATACCTTTTTCTGTACAAGGCAAATTTATATAGATACATAGGGTTACTTTTTCATATTATTCTACTTGGAACATTACTTTGCCAAGGACACCCATCCAATTCAGTTATTGGATCTAATTAGGCTTAATTAAGTCTTTTAATTATTAATAGCTTCCTTTATTGAATGTTTAGGATGTCCAAATTACTCTTACAAAGACTTTACATATATTGAATCCTTTCAGCAACTCAGTGAAGTAGCTACTATTATTATTGGCATTTTCAGTTTGAGAATGAAAATTGAATAATTTGTGAGTTACTGAGCTTAGGAAGTGGTAGAGTAAGAAACAGGCAGTCTGGCTTTTAATCTCTGAGTTATGTTGCTTCTCTAATTGCAAAATAATCCATGAATGAAGGGGCAATAATTTATTCAATCATTTCCCTACTGATTGGAGATTGAGGTGATTCCCTTGCTCTCTTTTTTTTTTTTTGCCACTGTCCGTGATGCTGAAATAAACCACACTGAAATAAACAATGTCGAAATACATACTGATACTCTTATTTCTGTTGAAAAGAATACCACATTGGTTTTTGCTTGTGCCTAATTTGAGAGAATTCTACCCACTCTGGCAGTCTCAGTCCTGGTTAGGCAAGGGGTCCTGGTTCGGCAAGAGGTCCTGGTTCTCATAATTCCTACTCCAGGAACCAGTTAGGAATTCTTGTTTCACCAGATCCTCTGAACACTCTCCAGTCCAGGACAGATTGGAGAACCCTATTTAAGTCAATGCAGCCTACATTTAGAAACAGGAGGAAGTGAACTGTAAGGGATTATCTTCTCCTAGATGTGTCAGATGCAATCACACGACATGAATTTATGAAGTGAAGTGAAATATTTGTTTTGATTGTTCACTGATTAAGAATACACTCTAATGCACAATCTTGACAACCATCTAGGGCAGCTATTCTTACTGTAAGAATCTAGGTCAGGGTTGCCCAACTTCTAGTGTAGCAGTCTCATTTCATTAAGGAATTATGCAAAGAAACCTCAATTGGGTCTGTACAATTGGTGGCTTCATCTTCAGTATTTAATATTACAGAAGCCCCAGCGGTTGTCAATGTTATTGTCCATTGATTTGAATGTTTTCTTCCTTGTTGCTCAGTATAGAGTTTGGAAAAGCAATTAGCCGGGTACTTAAAAAAATGGACATACCATATTGAAAGTGGACAAATAATTTAGTATTAAAATAATTAAGATATTTGTGTCAGACTAAACCCCACATTTTGAAGATGCTTAAATTGTGGTTTTGCAAAAACCTGAAAATGATTTAAATGGAAATCATTAAAAATCTCTAGAGGTATGTTTTAAAAATTTAATCTAGAAGCACTGCAGGGTCGGTATTTATCAACAGATTGCTACAATGTGCTACCGTATGAAAATTGGACAGTGAAACAGACTCGGCTACTTTTAGATAAATTATTCAGTGCAGTGCAGAGAACAAAGTCATAGCATAAATTGAGAGATTTTGTATTTGTGGCTGGGAAGTGTATTTTTGTGTTGGATAGGGTTTGGGGGTAGATAAGCATGTGTTCTCCTTTAAATTTTTCTTTTAGTATGATGTAGCCTTTAGGATAACCAATAGTCTTCCTCTACTGTATGTATTTGAAAAAAAAAATGCATTCAGGATCTTAAAAATTGATTATTGCATGTTTAAGAAATTCTGCTGTGAAAAGCAAAGCATCACAGCATCTCTGTCCTGGAACGCTAGTTTGTTCATTTCTCCCCTCAGCACTCCCTTCCATTCTATTTGCATTTCTATTAATGTAGGGGAAGGGCACAGGACCATTTAGGTATGAAACCTCACACAAAGCATTCAGGATGGAGGCCTCAATCAGTTCTTTTACTCTGCTCATGTGAGGGTGGGGAAGGTGACAAATATTTTAACCAATCCACATTATCTTGAGTACCACTATTTTCACTAGCAGAAGCCTGTTTCCACATTCATGGTGCTGATTAAGGTGACCCCTAATTTAACCAAAAGAAGTCTCTTTCTGAAATTCTTTATTGTAATTAGCAAAGGCCAGGTGATGGCCAAGATATGAATACTCGAAGTGCAAGCAGTAATCCCTCTGGTGTGTGGCGTTTTTTGTTTTGAGATAGAGTCTTGCTCTGTCGCCCAGGCTGGAGTGCAGTGGTGCGATCTTGGCTCACTGCAAGCTCTGCCTCCCAGGTTCACACCATTCTCTTGCCTCAGACTCCCGAGTAGCTGGGACTACAGGCACCCGCCACCATGCCCAGCTAATTTTTTGTATTTTTAGTAGAGACGGGGTTTCACCGTGTTAGCCAGGATGGTCTAGATCTCCTGACTTTGTGATCCGCCTGCCTCGGCCTCCCAAAGTGCTGGGATTACAGGTGTGGTGTGTGGACTTTTACCCTATTAATGTGGGTTCCTGATTGGGACAACTGACTGTCTTTGAGTAGAGATTAAGCTAACTGATATGGTTTGGCTCTGTGTCCCTACCCAAATCTCATTTTGAATTGTATTCTCCACCTGTCAAGGGAGGGACCTGGTGGGAGATGATTGGATCATGGGGGCCGTTTCCACCATGCTGTTCACATGATAGTGAGGGAGTTCTCACGAGATCTGGTGGTTTTAGAAGTAGCAATTTCCCTTGTGTTCTCTCTGTCTCCTGGTGCCTTGTGAAGAAGGTGCCTGCTCCCTTTTTATCTGCCATGGTTATAAGTTTCCTGAGGCCTCCCCAGCCACGCAGAACTGTGAGTCAATTAAAACTCTTTTGTTTATAAGTTACCCAGCCTCATGTAATATCTTTATAGCAGTATGAAAATGGACTAATACACTAACACATTCTTGTGTTCCATCATCTGTGCTGAAGACTTTTAAAAGTCTTCTTGAACCATGATGGTCTCATGCAAGTCCTTAAACTCAGCTGCTCTCCATGTTGGTGCTCTCTTTCCATATTCATGCAGATTTTTTCTTTGGTCACATACTCATTTCCATTTCTAGCACAGCTCCTGCCCCAGCTTCACTCATGACAACAGTTCTCTTTTTATACCTAAGTGGATGAAGTGCAGTAATCCCATGGTTACTTTTTTGAGTGATCATTTAAGTACTTTATTTACTATTGCCGTTGTGCTAAATGCAGTTAAGTTTTGGCCTGAAAGATGTAAAGCTCTGCTGAAACAGAAAAAATATTTAGAAGTTTCCCTTTGATGTGGAAAGGTTCCCACCTTAACATTTTAGGGTTCTGCTTCCTTTCACTCTAAAGTTAGGGGTTTGGACCAGAGTAGCTCTTTCTTCCCTGTAGCTTTGATAATCTGAGGTGGTCGTCCTTGCCCCAGCAGAGGCTTTCTTAGGCTAAGCTGGCAGCTGCCTGAGAGGTAAAGCCATAGAATGGGGCCTATATTTTCTTTCCCTTTGTTTGTTTTTTTTTTTTTGGAGACGGAGTCTCACTCTGTCGCTTAGGTTGGAGTGCAGTGGCGCGATCTCCGCTCACTACAAGCTCCGCCTGCCAGGTTCACGCCATTCTCCTTCCTCAGCCTCTGGAGTAGCTGGAACTCAGGCGCCCACCACCACGCCTGGCTAATTTTTTGTATTTTTTTTTTTTTTAGTAGAGACGGGGTTTCACCATATTAGCCAGGATGGTCTCGATCTCCTGACCTCGTGATCCACCCGCCTCGACCTCCCAAAGTGCTGGGATTACAGGCGTGAGCCATGGCGCCTGGCCGGGGCCTGCGTTTTAAAAGGCCTGCTGACTCGGGTATGGGTCTTTTCCCTCATGACGGTGAATCAGAGAATTCTTGTCATCACTATTTGATAATCCAGTCAGCTCTGTTCTGGTAGTGACAAATGGATGTGTATGGAAATAGTACCAAGACTCTGCTACAGGTGGGGCATCCTTTAGACAAGGAAGTACATCAAAGGAGGAACCTGTGGGATTCAACTCCCTTCCTTCAGTTTTTATGCAGACACTGATCAAAAAAACATGACCAGTGTACCACATCTCTCCATCTTTGCTTTTAAATTGAGTTCTGCTCTCTTAGCAGATTGCATAATTTGTTCAAGGAAGCAAAGACTCTTTGCCTTTGAATATTGAGAGTTGTCTTAGAGGAATAATGGGGCTGGCATTGATGTCTCAATTTAATCTTAATTAAATATTATTTTATAATAGGCCTTGCTTTAATGTCCATTTATTCTTTAATGATAGAGTTATTCCTCATTATACAGAAATTCATCATAGTGAAAATTGAAAGAACTTACAGATATATTTATTTGATACTCAGTATCTGTTGATTAAATTCAAGGAATGTGCAGATTCCTTGTCTATGTTCTAATAAAAGGACTCTATTTGTTCATTTGTTTCTGTATTTTTTTTGTTGCTTTTCTCTCTGTTGTCCCTTCTTCAGTTCCTGTGATTTTGTTCATTTCAAAAAAGAGGGCAGCTTAGACCATGTGTTTGGGTTCTGTCTGAGCCTACTAGTCACTAGAAAATATAGGGAGGAGGATTGGCAGAAATTGGTCACTTTTCCAGTCCATTTTTTTTTTTCCTGGGGAGTTTAGTTTAACTCTCTGCTTTTCCTTTAAGTCATCAAGCCATCAGGTTAAGCAAAGACAAACCACATACACTTATAGTCATATTTTGATTATTCTTAACTTATTAGATGTTTAAAATTTAAGGATTTTTTTCTATAATCTTCAATTGTATTTTTTTTTTTTTTTTGAGACAGAG
Organism: Symphalangus syndactylus; assembly: GCF_028878055.3. NCBI lineage: Eukaryota > Metazoa > Chordata > Mammalia > Primates > Hylobatidae > Symphalangus > Symphalangus syndactylus. Next base: position 56,032,867 of record NC_072432.2, read on the forward strand.
TCTCACTCTGTTGCCCAGGCTGGAGTGCAATGGTGAAATCTCGGCTCACTGCAACCTTCGCCTCCCAGGTTCAAGTGATTCTCCTGCCTCAGCCTCCTGAGTAGCTGGGATTACAGGTGCACGCCACTAGGCCTGGCTAATTTTTGTATTTTTAATAGAGATGGGGTTTCACCATGTTGGTCAGGCTGGTCTCGAACTCCTGACTTCGTGATCCACCTACCTCGGCCCCCTAAAGTGCTTGGATTACAGGCATGAGCCACCGTGCCTGGCTTAAATTGTAATTTTTAATATTTTTTTTTTGTTGTTGTTAATCTGAACCAGTGATTAAAGGAAATATCTTTTTTTTTATTATACTTTAAGTTTTAGGGTACATGTGCACAATGTGCAGGTTTGTTACATATGTATCCATGTGCCACGTTGGTGTGCTGCACCCATTAACTTGTCATTTAGCATTAGGTATATCTCCTAATGCTGTCTCTCCCCCCTCCCCCTACCCCACAACAGTCCCCGGTGTGTGATGTTCCCCTTCCTGTGTCCACGTGTCAATTCCCACCTATGAGTGAGAACATGTGGTGTTTGGTTTTTTGTCCTTGTGATAGTTTACTGAGAATGATGGTTTCCAGTTTCATCCATGTCCCTACAAAGGACATGAACTCATCATTTTTTATGGCTGCATAGTATTCCATGGTGTATATGTGCCACATTTTCTTAATCCAGTCTATCGTTGTTGGACATTTGGGTTGGTTCCAAGTCTTTGCTATTGTGAATAGTGCCGCAATAAACATACATGCGCATGTGTCTTTATAGCAGCATGATTTATAGTCCTTTGGGTATATACCCAGTAATGGGATGGCTGGGTCAAATGGTATTTCTAGTTCGAGATCCCTGAGGAATCGCCACACTGACTTCCACAATGGTTGAACTAGTTTACAGTCCCACCAACAGTGTAAAAGTGTTCCTATTTCTCCACATCCTCTCCAGCACCTGTTGTTTCCTGACTTTTTAATGATGGCCATTCTAACTGGTGTGAGAGGGTATCTTATTGTGGTTTTGATTTGCATTTCTCTGATGGCCAGTGATGATGAGCATTTTTTCATGTGTTTTTTGTTTTAATCCAAACTTTCTCTCTCCCCACCTCCTGCTCCGATCTTTTGGAAGAATATACCTTTCTTTGCCTTTTGTTGCCGACTCTGAAGATATCTCATGACACCGCAGTTCTTACTTAAATTCATGTTTGGTCAATCTGTTTGCTTTCTGAAGCCTACTCTGCCTTTTCCCGCTGTGTTCTGTGCCCTGGCAGTTGGACTACTTCAACAGGCTACCTCACATTCTAGCTTTAGATTGGCTTGGCCAATGCGAGCATTGGCAGGGATTAGAGGGAGGAAGGAGCCTGAGGCCTGAAGGTGACCCACCTTCCCTCTCTTTGTAGTGTCCCATGGGTTGGCTGTATTTCTGGACTGGGTTATAGTTTCTGTAAAATGCCCTTTGCCACACATCTTGTCTCCAAATTCTAGTAGCTACATTGCCCCTTTAGGCTTATGAGTATTAACAGGGACCACTGATACTAACTCTGCATTGTCTGTTAAGGTTTCCCTACCTTCTGTAGACAGGCCCTTTATTACACTTTCCAATTGGAGTTTGCCATCAGTTTCTTGCAGGGGTCCTGATATGGGTTGACTGTGTCCCCACCCAAATTTCACCTTGAATTGTAATAATCCCCATGTGTCAAGGGTGGGCCAGGTGGAGGTAATTGATTCATGTGGGCAGTTTCCTCCATACTGTTCTTGCGGTAGTGAATAAGTCTCATGAGATGTGATGGTTTTATAAATGGGAGTTCCCTTATTCAAGCTGTCTTGCCTGTCTCCATGTAAGACATTACTTTGCTCCTCATTCGCCTTCTTCCATGATTGTGAGGCCTCCCCAGCCATGTAGAACTGTGAGTCAATTAAACTGATTTCCTGCATTAATTGCCCAGTTTTGGGTATGTCTTTATTAGCAGTATGAGAATGGGGATAATATTACCAACTTTACAGAATTGTTACAAAAATATGTATGAGTTCTCAAAAATGTTATTGTGTTAGCTTAAATATAATATGTTTAATGTAATGTGATGTAATATAATATACTATAATAATATGGTTAAGTATCCCCTCAGTATACACTGAATACCTTCCTACTGGTAAAGTCTGGTCAATTACTGAGCCATCATTTTTTTTTTTTTTGAGATGGAGTCTCACTCTGTCTCACCCAGACTGGAGTGCAGTGGTGCAATCTTAGCTCACTGCAGCCTCTGCCTCCGAGATTCAAGTGATTCTCCTGTCTCAGCCTCCCAAGTAGCTGGGACTACAGGTGTGCGCCACCACACCTGGCTAATTTTGTATTATTAGTAGAGACAGGGCTTCACTATGTTGGCCAGGCTGGTCTTGAACTCCTGACCTCAGGTGATCCCCCCACCTCGGTTTTCCACCAGCATTGAAACAAATCACTATTTGACTGCTAAAAGTAGTTGTGTTTAGGGGCCCTGTTGTATCAGAAATATAGGTTGAGATTCTATAACGCTATGGAATCCAGCAATATATTCATGCTGTGAGAGGTGAAAAACTGAAGCCAACTAAGGGAAAAAAATGGGGCAGATTCATTCCTTCTATGAAATAATAGTAAAAGTAATAAAATAGCAAAATTAACATTTATCAGACATTTTTAAGCACTTTACATACATACTCACTTAATCCTTATAATAAAACCAGAAAGCGTTTGCCATTAATCTACCCATTTTACAGAAAGTAAAATTGAGGCACAGAGAGGTAGAGAAGTCAAGTGACTTGCATCGTGAGAAGGTGGCACAGCTGGAGTTTGAACTTAGGCAGTCTAGCTCCAGTGCTCTTGTTCTTAACTGCTTTATTCTATACTTTTCACCATGATTGCCCCAGTTCAATGATCTTTCCCCTTTTCTCTCTAGGGAGGATGGAATTTAATAATTTAAAAATTTTAAATGATGAGACTTTCTTGTACTTTCTTATTGTAGCAAAAACTCAAATGATACTAAAAGGCATATAGTATACCATAAAGAGATGATCTCCCATATTCTTGGCCCCACATATAATGAATGCTAGGGATTTGTGTATTTTTCCCCCAGGACTTCTTTTAGCATGCACTCACACATATATTGTTGTTGTTCACTGCATACTTTACTCTAATTTCTCTTTTTACTTATCAATGTCATAGGCATCTTTCTGTATCTGTATATGGAATTCCACTTCCTCCTCTTAAAGAGCTATTTTCAGCCACACACTATTCCACTAAATGAATAAACTATCATTTACGTTTGTGTGTTTCCCTATTGATGAGCAGTCAGGATTTACAATTTTTTTTGCCAGATTTTCACTATTGTAAACTCTGTGGCAAACATGCTCATTTGTTCTTGTAGTCTTCTGTGGATTTATTTTTTAGCTTTAAATCTTTAATCCATGTGGAATTTATTTTGTGCAGGAGGTGAGGTGGGAATTACAGTCATTTCTTGACTTTCCTCATTCTAATGATTACCCACCTGAAGAGATTCAGTCTCCAGGCACCCAAGTAAACACATCGCATCTGTTACAAAAATACATTGAAAATTGTAATAAGGGGGAGTCTCTGTGGTGGAAAATAGTAGGTAGTGTGTTGGGAAGAGGCAGCAGGAACAGCAGGCTTGGCCAGTATAGGACTGAGCAAGGAGCTCTGCTTTCAGGTTCGAATGCTGCATTCTAATTAGCAATATTACTCCCAAATGTTTAGCTGCAATGGTGGGGGATTAGAGACCCCTGCTTGCTCATCATAATTCAGAACCTGAACATCACAGTATTTAATTAGATCTTCTCTCTTTTGAAAGGTCAGCCAATAAACTTGTCATGTTGTGTCATTCAAAGTCTAGAAGTTACTCTGCTATAAGCTTGATGGATATTTTTTTTAAAGTTAAAAATTGTCCGGTTCCTGTCTAGTGTCTTTTAGTAACCTTTGCTAGACTAAGATTCTGGCAGGTCATCATGCAGAGAGAGGCTGAAATCTTTCAGCCACTTAGAACAATTCTAGTCCTTTCTGTATTTTTTCTTTATCACTTTGGACACTATGCCAGAAAAAGCCTCTCCACCTTAAGCCTTGCGGTATGTTTTCCTTGGTGTTTACTCACAAATCAACATTCAATTCACTCTTTGTTTTGAGTCTTGGATACTGTAATTGAATAGTACTTTCAATTAATTTCCATGGGAAAAAACTCCTAAGATAAGCTATGCTCTTCTGGAAACATAATCTTTATATGGAAATTAATGAAGCTAAATTTTCCCAATTTTATTGCTGGGCTGTAAGTGTCTAAGTTGGAGAGATATCTTAATTCTTTTACACCGCAAGATTCTTAATTAGAATTCTGTATGGGGTGACAAGCTCAGAGGCCAAAAACTGCAATTATGGGCAACCGTTTTGCATGACAGTTGCTGCTGCCTGACTCCATTGACTTAGCCCATCCTGCAGAGGCATCCTCTTGGTTCTATTGGACCACCATCTCAGTGCTCAGAGCTGTTGAGCTAAAAAGTCTAAGGATCTGATCTGTGGAGAGGGGTATTCAGGGCTGACAGTTATCATTATTACTATTTTACTATTTGTGACTGTCATCTAGACCACTAATTTCATGCACAGGTAAGACTCAACTATTTTAGTTACATTCTGGGTTAAGTCTTGTGGGTTATGAAGGAAATATTATCCCTACAAATACCAATATTTTCTGAAATGTGGTTGCATCAGATTACCTGGGTATTTAATCAAAATGCTGTTTGTTGGATTTTATCCCAGAATCAGAATCTCTGGTGGTAGACCTCAGGAATCTATTTTTAACAAGTCTCCTATGCTGTGTACATTAACATTTGGGTATCTGATTTATAACATTTCTTCTACAGAAAAAATGTACTCCTGGTTCTAACCAGCTGGCTTCAAAGTATATCTTTGTGATTTTGTGTGTGGGTATGTTGGGTCTTGCTTGTGTGTGAAATCAGTGATCTGGATGACAGACACATTTCTAAAGTGTATAGTAAACAACCGGTGAATAGATTATGGCTCAGGCCATTAAATGTTTAGTTCTAAGGTATGGTACTAGGGGACTACGCTGAGAATTACTATGAGAATTAAAGCACAAAATGAATATTCAGCTGGAAGGTGAAACTGCAAGATTTCTGCAAATCCTGGGAGACTTACCTTCTCAGGGTTACTTCTGGGAGATCCCTTTTTTTCTGCTCTGCATCTAGGGATGGCCCTTTATCTTCTCTTTCCCAGTATGGTAGACCCCTTCTTCTTGATCTTTCCAGCCATAAACAGAATCTTTATAGAGGATTGAGGAATCAGAGGAAAGTAGTCAGTTACACTGCCATATCACGCAGCATAGAATTCAACTTACAATCATGTATTAAACATTCCTGGCCTTGACAGGGGTTTTGGCCATCTCATCACAGGGTATGGCTCACCAGTCAAAGCCACTTCATATCATATCCTGGCCTCTCTCTGTCTTTCTGGCTCCTTGGTCTCCTTCATTCCTGTCACCTCTCCAGGCTTGCTCTCAGGACTGCTAAGTTCTTATTCTTTTATTCAGAAAACATCAACTTGCTTGAGCTTCTACTCCCAAACTCCCCCCAGAGCAACATTTACATACCCGACACCAACCAAGGTGCATGATTGCACAAAAGTGCTACCTACCTGGTCTTTTCTTTCACAGACTCCATCCTCCTTAAAATACAATTTTGGGATTAAATAGCATTTTCCCAAGGTCTACTATATATTTCTATATAATATGTAGAATATATATTTCTATATAATAAGGTCTATTATATATTTCTTCTGTGGAAAAATTAATTTTATGTGTGCTTTCCCGAATGCGTAAAAGCTGAGAAGGAATTTTTCCTTCCTACATTATCAAAGAATCTTTTTGTTGGGAGATGGTCATCTAGAAAAAGTTAAGCAGGATTTTTGTAAGGTTTTAAAAGGCAAGTGCACATCAGGCTCTCTCAATTAATCTAATCCGTCTTTACCACACTTTTACTAACACATTAAAGAATGTATCATTTATGTTTGTGGCCAGATAAAGGAAAACAGAATTATTTCCCACTTGCCAGCAAAAAGAGTTCTCGTGACTCCAGGTGAGTGGCATGTACAAGGTCATTCAGGGCATTCTGTGTGACAAATCATATTTTGAGAATAAAGCAACAGAATTAAATTGTTTTCAGTACGATTTACTTTCTTGCTATCTTATCTTTTGTATATCTGAGAGCTTTCTATTTTGCCTGGAAAGTCATTTTCCAGACGAGAGATCATTTTATTTAGTGCTCTTATTTTCTTGGTAAGTATTCTAAATTTTTCCTAGTAATTCCTATTTTTATGCACAGTGATTCTCAATTGGTGAGAAAATTATGATCTCATAATTTCTTTTCCTTGTACTTGCTGAATGATTAGCCTCATTTGCTGTGTGAGTTCCACTTCACGGTTGTGAAATGATGACTCTCCCTGACTCTGGCTGAGCATGTCGTCTTGATGGCTTTGACCTTTTCCACAAAAACAAGGGAGATGAAAAGATGTGACATGTGTGTAAATTGTCACTCAGATGGGGTTATTTTGGCCAACGGTTCAAAATATATGCTTTGCTAAACTCCCAGAAGGTACCAGTAGGCGTGTTTTGTGTTTGGGGTTTCTAAGGCATATGAGTCTCATTATTTTTAAGCAATAAGGGTTTTAAAAAATCCTATTGGTCATTAAATATAAAGAGTACATTTATATCCTGAATCACAAGATGTGTGAATGAATGCATTGCAGACTCCCAAGGAAAACCCTGCTCTGGAGTGGTACGGTTAAATTTGCTTCATCTGCACTGTGATGGATGTTACCTCCACTGTACTTAATTGGGATAACTGACAAATTTAGATTCAGAGCATTTTGATGACTTCAAGGGATATATAAGTATCTTACCAAATCCATTCAGATGGTATTCTCAGTTTGGTTAGGGGTCTCACTGTAGTGATTTGCAGGTGTGACTGATATTAACTTACAAATTTCCTATGACTAGTCCTTTGTTGATTTCAGGCTTACCCCCACCCCTTCGGTAATGATTGCTTAGCAAGCATATTTCACCTTCCTTCTCTGCAGGCCCTTTATTGCTTTGAGATGCGCCTCTATGTGTGTGTGTGTTGTGTGTGTGTATGTGTGCACGTGTGTTTTTAATAGTGATGCATGAGACAGTATTTCCCACCAGAGCATATTAATATGAGATTTTGAAGCCATTTCTTACTTGACATGTTTCTCTCTTCACTTGGCTGTGCTTTTAGTTAAGGGGACTTGGACTATGTTTGCCTGGCTAGGCAATGACAAAACAATAATGACAGTGTTGAAATATACACATGCTCTAACAATCTGTATGATATCACACCTGGTCCAGTCCTGTGATATTATTTTTAGTAATCCCCATCAGGGTGGGTTTGAAGTCCTGCATAATAACTCTAATATGTTGCTGTTATGGAGCTGATAAATTTACATATGGGTGAAGTGATTAATCTTAAAAATTCTTTTTTCATTTTTATGAAAAATGAGATTCTCATTATCTGACATTAGAATATGATCTTTTTATGTCATTTATTTTTCTTTTCTATCACTAAAAATTTAACCCTATGCAACTACATTGCTTAGGGTTAAATTTATCACCAATGTTTGACTCATTTTAGAGACTTTAGAAACACATGAAATTGTGCTACAAAGATGAGTATAAATTTATTTAATCGTAACAACAATTCTACGAGGTAGGTACTTTTGTTATCCTCCCTTTAAGAATGAGAGACTGAAGCACAGAGAGATGAACTAACTCGTCTGAGGTCACACAATCAGGAAGCTGCAGAACCGAGATTTGAACCTAGGAATGGTTTTGATGCTGGGGAAAAACACACAAAAACAGAACACTCATGTAATACTTGCTCTCTTTTTGTAATATTTCAGACATACTTACACTAAAAAAAAACTTCACTGTTTATCTGAAATTTCAATTTCAATGAAAATGAGTACCCTGCATTTTATTTGGTAAATTCAAACCGAAGTTGTCTGGCTTCAGAGCCCACTTTCTTATGCTAATTCTGCCTAAACCCAGGCTTAATTGGTTGGTGTTGACTTTGCACATCTTAGGTAATTTTTTTCTATATTTACCCAAGGTTTTTGGTTAATGTTGTTGTTTGTTTTTAGTTTTTTTTTCTATCCAAGGTTTTGTTGTTCAAGAAGATTCTTCTATCTAGAGGTATAGCTTACTATCCAGGGTAGTGAGAAAGTTAGCAAAGCCTTTAATTTGCTCTGTGCTCAGCATTGTGTCAAAGATTAATGAGGATTTGTTTCACCCCTAAAGGAGCTCATAATCTAGTAGAAAAGATGGAATGTAAAAAGCTAATTGTATTATAATAGAATAATAGCTTTTCTGTATTATGAGCTGTTAACTCTCCTTAGAAGGTTTGGGGAAAGCATCAGAGATTAGGAAACATTTGAAGTGAGCCTTGAAGGATGAATAGGAGTTCATTAGAGAAAGACATTATGGATAGAAAGGAAACAATGTGAAAAAAGGCAAGTATCTGTGAATGTGCATGGTGGAGACATGTTTTTTGTTTGTTTGTTTGTTTGTTTTGAGACAGAGTCTCGTTCTGTTGCCCAGGCTGGAGTGCAGTGGTGCAATCTTGGCTCAATGCAACCTCCCTCTCCTGAGGTCAAGTGTTTCTTGTGCCCCAGACACCTGAGTAGCTGGGATTACAGGTGTGCACCCTCATGCCTGGCTAATTTTTGTATTTTATGCAGAGATGGGGTTTTGCCACATTGGCCAGGCTGGTCTCAAACTCCTGGCCTCAAGCGATCTGTCGGCTTCAGACTCCCAAAGTGTTGGGATTACAGTCATGAGCCAGTGTGCCCAGCCTGAGACATGTCTTTTTTTTTTTTTTTTTTTTAAACATAAGGTATATGTGTTCTGCTTAGTAGTGGATGATGAGAATTAGAGAGTGGGATATGGGTATGACTTCAAGGACTTTTAAACTGAAAAGTGATGTGATCAGATATATGTTTTAAAAATATAACTGTAGTAGCAGTGTGGCAGATAGAGAGGAAAAAGACGATGGGTAGACTGGACAACTGAGCCATTTTAAAAGCACTATTGATCATCTCTTCTTTGTGATGGTTTGGATGTTACTATGGACTGAATTATGTCCCCCACAAATTCGTATGTTGAAGCTCTACCTCTCAAGGTAATGGTAGTTGAATATGGGGCCTTTGGGAGATAGGCTTAGATGAGGGAATGAGGCAGGGTCCTCACAATGGAATTAGTGCCTTTATAAGAAAAGACATCAAAGAGTCCTGTCCCCAACCTCTCTCTGCCATGTGAGGACACAGCAAGAAGATGGCTATCTTCAAGCCAGGAAGAGAACCCTCTATGGAACTGACCATGCTGGCACCTTGATCTTAGACTTCTAGTCTCCAGAACTGTGAGAAATAAATTTCTGTTGTTTAACCCACTCAGTCTATGGTATTTTGTTATGACAGGTCATGCCAACTAAAACAGGTGTAAAATTTGTTACAGGCAAAATTTATGTCAAACGCTCCAAAGCTGACTTTGAGGACATATTCTACAAGAATCCATTCACTTTATTTCTAGGATGTACCAACTTCTAAAATTCTTAATTATTGCATATAAAACAAGAAAATAATACGGCCCAATACTAAATGTAGAGCAATGGTATAAAAGAATTTGTCTATTTTTTAGTGCTATTAGAGAAAACGTGCTACCTACTGTTGGTGGAATTTTGTTGGCTAATCCGCTTTGTTGGCTCTCTTCCTGCTTGCCCTCTGTGCAGGTTCTTGGTTTTTCTTCAACCTGATGAGTGACTGGGGAAGCTTGCCTATCAGGACTAGAGATTCCTTGCCTTCTGGCTTCTGGTTGGGTTTGGGCAATGCAGGAAACTGATAGGACATCCAAGGGAGGCAGGAGTATGCAGTCCTGTCCTCACTCTGCTGGATCACACAGGTTGGCTGCTTCCCTCTCTTGAAAGGCACAGCCTCAGACTCAGGTGTGCCCCCTTTCAAAAAGTCCTTCTCTCTGGCTTCTGATACCTCATGTCCTATTCAGGTCTTGGGTGGTAATCTCTTCCCTCCCACCCACCATCATCTTACTAGCTCCAGGTATGTTTCTATTCCTTGCTGATTTCCTTCTTTTTTCCTATTGAGAGGAGAGAGAAGATTGTCCTAAATCATCAAAGGAGCTCTGCTGGCTTCTAGATATTATATTAAAGAGGAGAACAGCTCTGTGCCTATGTGCAAGTCCTTGGCTGTTCCTAGGGTCTGCAAGAGGATGTGGTAGCACGGTATTGGGCAAAGTAACCAAATGTGTATCCCGGTTCCATCTGTCTTAGTCATACTACATTAGCTTGTAAATCTTATTTTGTTAGAGGTAAAGTAAAATTAGGGAAAAATTGAGAACAAATGTAAGGTTGCTTGGGAATGTATACTTCAGAGTATTACAAATCTGGGAAGGAAAAACAAATTGCTTGGGCGTAAGTATGGAAGAAAGAGATCTGGATGTATGTTATCAAAAATATAAAGGCATTTGGCTGGGCGTGGTGGTTCATGCCTGTAATCCCAGCACTTTTGGAGGCAGAGGTGAGCGGATCACCTGGAGGCAGGCGGATCACCTGAGGTCAGGATTTCAAGACCAGCCTGGCCAAAATGGTGAAACACCATCTCTATTAAAAAGACAAAAATATTAGCCAGGTGTAGTGGTGCATGCCTGTAGTCCGAGCTACTTGGGAGGCTGAGGCAGGAGAATTGCTTGAACTCAGGAGGCAGAGGTTGCAGTGAGCTGAGATCATGCCATTGCACTCCAGCCTGGGTGACAAAATTTTACGAAAAGTAAACACCCATTCATTTCATCACATGACATTAGATTATGCAGAGGGATTACGTAACATAGGCATTGAGTAGGAAACAAATATATGGTAAACACTTTGCAAATTACACCATGCTACGTAAATGAAAGTTACTACAATAGTAATCCTATTTTTCAGTATTCTACCATTATTAGGATATTCTGTCTAGACCTACTCAGGGCCATTTGTTTTTTTATCAAGGTGGCTTTAATTTAATCTCATCTGCTGCAAGTAATTTATGATCTCCTGAGTTACCTTACAACCTTGGGCTTCTGTGAGACGTAAGACATAATGTGGGGAAAAGGATGCTTTAGCTCTCAAAAGGAAATCTGAAATATATTCCACACATTCACACTTCGATGATGATGATAATGTTAATTATTGAAAGTTCTCCCTAAGAGGATCTGAATGCACTGTGAATAGAATAAGCAACAGGAAGTCTGAGCTAGGTAAAGATGGGAAGTAAAAATGATTCCCCTAATGTCTTAAATGCATGTAGGTCTCAAAGGCATACATTTCCACTCCCGTGCATAGTCTTAATGGAGCTTCCCCCTACTTTGTGGAAAAGGAAGTAGAGGCTGTTTGAGTTTGGGTCCCAAAATGAATATGTAAAACTGCGACTATTATCTAGGTCTCCTAACTTTTACTTTCATGATAGGATGTCCCAGTTTCCACTCTTTGAAATACTACGATTTTGATGGGAAATTTGTGAGCACACTGAGGGAGAACGAAACCAAACAACCCAGTCAGTCTCTTAAAATTATGTGACCTGCTGCTGATGAGAAAGAGTTGGCAATAAAGCCACCATAAGGTTATATTCATCTGAACACTATGTGGTTGGAAGGCAACTTGTTATAATTAACAAGTTCAGCAGGACCTTGGTAGCAGAGGATAGACATTGAATTCAGAGAATAAATGCTGATTTGCATCTTATTTTCTTGGTAACTTTTGACATTGATTTGGCTGTATTTGTATTTGATAAAGTTGCTCTTACTACTTAAAAATACTTCAAATGGGAAAACCTTTATTTTGACCTCTTTGGAAACCTTTTGCAAATAAACAGAACTCCAAGTCCCAAATGAATAATAGTGCTCAACTGTAAATTTAATGCAGTGAAACTTACAATTATATCAGTGCTGCCACCCAACTCAAGTAAATCAATAGCTTCCTAGCTGCATTTGTACTTGAGGATTGTTGTGGCAGTGGCAAATTTATTGCTGCAAACCTGAACTGTGAGGAATTAATACCAATGGTGTAGTATCCTATCAATGCAGCTCTGGTTGCCCAGTTGGAGTAGGGAAGGATGCTCTGGTGCACTTTTTATGGCTAATGCAAATTAGCAGATAGTTGTGGGAATAAAGTTCTCTCCTTGATCTATGGCAGGAGATAGCTAGTGTGCAAGAGTTCATTTCAGACTGTAATTAGTTTATTCATTAAGGTTTGGGAATTCAATGACACAGCTGTATGAGGTACCATTGAAAGCTACCTGAACATATGGCAGAAGGGTAATGCAAATTCAGTTCCTGAAAGGAAAAGGCAAAATGATGCAGCTCTGTGCTCTTATTTTACATCCTGCAGTGATTCCTTGAAGCAGGGGCGGTGATTTGATTATATTCCAAATCTTCTAATATACATTGACTTTAGATGGAGGTGATATTTATTTTCCTTGAATGCTACACGAAGTACATATAAATGTATATAACACATCCCCACATGCATCCTTAGACATCTAGATACATAGACAAAAGACTGAACACTGGTTTTTGATTCCCAGCAAGAAAGACTAACATCTATATCTACTAATAATGACTGTCTCCCTTTCTGTTTTTTAGAGTTAATTATTAGTCTTACGAGATTTTAAGTTTGATTAGAGGTGTATATATGCAGATGAAATAAAACTATTGGTTGTATCTGATCATTGTAACACTTATGGGTATTCATACATATATGTAAAATTCAACCTTGCTTGTGCAATGTAAGCACTTGGGTAGAGAGCTTCTCTGAAATCTGTTTGTATTGTAAAGACTAATCTGACTTCAGACTTAGCCATATTTATGTAAAGTTTAAAATCCATAGAGCACTTGACTTACAAAAACCAAGGATTGTAATTCAAGTACGTTATAGAAAAAATCAAATTTTCATTGTTAGGAAGGAAGCCCAGTAGGTTGAAAAAAATTGATTGGAGGGAAGCAGAACTCGATTTGAACCATTATGCCAAGCCATCCTTATGCCTCTCTCTATTCTTCGTATATCTCCTGTAAGCACTCTAAATGAAAATGTTACTGAAGTCAAAGCATCCAACCAGAGAAACAAACAGGTGCAGAATTGTGACAGATCCCTCATACTTTTGTTCTTGGCAATTGATTTACTCTACAATTAGTGCCAAAATCTATTTATTGACTACATTGTGTGCTTATAACACTGGTTTCTTCCTCTTGTGACTCTCAATCCATATTGATGGATCACACAAATGAAAGAAAATTCTTCTCCCATACCTAAGATGTTGAAACAGGAAGGATTTTGCAAGAATGCACAGTAAGATGATACTAGTGGCTGTTCCTTGAGAGTCTCAGTATAAGGAAGCTTTATATCCTATTTTGTGGTTTTCTGTATTGTCTAAATTGTGTTAAAATGTGTGTGTGTTACTTGTGTAATAATTCAAAAGTTTTCATTTTCAGAAATAGAGACTTTTTTCTGGGCAGAACCTAATGTTTGTGGTTGTGGGAGGCAGGTGGTTGCAGGTATATGGGCAGGAAGGGGACAACTATGGCTGTAAGTGGTAGGTTAGGGAGACATTAGGCATCAGAGTGAGGATAGGGTCTGAAACTACCCATATCAGAACAAACCTACCAGCAAATTCAGCCAAGGAATGGGTTGAATTAAATGAACATAAAATCCTTTTAAGTGGTGATAAAATCAAGGACTCAGGCAGGCAGCATAATCCAAGATCTAGTCTGATGGTGGTCAATGAGAGCTGAAACAAAAGGAATCAGTAGTCAGATGGCACAGTGCTAGGATCAGGAGACTTTCCTAGATGAGGTAGATTTTTACCTCATCCCCCAAAACTTTCATATCTTTAGGTAAAATAATCCCCATGACAGAGAAATACCTACACAAATATATATAAGAAGAGGCCTGAGGACACACTTGATGGATGAGGGAGTGCGGGCAGACCTTTACTCCAATTGCATTTATATCCCTGGTGTTAACCTCATGAGTATATTACCACAGAGAACAGCAAGGCATTCTTCTGAAAGTCTGTGGACAATTCTGCCATTAAAAAAAAAAAAAAAAAGTCTTTTAACAAGGCGTGGTGGCTCTCACATTTGTAATCTCAGCACTTTGGGAGGCCAAGGCAGGTGGATCACTTGAGGTCAGGAGTTCGAGACCAGCCCGGCCTACATGGTGAAACCCCGTCTCTACTAAAAATACAAAAATTAACCAAGTGTGGTGGCGCACTACTGTAATCCCAGCTACTGGGGAGGCTGAGGCAGGAGAATCGCTTGAACCCAGGAGGTGAAGGTTGCAGTGAGCCAAGATCATGCCACTGTACTCCATCCTGGGTGACAGAGCGAGACTCTGACTCAAAACAAAACAAAACAGAACAAAACCAGTGTAAACCAACTTTCCTGTGCAGGTGAGGGGAGAAGTAGCAGAGTTCTACTTCTCTTAGGATCACATGAATTTGGCTGGGTTATGTTTAGACTGTTTTGTTCTTCGCAATGAGAGTTAGTGAAAGCTGCTCCTCCCCAGAATATGTGTTTGCTAAGGAGTATCTCTTGGCTAATTCCTGATTACTCAAACTTTTGCTGATGTTTTATGTGTGAAGAAGAAATAAAAGTTAAAATCTGCCATTGTGAATTTTATAATACTTTTGAGGAGACAAGAGAAACAATCATTTCTTCATTTTAATGTTCAATTATTCAGCAATTATTAACTATACTAGATACAATATCTAAAACAACAAACAGGATAGACACATTTCTGCCTTCACGGACATTACAGTTAAATGAATTACTTAAATGATGCAAAACTTCTATTTTACTTATCTGCTCCAAATGCCCTACCTTCTCATTTAAATCACATTTTTTTTTCTTTTTTGCAAATGAAGAATAGTACAAAATTAAACAAGGCCTTGTAGTGTTAAAGCTTTTCTAATTTTACAAAATGATTTCAGCACATTTACTAGTATCTGGTGAAGAATCGTGATAATTAAAATTCAGCTATACTAATTAAAACAAATGAACAAAGCCTGTTTAATGCCCTTTTCCTTACAATTTTTAACTTCTGTTTTGCTTACTCCTGACTTTGCAGAATTCTATAGTTCTCACTGGGATTTTCCTGTCATAAGGGAAATTTATGAAATTATGCAGCTCAGAAAGCATGAAGGACTTCTACAACAGTAGTATCTGAATAAATGTAGATTCCTTTGGGTCAGCTCCTTTAAATCAATGAATTTAAACTGATAAGTATTCTAAAAGTCAACCTTTATATAGTATGTTTATATGGTATGCTTTAAATATATATATAGTAAGCATATATGTATGTATATATGTAATATATTGTGTGATATATATATATATATATAATGTTTTAAAGTTCTGACCAATACTTATTATTTCAGCATGCTAAGTTTAAAATTGATTTCCTATAGGTTTATATTCTCCAAATCTCCTTGGGAATTAAAAGCTGTATTTGTGATATGAAATCAACTAAATAAAAGCTACATAGAAAATAGGAAGCAAGAAATTATAACAAAATGTTAATCGGGTTGCCTCTGGGTACTGGGGTCATGAGGTTTTTGTTTGTTTACATCTTTTCTACATTTCTAAGTTTTCAAAAATAAGCACATAGTATGTTTTAGAAACTACGGTAATAGCAAATGCTAAATAATTTCATGGATTGAGATGTCTTCCATAGACAGGACTTTTCTTTCAAAGCAGGTCTCAACTCTCCCTTTAAACAATCCATTCACATTCAAGATGGAGACATTTTTTGTCTCATTTTGTTTTATAAACTGGTGTTCTAGGTCCTTTTAAGTGAGTTTGATCCAATAGAAAACTCAGCTTGATCCTTTTGATTTAATCCAACTTTGAAAGTACAGTGTTGCCCTGTGGTTTAGTGTAAATATCAATAATAATAACAATATCTTTGCGAAGTGCTAGATCGTAGGCATGAAAACTTTTGAGGGAAATCAGATTCCCATCTGCCAGTATGATTTCCACTCCAACTCCAGATCCCCAGAATAGGAGAAACTTAGTACATGGTTCCAAATGAAATGACAGAAAGTTCAGGCGGGCTTCATGAGAGTGCGGTGAGGTTTTAGGACATGTATCTTAGACCTGATAAAGATACGGGCTTTGGAGACCAAGAGTTGTTTTCAGTTCCTAAATTTGCCACTGGATAGCTGTATGAGCTCTGACAAATTAGTTAGGCTGTCTGAGTTTCTCATCTGTGAAATGTGGCAGGTAACTTCTACCTTTCAAGGTTGTTGTAAATAGGTGATGTACATAAAATATTTACCTTCGTGCTTGGGACATGTAGTTATTCTTGGAACAGGAGAAAGATGCCTATGGGTGGAAAAGTCCTCAGATAAGTTAATATCCCTGACTATCTAATTTAGGAAAGTCTGTCCTTCCCAAGAATAATTCTCAACTCTGACAAGAAGTTATGAAAACACTTTTGGAGTTTAGAACCTTGTTAATGGCACTGAACGGTTCTGCAAGGAATCAGTATCATTGCCCACACACTAGCTAACTTCATCCCTCATTAGTAATGTGTGCCTGCAGATATTTTGTCTTTGTTCTATCTTATCTCCACTAGGATGCCATCCAAGAGAACACGTAAGTAAAAATCTAGTTGTTGTGTCTTGCTGTTAACTGAGCAATTGTAGGGACACATTTATTAGTATCTGGTGAAGAATTGTGATAATTAAAATTCAGCTATACTAATTAAAATAAATGAACAAAGTCTGTTTAATGGTTTTCCTTACAATTTTTAATTTCTGTTTTGCTTACTCCTCACTTTGCAGAATTATATAGTTTAAGCTAAACATCCTTGACAACTGAGTTGCCAATTAAGGTTAAATGTATTACACTAACGTAAGTTGAATGAGCCACAAGAAGTACTCTATCTAGGCTGAGGAACGGCCAACTTTGAATGACAAAATGGCACTTTCTAAACTTAGACCTGGGTTTTACTGGCGGTGTTGGGCATTCTTTCTTCAAATCGCAAGAGGAAAACAGTTTACAATTGAGCCTGCACTTGGGGACTGTTTATTGCCTATATTTATTCTTCCTCTTCAAGATTACAGTTGAGCATATTTTACATCCTCCTCCTTTTCCTTTTCATTCTTATCAAGAATTATATACTGAGCAGCTATTATGGCCAACACACTAAGTCAAATTTTGAAATATCCAAAGATGTAAGACAGAATCTCTGCCCTCTGTATTTGCTTGGGCAGTTTAGTTATATAGAGGGGATGGAAGAGCCTTATAGAAGGTCGTTTTTGATGATGAATGCCAGACAGGTTTCTGTATAAAATATCCTGTATCGACAGTTTGGTAAAAGTAGAAACTGAGCCTTTTGGTCTCCTCCATTAACAGTAGGTGAAAACATTTTACTTGCCTTCAATTTTCTCAGATCACAGCAGGTGCTGCTGCCTGATCTACCTTTTCTATGGGTAGTAAAAGTCTAAGGTGTCATTTGGAATTTAAGAGTCATGCTCCATTAACATTAATGAGTGACTTATGGTTAAATCTTCATGGATCAGCCTGAACATCCCCCTGTAGGTATTGGTGCACATTTCATTTCAATGGGCATCACACCAGCCTGCACTAAAATTGCTTGCATCATTTAACCTGTAAGGTTGTCCAACAAACCCATGATTTATAGTTTGGAAAGTACTCAGTTTAGTCCAGCCTGTTACTGAAAATTTCCTGGTTTCCTGGTTATAGTTTCATGTTCAGGTCAAATACAATTACAAATTTCCGGGTCCTAACTGTTTCCTGTAGTACTTGGGTCAAGATACTCTATATGTGGAATAGTATGACTTTTAAATGACTGTGCTAACAATAATGGAAGCATATAAATTTACTTCTAAAAGCTAGAGGTTTAAGCTAAATATCCATGACAACTGAGTCGCCAAACTATATATATGTAAGAAACTATACATAGTTGATTTTGTAATGATTTGTAAAATAACCTCTAAATTCACAGGCATGTAGGTGAGCAATTTTTAAAATGCCTTAATGAACAACATAAGAGACGCCAAAAATCCTGCTTCTATTTCCCACATAAGTCTGAATAGTGCTTATATTAATTGTATTTACCTTGATTGCAAATTTAATGTCAGGACACATTGTTTGGATGTATAATTCAAGGTTAATAAGAAGGTGTTTTGTTATATGATTTAGTCATGAGCCACAGCTTGAGGCATCACCCTCCTACCACCTAATGAGTTGCCTCCAGGTTTTCCTCTGTAACTACAAGATTCTGAACATTTGAACTGCTCCAGGAGTGGGGGTGTCTTTGTGCCTGTGTGTTTGCTCTTTCATTTGGGGAACTGGTCGTCTACCACCTTTTCCTAACAAATCAAGTGAGTCCCTGTTGCAGTCTGGCTGTTAGATTGGGAGCCATTAATAATTGGCAATTTGTAGCTGTCATAATGATGCTGGGGGATTTTCCAGATGGCTTTTCCCTTTCTCTTGAGAAGGACTAAGACTTGTGCTTATTCCCTTTGATGGGGTTTTAATCAACATACATTGGTCATGACCCTTGACTCACAGTAGAAACAGGAGTCACATGCTTGCCAGAGCTTTGCTTTTCTGATGAAGGAACAAGGCTACAGCTATAGGGTGTTTTAGGATAAAGATGGTGGAAATATTGGAGTGAGTGGGATTGTGAATTTAAAAAACAATTGGCCAATGGGTATGGTTAGTGGGTACAAAAATATATTTAGAAAGAATAAGACCTACTATTTGATAGCACAACAGGGTGACTATAGTCAATAAAAACTTAATTGTACAGTTTTAAATAACTAAAAGAGTGTAATTGAATTGTTTGTAACACTGAGGATAAATGCTTGAGGGGATGGATACCCCATTCTCTATGATGTGATTATTATACATTGCATGCCTGTATCAGAACATCTCATGTACCCCATAAATACATACACATACTGTGTACCAATAAAAAATTGCCCAATTAAACTTTAAAAATAACGAAGCCAATTTTAAAGGGAATAGAAGCAGGAAGTTGATAGCATTATGTCTCCTTTGGGCCTGCCTCAGTGCAAATCTTGGGTAGGCACTTAAGTTTAAATTAGAAACAATATGGTAGTTTCTACTATTATTTTTATAGCAAATAATTTTCTCACATCCAACTTTGTTCACCTTCTTGTCCCTCCACATCGCTCATTCAATCTTAAGATAAAGAGAAGAAAAATGTGTTCTTTATAAAGTTTTACATTTTAATGTTCCCAGAGGAACATTCTACTTCAGCGTGGGGACAGTGGTGGTTGGAAAGTCTCTTTCCTGTGGAGCTGATGAATGTCCCAGCATCAAGCTGCTTTCCGCCTTACAGTCGCTGTGCACAGGCTTCCCTTGGTCTAAACTCCTGTTCCTAGGCTTTCCTTTAGGACTCTGCTTAGACGTTACCTCCTTACCTGCTTTCCTTGACCTGCTCTGTCTACACCAGTTCCTCCCCTCCCTGCCCGTGACACCCTCAGCCTCCTGACTCTGCTCCATTTTCCTTCATGGCGCTCATCCCTCCCGTGTAACTGCGCATTGTCTGCCTCTCCCACCAGAAAGGAAGCTCCGTGAGGATAGGCACTGTGTCTCTTACTGTTATATCCCCAGGTTATATAAGGTACTGGTACCTTATAGAGATTGAAAAACCATAAATTGGATGAGTGTATTCATGTTCCACCTTAGGCTCAGAGTGTAGAACCTGAGCTTCTAAAGCATGCAGCTCTCCTCTGCTTGTTGCATTATCATGGATCCTCTATTCCCCAATGTGCAGTTTCCCACATTTTAACATTTCTAAAATCAGGGTACACATTAAAACACACATTTAATGTGGTAGTGGTTCCCACCCCTCAACTGATACACAATTAAATGTGTCTTAGAATCAAGAACATCATGGTAGACAGAAAAATGATAGCTTCCCCCAAGATATTCATGTCCTAATCCCTGAAACCTGTAAATATGTCACCTTACATGTCAAAAGGGACTTTGCAGATGTGATTAAATTAAGGATCTTCAGATAGTGAGCTTATCCTGGATTATTCTAGTTGGCCCGTGTATTCACAAGGGTGTTTAGAAGAAGGAGGTAGGAAGGTCAGAGTCAGAGAAGATACGATTATTGAAGCAGAATTTGAAGTGATGTGGGTCCACAAGCAAAGGAATGCAGGCATTTAGAAACCAGAAATGGCAAGGAAAGGAATTCTCTCTCCCTTAGAATCTACATAAGGAAAACAGCCCTGCTGACCCATTTTAGATTTATTTCTGACCTCCAGAGCTATCAGATCACAAATTTGTAGTGTTTCAAGTTTGTTGAAATTTGTAACAGCAGCAATAGGAAATGAATACAGACATGCTATTACAAGCAATAGCATATATCGCATTCTGGAAATTTTAATGTCCAGTTTTATAATCTTCTTGCACATTGATAAATTATGTTATTGATTTTATCTCTCTGATAACAAAATGTCATTGATATTTTAGGATCTAGACAGGGTATAATTGTGGAATCTTTGATGCCATTTTGCAGATGTTGAAAATGCCCCATTCATATCCTCTTGACCTACATCAGAGGTGGCCTGTAGTTAGTTCCTACGATAGAGTGAACAATCATCCCAGAAGAATCAATGCCTGGGACTTACGAGTTCTCAGGATGCGGCACTTTCTGTACTAAAATCATGAAATTCCTGGGCAAACAGAGATGGGCTGTTTACCCTACTTGTACATGGGGTGGCTACCTGCATATGATGAGGATATTCTTTGGCTATAGGCCCCTCCCCTTCAGATATACATGGTGGGAGTTAACACTGCAGAAACATTTCTCAAACAATGAAGAGTGAGAGTTGGTGGATATGTATCCAGCTTCCCTGATTCCCAGTGGGAACATTCTGAGGCATGTTTCATGTAATCTTCCAGACTGAACCCAGTTGCCCACAGCACTCATCAATGACTCTCTTATTGGCTCACCTTCCTTCCTTGTCTTAATTCTTCAACACTCACCATGCTTCCTGGATTACTTACCAAGTAAAGTATTTGCACTCTGTCCTTGTCTCATAGTCTATTTTTGGATGAACTCAAACTAGGACATCACCCTAGCCTCAAGAGTCTTACATAATGAGTGCAAAACCCTTAACATAAGCCCAAATATATGAACTCTGTTTTCCCCTTGAGCTTCCCTCCTGCTATCCTTTCTCTTGCTCACCAGCATCAACTGCACCAGCCATGACTCAGAAGCTACCCTGTTCCCCATTCCTTCCTCAACATAGGCATTTTCACTTGTTGCCTGAATGTTCCTGTCATGGTCATCCTTTAGGTCCCCGCTCGAATCTCACTTCCTCATAGACTCTTCTTCTCGCCCTCCAGACTATGAATGACTTTCTGTAATCCTCCTGTGCTTTCTTTCATGGTACATGCGCCAAATGACATGAGTCAATTATGAGGATGATTATCTGTTTATATGTGGGTCTTGTAAAGGACCCAAACACACTAGTATCACATGGCATGAGTATAAAGTAAGGTTTATTGAAAAACACAGGCAAAAGGGTCATCATGGTGCATGTGTTCTTGTGCTCTGTCCTCTGGCCGACTAGCTGAGATGCAAGCTGGGCTAGGCACATCTGGACATATTGTGGGAAGTGCTCCAGGAGAGGGACCTTGCTGTGTACCATTGTACAAATTTATAAGGAAACTGGAAGAGGCAGTTACATCTAGTCAATATGTGATAGTAGAAGCTTCCTGGACAGAGAGTTGATGGCCTTATTAGATCAGCACTTAGCCAGGAGATGTATCATCCCAATTTTTTTTTTTTTTTTTTTGTGAGATGGAGTCTCACTCCATTGCCCAGGCTGGAGTACAGTGGCATGGATCTTTCCTCACTGCAACCTCTGCCTCCCAGTTTCAAGTGATTCTCTTGTCTCAGCCTCCCGAGTAGCTGGGACTACAGGTGTGCACCACCATGCCTGGCTAACTTTTTGTATTTTTAGTAGAGATGGGGTTTCACCATATTGGCCAGGCCTGTCTCAAACTCCTGACCTCGTGATCTGCCCGCCTCAGCCTCTTAAAGTGCTGGGATTACAGGTGTGAGCCACCACGCCTGGCCCATCCCAATTTTTAATGGAAAATTCCATTAGTTAAAAAATTTGAGTTTGTACTTCCAGCATATGTATATTTATTTATATATTTATACAAGCACCACTGTCAAGCTAAATGTCAAATTGCAGAGAAGCTGAATTTCTTCTTGAAGATAATAATAAACAAAAAATAAATAGAAGTTGAACAATATCTTTCTGTGTGGTAATAGATCACATACCACACTTTGAAGATTATTGCCCTTGAGCAGTGCTTTCATGAGCAGACAAATCACCTGGGGAGCTTGTGGTTTGTGAACTGGACTTTCAGTAGTCAGGCTTTAAAGCATCTTGCTTTCCAAATATTTATAAGCCACTGAAGTTTAGATGCTCAGGTTAGACAGGGTGAGATGGTCTTTTCTGTTATTTTGGAATAATTGTCTTCTCTCTCATGCTCTGATCTTACCAGGCAGAATCAGTACCATGTCTGCAAGCTTCACTGTGTTGCCCACTGGAAAATACACAAAGTGAAGAGCAGCTGGGCAGGGTGAAAGTTTGTTGACTCTTTATTTCTCCTGGCCTTTGAAATCCAATTACCTATTTTTATTCCTCTGAAGAGATTGCAAAAACACATGGAACCCCACAAATAGGCTCTACGCTGGGTGCTTTTCCTGTGCCATTTCATTTCATATCTTGCTATAACAGCAGAAACCAGCCTGAATATAAAGAGATACTCTGTGTGTGTGTGTGTGTGTGTGTGTGTGTGTGTGTGTATAAGGCTTGGCCTTCCCTTCTGACCCTCTATTTGACCTGCTGTGAGGGATGGGGCAAACCACTCAAGCTCCCTGTGCTCTGGGATGCGGGGAGGATTTCCCAGTCAGTGACAGAGTCTGAGTGATTTGTAGGCATTTGTGTGCTCATTGTCTTGCCCTCTAGGCATCTGCAGTGTTGTATCAGGAGGGCAAGAGGGTTCCAAATAGATTTAATATTCCTTGTATGAGCTTCAACCATCTGCCCGCCAGCTCACAGTGTGAGCATAATATATGTTTCCAGAATGAAACACAGAGAGCTTATTTTTTTCCCTTTCTTTTCACTTTTTTCAAAGCCTTTTAATTAAGATTATTTGTGTTTTCTTTGTCTTTTGGAATAGGTTACTAGGGTCACCCTTTCTGCAATTATATTTATGCTCATTTTGTTTTCCAATGCTCCTGGCATATTTAAATTAATGGTTTCCCCTTTCCTAATCTCCATCTAGCCCCTACAGAGTGTATCCCTGAAATAAACATCTATAAAATCTTGTGATGGAGCCTATGAGGTGATTGGAATTAAATGACAGGTTTTCCCAGTGGGTGCAGATTAGACCATGGATACCTGAAAATTATTCCCAGGCTAAATCTGAGTGCTGTTTTCCTGAGGGATGAAACTTTGGCTTTTCCTCCTCCTTTGAGAGAAATGTTGTGACTGTTGATGGGCCTATTCTAGTAGCTGTAGCTCATTGTACGACCAGAGTTATTTGGGTATTGGGTCTTTGAACTAAAATCCCTTTCTCATTTTTTAAAAGGTAATTGACATGAGGGATCTTGAGCTCTTAAAGAGAGGAATATATGCTGAGTCAATCAAATGGAGTTTTTATCTTAAAATCTCACTTAGGTTAGAAAAATTTGGTAGCAGAATTTGGAAAACTCTTTAATTTACATGAAAGTTGGGTGGGGATACCACTGCTACTCTCCCAGCATTATTCAGCATGCAAGTGTGGGCAGGGGTGACAACAGTGAAGTAAACTTGGAATACTTTCTTGTGAAGGCTTAAGGGCATAGGGATCAAGGTTCTTCAGGTCTGCTCATTTTTATTCTGTCGGCAAAATTGGCATTGTTTTGCATTAGACAGTGCATAATTAAAACTGCTTCCTCTTTAAACTCATTCCATATTTCCCTCTCACTCTATGGTGAGGCTGAGAGAGCCTGATCTCTTGCTGCTCTTCTAGTCTAAGGATGATGGGATGCCAGGTGAGGATATGGGTATGGAGGACTGCCTGGATGCCTATTCAGGCTCCATGTCTTCCTAGCTCTGTGACCCTGGGAAGGTAATCAGCATGTCATGCTGTATTTTCCTCAGTTGTAAAGAAGGGATTATGAAGTTATCACCCAAAGGAGTTGATGACATGATCAAATGTAATAATTGCATAATAATATATGTAGAGGGCTTAGCACAGTGCCTCCCACATAGTAACATGCTGGCTATTGTTACTGTTATTATAATGCTACAGAAATGAAGCGTGGGGAAAAATGGACTTGTTGATTCCAGATCATGACTTGTTCTGTTTGGCCTTGGAAGATGACTGAAACACACCTCTGCCCATGGAGAATTGAGAGGTGCTGAAGAACGAGAAAATTGAAAGCAGCAGCTTTGGTTTAAATATGTGGCTGCTATAGAACTCATGGAGGTGTGTGGTTGGGTGGTAACTGTCTCTCCTTTTCAGGCTGGTGCAGGATTATCCTTGCTCACTCCCCAACACCCTCAGGTGTTTAGATTTGGTCTGACTCCAGTCATTTTTGACCTATATTTGTTGTGAGACTGATAGAGCCCTCTATCAATGGTGACAAAGGGGTGACCTTGTCTAGAACTCTTTAATCTCACCAAATATCAAACACAGAGCAGATCTGGGCCTCTGCGGATAGGGAGAACTGAGCCAAAGTTTAGGGGATGGGGTGGATCTGATCTGGCCAGAGCCAAGAGCCTGTGCATTTTCTTGTCCCAGTTTTCTCTCATGTGGACTGTTAGGATGGTGGGCCAGTCCAAGAAGGGGTGAAAGCAATGAAATGCAAATAAATTGGTATTTGCCTCACGTCCCTTCTGGGTGATTTTTTTGATCTTTAGGTTTCCCATAGAGGACCCAGGCTAGCTCACTGTTCAGCACTATACCTGCTGCGGCTCTGCTTTACAGCAGCTGGCTCCCTCTCTCTGCTTCATTGCCTGTAACCTTTATGCTCTTTGATCTCTGCAGCCGCCATTGCTCACTCGGAAGTGCAGAGTCCTGGCTCTGATGCTTCCTTACCTCCTATCTAGCTATGATCCTACTCACTACTGCCTATTGGTGCATTTGGCTCCAAGGGCTCCAGATTGATGCATTACTTCCTGCCCAAGTGAACACTGGCTTTCTACTCTTGAGCTGTGGTTCCTAAGGGGGTGGCATAGCCTTGATGCCACTGTGGGTTTTGTTGTTGTCACATAGTACCAGTCTCCTCATTGTCATTAGTGTTGGCCCAGGTGCTCCCACCGTCACCGTGGTGAACCAGGCCCTTTGCCACAGCACAATGACTCTTACATCAAGTCCCAAACTGACGAGTGGGGTGCCTTATTCTCTTAGTCTATTATCACATCAGTAATATTGTAAGTTTTCAATGTTCTCCAGTTTCTTTGGGCTCATTTTCTCCAGGCTGTTCCTCTCCTGTGAGTCATAATACAAGTTTCCTCCAGGGCTGGATTAGGAGGGAACTGGCATCACACTGAATGACTTAACTCCTTAAACAGCCTAACCTCCTTTGGTGCTGACCATTAGCTGATTAGACTGACCTGCATCTTGGATCTTTCCCATATTAGAGAGTGTCTCCTTCCCATCCAGGACAGCCAGAGCAGGGGTGGAAAGGTTAGGTCTATCTGTTTGCTCGTTAAAGAAGCTCTGGTCATCAGTTTCAAGATATACTGCAAAGATTCTCCCAGGGAGTCCCATTATAGTGTTTCAAATAAGGAAACATAGGTGGCTCACTGTGCCAGGACCTCAAATTGTTATATAAAAGGAGTAAGCTTGGCTGTGATGTGGGAGTGGTACCCTGAATCCATGATGCTGAGTTCTTTTCCCTTCCTTCATTGGTCTTTCTCTTCCTTCTTTCCTCTTTTTTTTCACCTTGTTCAGAGAAAAGTTCATTTTTCAGTCAAAGTCTCAGTTCAGCATGGTGCTGGGGCAATGACTCAATGGAAAGAGCATGTGCTATCTATCAGGAGATTTAGAATCTGTCCCCAGCTCTACCAATATAGTAGCTGTGTAAACTTGGTCAAAAAACTTAACTTCTCTGTGCCTCTGATTCTTCAACTGTAAACTGGGATATGAGACAGAGAGAGAGAGAGAGAGAGAGAGAATGAATGAATGTGTATGTAGTGGGGATTGGATGAAATGATCTTAAAAACACTGTCTTTTTAATGGATATTGGCTTCTAGCAACTAGTGATAGAAAAGGCCTGGTATACATAGGCTTTGCCACCCGCATTCTTTAAGGCAGAATGGGGGCCCAGACAGACACCACATGCTTGCTTACTGTACCAAGAAAGAAATGAAGCAAACATTAAATTTAAATCAATAGCATTACTTGAACACAGAAGACAAAACTGTTTTCCCCCAAACTGTTTTGATTGCTGTCAGTAGCTGCTATTTGGTATGAAATCCATTCAGATCATCAAAAACCAGAGCAACATACAGTGCATGAAAAGCTGTTGTAATTGGCACCATTGTAACTCTATACGGTGTGTGATCTTAGCTGGGAGGAGGGAGAGTTGTAGGATAACTTGTAATCTAATTTTCTTTGTTGTAAAATAGAATGTTACCATTGTATTTCTGTGGAATAATAATTATAACATCTCACACAAATAGAGTGCCTTTCTCAGGAGGTGCTTAAAGAACTCAACAGACATTCATTCAACCATGTAAACATAGTAAAACCTGGCTTGCTTGCATTTCTCTCAACTGAAAATTCATATTAACCAGCATCTTTCCTCAACCATCCTACTGGGATAAATGATTTTTATGCTGGTGAACCTGACACCCTGAGAGACACTGAGGGGCCTTTTGAATCATCAAATAATTATGAAACCTTCAGTAGACCTTCAATGTTAATTGCAATTTATGACAGCCTAATTTTTTGAAAAGCAGTAATTCATATGTTGCAGAGATGATGATTAGTCAGAATAGTTGGTTAATCAGACTGCTCTATTTCCTGACCATACTGAAGTACTGAGTCTACAATAACTAACATGGGATCTCCCTCTAAGACCCACAAAGGAAGCCAGGTAAGTGAAAGTAGTGTTCTTTATTACTTGGCAGGCATAAATTACCCAGAATTAATCATTCTGGGCAAATGACAATTTCCAAAGGTTGATTCTTCAACTTCTACATTCTCTTGTAAACTAAATGAGAAGAGAAAATAAGTATGTTTTAAACATAGATTTCACTTGCCTCTTAAGACTTTCCCATTTCTAGTTATTAAGGCTATTGTTGATAACTATTGGCTCTTAGCAGTGAGTGTCTTTAAAATCAAATTTTGGATGATGTTTTGTAGAACCTTTTCACAAACACCAGAGATTTCTTCAAGAGAGTGTCAGTGCAGTAGATTTAGTTGTGTTAATTGGTCCATCCTAAATGTTTTATTGAAGTGATAAGATCTTAAATCAATTAAGATTAACATGATGACTAAAAAAAGTCTAAGTTCTTAATTATGGGATTGTAAAAAAGTGTTTAAATTGGTATTACACTCAAGTTCACTGCAGAGAATCTAGAAAATTAAGGCATATATAAAGAAGAAAATAAAAATAATCCATAATTTCATCACTCACAGAGAACTATTATTGCCTTTTGGTATATTTCCTTCTATTTTGGCCCTAATGTATAAATATACATGTAAGTATTTTATAAATTTAGAATATGCTACATATACTGTATGCTGCCCCCTACTAACATTACCTACAGGCATTTTCTAGGTCATTAATTATTCTTTTAAAACATACTAGGTTTTGATTATATGTACCATAGTATATTAAGTCACTCTCCTGTTGTTTT
Source organism: Symphalangus syndactylus (assembly GCF_028878055.3). Classification (NCBI taxonomy): domain Eukaryota; kingdom Metazoa; phylum Chordata; class Mammalia; order Primates; family Hylobatidae; genus Symphalangus; species Symphalangus syndactylus. The sequence goes on from NC_072432.2 coordinate 56,060,947, forward strand.
TATGGTTTACAAATTTTAGCTTTATCATGCTGTAACAAGTATCCCTGTTCATTTGTTTGTCCATCTGTTTGTCCATGTACTTAATCAATTTTTATTGAGTATTGTGTGCCAGGCTTTGGGCCATGAGCTGAGAATATATCATTAATCATCACCCTAGTCAGAGTTAACATATTACTATTATGTAGTATGGACCAGGTCCTTTATTAGTATTCCTATAATAATTATATGAATCATTCTAATAAGTGAGTATAATAGTATTACCTAATTAAGTTCTTATGAGGTATTATTATCCTTGTTTTCCAGATGAGGAAATGGAAGCCTAGAGAATTGAAGTGACCTGCCCAAGATCACTCAACTGGCAATTGGCAGAGCCAGAATTCAAGCCCAGGCAGCCTGAGTTCAGTCCTAGTATTTTAACCATGGTGGTTACTGTGTCAGTAGAAAAGACACTCACTTGCCCTTACAGACATGAAACAATTTTAAATGCAAAAATCTTTGAGTGATTCTCTGATTATTTTCTTAGGATAAATTCTAGAAATGGAAATACTGGGTGAAAGAGTATGAACAACGCTTCTAGTAAATGATACTGCAGTCACAGTCCTAAGTGGGGAAGGACCATAGATGATAAGATTATTTTTTGGTTTGCTTTCCTTTCTTTTCTTTTTTGTCCTGGGTCTCTGTCCTTGCTCTACCAATGACAGGAAGAAATAGACATGGTAGTGATTCAGGCCTGGGCATGCCCTGGAGAAAGTCTGGGCAATGCTCTTGCTGTTCAGGCAGGGTCAGTGGGTTGCTGCCTTTCAGACATGTTTATTTCCTCTACAAGATGCAAGACATCACAGAGGAGAGGGCATGGGGACAAAGAAGCCATCAAAGGAATGAGTCTAGATTGCAAATAATGTATAGCCTCCTAAGATGAATGTCACCACAAGAAAATGCATCTGCTCAGTAAAAATCACCAGGTTCAGTTAAATATATATATTATATATACATATTTAATAGCTGCTCCTTGCAGAGCAGGGCTAACTCCTAGGCAGTGTGCCCAGAGTCAGCCTAAAGACTTAAAAAAATTCAATTAGTATTTAGTACAGTCTCCCTTGTGCCTAAACCATAGATTATTCATATACGGCAAGTGACTACCTGTAAATATTCCCTGTGCTCCTCATTATTGCACACCCCTTCTCAGGTCCCTCTTTCTCAAATGAAGATCATCCGTCCTTTGCCCTATCTCCTAGTGCTCAGCACAGACTTGATTGATGGCTGTTCTAGGTTTGATTCCTGGCTCTGCCATTAACCCTCTGTGTGGTCTTGGATTGATTCTCAGTTTCTCCCCTTTAAAATAATAGAGTTGTAGTGTCAATCAAATGAAATGCCATGCGTAGACAAAATAGCTAATCTTTATTGAGTTCTTATTATCGGTACCACAAAATAAAATACTGTTCTAAATGTTTTAAATACACACCTTTACTTATTCCTCAAAATAATCATGCGGTAAGCAGGAGTCTACGTAGCTCTTATGATCTTCACCCTGGAATTACTTTTGTGATTATAGTACATGGCAAAAGCAACTTTGAAGATGTAACTAAGGTGACTAATCAGCTGACCTTAGAATAGAAAGATTATCCAGGTGGGCCCAATGTAATCATATGAGACCTGTAAATGGTAAACGTTTTCTCTGGCTGTTGGCAAAAGAGGAAGTCAGATTTGAAGCATGAGAAGGATTCAATGCAGTTTCTCCTTGAAGATGAAGGAGGCTGCATAAGGAGTCCAGGAAGCCTCTAGAAGCAGAGTGGCTTCTGGCTGCCAGTCAGCAAGAAAACAAGGACCTCAGACTTACAGCTGCAAGGAGCTAGATTCTCCCAGCAACCTGAAAGAGTTTGGAAGTGGCTTCTTCCCAGAAACTCTAGGTAAGAGGCCAGCCTGGTTGGTTTTAGTCTTGGTTTTAGCCTTGTGAGACTCCAGGCACAGAACCCACCAGATTTCTAATCTACAGAACTATGAGATAATAAATGGGCAGTGTTCTAAGCTGCTAAATTGTGGTAATTTGTTATGATAGCAATAGAAAACTAATATATACTGTATGTGGTAGGTACCTTTATTATTAAACCCATTTTGCAGATGAGAAAACTGAAGTACAGAGAAGCAAAGTCACTTTTCTAAGTTTCACATTATGTCTTAGGCAATTTTGTGCTGCTATAATAGAATACCACAGACTAATTTATAAAAACAGACATTTATTTCTTACATTTCTAGAGGCTGGGAAGTCCAAGATCAAGGCTAGCATCTAATGAAGACTGCTGTCTACTTCCAAGATGGTGCCTTGAATGCTATATCCTCTGGAGGGGAAAAATGCTGCTGCGTCCTTACGTGGCAGAAGACAGGACAAGAGGGGTGAACTCCCTTCATCAAGCCATCTTATAAGGGCACCAATCTCATTCATGAGGGTGGAGCCCCCATAAATCAATCACTTCCCAAAGGCCACAGCCCCAATACTGTTGCATTGGGGATTACATTTCAACATGCAATTTGGAGGGGATGAAAACGTTCAATTACTAGCAGTATCAGAAACGGGATTTAAATGGAGGTAGTCTGCCCCCAGAGCCCATGTTCACCCTAGTGACATGGTGACTGAGACATTCATAGATACTCGTTACATATTAGTTCTCTTTCCTTTCTAGTATAGCCCGGGGGTACCTTGCTGCCACATTTCTTGATTTCACTGCTGGGGGTTAGCTGGTGGTGTGGCAGGGTTCTGGAAAACACAGAATAAAAATAACATACTTGGAGCATTAGTTTTAGTCATGGGGGTAGGTCTTTTTGTTTTATAACGAACCTGAATATTTTGTAGGTTAGAATGCACAAGATAAAACCAGATAGAAAAAGTTTGAGAAGCACTGAGATGATGTATTCAAATGAATTTAGTTTAACATCTTTCCTTCCTCTTTTATCCCTTAAATTCACAGTGAATTTGTTGCACCAGCTAGAATTCTGGAATGGCAATTAAGGAAATTGGGACCAGCTATTCATCACCATCTATCCTCTATTCATCCCGTCCAATGAGTATTTATAGGGTATCTACTCCATGTCCTGGGTGTCACTGATACAGTATGACTTGAAGTAATGAAAACTTTTCCAGTTCTGTTTCCTTGCATAGCAGATCAGGTGATTTGACACAACTTTCTCTAGGGTCGTGTCTGTCACCAAATCTAGTGTTTTCCCAGTCCTTGAAAGTTTATGTCAGCATTTTTTTTTTTACATAGTAGGGCCATGTTTCTCAAAGTAGAGCCTGGATACCATCTACATCGGAATCTCCTGAGATGGTCCAGGACCAGAATCAGAATCACTGTTTCAGAAACATGGGTTGGGGGCCCAGGACCTCTCATTTTAAACAAGCTCTATAGGTCAGGTCATTCTTATGCACGTTAAAGCTTGAGATGTACAGCTATGGGGGTGCAGAATAAATACACAATATAGGCCTGGTCCTAAAAGTCTTTTTTAATGAAAAGACATTAGCTGGGTGTGGTGGTGGGCGCCTGTAATACCACCTACTCGGAAGGCTGAGGCAGGAGAATCGCTTGAACCCGGGAGGCGGAGGTTGCAGTGAGCCGAGATCGCACCACTGCACTCCAGCCCGGGCAACAGTACGAGACTCCGTCTCAAAAAAAAAAAAAAAAAAAAAAGAAGAAGAAAAACAGGGCTATCAGGACCATACCTGTTTCAGTCTCCATGCCGCTCCTTGGCTCTCCGGCCGGAGCCAAGGACAGGGAGGGAGCTGTGATCATGGAGCGTATCCGGCCCAGGCCCTAGTGCCTACAGCCACCTTTCCTCTTTGGGGGCTTACCTGGGTCTGCCCCACTCACTGGTTTGGGATAATGTGAGAACAGGAGGGGGAGTTCCTCCTCCGAGGCTAAGGGAGCCTTTTCCCTTTCCCAAAGGAAGGGTGGGGCGGCGCCGGCCGGTGCCAGAGCTCCTGCGGGCCGCTGGCATCTGGCAGCAGCGACTCTCCCGGGTCAGTCAGCAGAGCGAGGCGGCCGCCTTTCCACCTCCGTGAGTGCTGCCGAGGGGAAAACTGGGGAAGTGGGTCAGCCCGGCGGCTCCCATCCACAGACCCTCCCCCGCCCCGGCCGCCCGCTCTCCCGCGGAGCTTAAGGCGTCTGCTCCCGCCCGGCCGTGTTGCCTGAGTGGCCCTGCCCAGGTGTGGGTCGGGCCGGTGTCTGCGCCAAGGCGCTGCGCCCGCCGGCTGCCCTTGTTCACGCGCGGCGCCCATCCTGCGGCGCCGTTGGCCCTCCCGCCACCCCCTTGGCGGGGCCCTTCCCTTTACTGTGGTAATAGTGACATTCAGCGGGAAAGCCTAGCGCGGCGACGGCGCCCCGGCTCCCGCAGAGCGGAGGCTCGGGCCGCGGACTGGGCTGCGCGCACTCGCACCGCTGGACGCCGGGGGGCGGGCGGCCGCCGCGCTCTCCCCGCCCGGCCCGGCCCCTCCGCCGCAGCCGCGGGGCAGCCCCTGAGCCACGGCCCCGGCTGGCGGGCGGGCTGCGGGCAGGATCCTGGCGCTCGGGCTCTGGCAAGGGGAAAGGACAGAAACGGCGCATCGGGAGGGACCCTGCCTCACCGCTTGTATATGGCAAAGTTTCTCGCCGAGCTCCTGGGCTGCACGTTGCCGAGCAAGGGCGCCTCTCCCATGTTTGAGGTAGGTGGAGGGTGTATCCCCTCAGGGACCCCTGGCGGGCCCGGGGGTCTCCGCAAGTTGACACGTGTGCAGGCTCACCTGCCTGGTTTCCACCTGGCCCTTAGGCGGGACGGGGCACGGGAGGAGGGCTAGGCGGAGACCTCCTGGAGCTCTGGAGACGGGTTTCTCACTTCGGACCTCAGTGAATCTTTTTTGGGTTTTTTTCTACTCCCCAGTTGACAGGTGAACACGTTTTCTGTCAATCTGGCTGAGCTCTGCCAGTTGCTCTTTACCTAAAATGTCAGGGATGTCTAAAAATGAGCAGTATCCTGCAGTCCTCTTTGCTGCCTACTTTGTTTTTTTCTTCTAGTCTGAAAACAACAGAAAAATCTTCCGGTCAAAAGGTTTCCACCTTCTTACCTCCTCCAACTGCTTCCCTCCCCCAATCTCCATCCAGCACAGGGCAAACTCCATTAAAGTTAACTTGTGTCTTCTGTGAATGAGATAACACTGGGGATGAGGAGGGTTAAGAAGGGCTTTGCCAAATCAGGTGAACAAATAGCAGCTCCTAAGACAGGTTCATCTAATTGCTCACACCTGCCTGCAGTGGCAAGGCTGCTGCTGTGAGGCATCTCTGCACGGAGTCATTTAGGAGACGGCTGGCTGGCTGGCTTTCCTATATTGACCACTCAGTAGGGAGAGTTTTATACTGTACAACCCTTCCCCGCCCTCCTTATCTCTACAGTAAGAACAGAGAGTGTTCTCTGTCTCTCTACCCTGCCCTCCCTCAAGAGACTGCCTAACACACCGTCCTGAGAGAGTGCTGAGGCGTTGGCCAGGTTAACCAGTGCTGCAGTCTGTGTTGCACTGCGCTCCTCTATCAGTCGTAGTCACTGTAGCCTGATGACTTTCCCGGCCAGCCACTCCAGGAGCTGCCCCAGCCTTCTCTGTCTGCAGTTTCTTGACTGGCCAGAGAAACACAAGTTGGTCTCTTCTCTGGTGAACGCAGGAGTTTGCTTGTCCTTCAGCAAGGCACCTCTTCTGGTTCCAGAATCTTAATATGTTCTCTGGCTGCTGGTGAGTCTCTTCTCACCTTTGGCACCTGTAGCCGTTCTTACCTTCTGAGATTTTATGGTCACATACCTTAGATTTTGAAGCTCAAATTACCCAACCCATAACCTCTGCTGTGTGACAAAATGGCCTTTAAGCAGGGAGATCCCAACAGTAGGTGATAAGGAGGAGCTGGGGAAACAAGAGTGGGGTGGGAGAAGCCAGGCTGAAAGGCCTGGGCAGTTGGTAGCCTGAAACCTACAAAATAATGAAAAGCCTGGAAAAGTTAAGTTTTCCAGACCTACAGTGAAAATTAGCTGTCACCTTTGGCATGCAACATCACTGCCCATTTGCTGCTCTGTGAAGTGTTATGTAGCATTTGGGGGTCACTCTGGAGACCTGAGATGCTCTTTTAAGTTGCTTTTCTCTTTGGCTTTCTCTTCACTTGTGTTTGGATTTTTGTTCTTAAATCACCAAATGTGCCAAGCGATTTTGGTTGTGTATACTGCCTCTTTTATCCTCCAGCCAATAGATGCCCCATCTTGATTTTTCAGAATGATTGGCTCCCAGTCATTCCAGAGAGGAGGCAGCCTATAAAAACTAGCCATAGACATATTTAGACAATTACAAAAAATGAGTGGCTGTTTTGTGTTTGAAGAGTTCCCAGGAAAGGGAATTCCCTCGGTCCTTGGTCGTGCCTCATGTCTTGCTCTGCGTTATTTTCCACCCATCTAGAGGTAGGAGCTACTTGAAGCCTATGCCCACTCTGTCTTTCTACAAAGGATTGATTCAGTGTTGGCTGACTTGACCTAACACGTCCCACCTACATGTCATTCTTAATCAGTGTTGCTGGACAAACTAAGTAATCTTCCCTTTTCTACCTTTGGGGAAAAGCAGTGCCCAAAGATGAACTGAATTAGGAATGTGCTTTGAGGATGCTTGCTTCTCAGGCAATAGCCCCTTCAACACACTCTTGCTCAAAAATGAAGAGGCAGTCGTTTGGGAAGGAGGGAGAGAGAAATGTGTAAGAAAGATATTCTTAAACCTTTCTAAATATTCATTTCCAAAAGTGAAAGTGCTAGGACACTTGAGAAAAATTTAGGCAGCTTTTTATTTTCATCAAATGCTCCAATTCTAACTTTGGTTACCTTTAATTTCAGAGAGATCAGGAGAAGAGATGGATGTTTTTCTAATGAATGGCCTTTCGTTTCATTTTGGTTAGAATGTGGACAATAATGTAGTTTCTTCCCACTCAGGCCACTTTGGTTTGCACAGAGGATATTCTCCCTGAGGACTGAATCTGGGACCTCTTGTGTGTTTGCAGTTGTCTGACAAGAGGGAGTGAGTGACAGGTTATAGAGAAAACAGGGTCAAAAATGTCACTGTCATTGAAAAACAGCTCCAGTGTGTGGCTTGCTGCACCATCTTCATAGGCTAGGGACAGAGTGTGTACACTGGAAACACAAAGTGTCTTAATGATCATTTTGGATCATTAAGAATAATGGATATTTGGAATAATGATTATGCAACACCAAGGCAGAGCACCTAGAGAGAGAGTGGGCTTGCTGCGTATTCTGATGTCCAGAAACATAAGACAGAAGCATGCAGGCAGGTAGTTTCAGACCTAGCAGTTCCCTGTGTGCTTGAATGGATGGATACATGTCTGGCCCTGGCATCCACTCCTCCCTCATGGAGCTCTTAAATATTATGAACCTGCCCCCCACCTCCCGCCCCAGTCTTTCTTTTCATGGTGCCTTAGTAGCTTTTGGCATGGCAGTCAGTGATGGCGTTTGAGTTCCGGGACAGGAAGTGGTGGGAAAATAATATAGTCAGAGGCTGTTGCTTTTTTATCTTTTGTGCCTCTCTTCCCCCAATCCACAAGTCTGCATTTTTAAATCCCTGTCATTTTTCATCATCTCACCTGGTGGTACACCTTTAAGAAGACAAATTCATTGGGCCGAACACTAGAAAAGGGATGTTCAATTCTATGCCACCATTCATGGATGTGGTCTCCAGAATTGACAAACCTCATGTATACTGTATGTGTTTTTGCGTGGTTTTCTATCTCCACTTGTACCGATGCCTAACTGTGACAATACATAATAATTATCAGTTATTGCCTACTCTGGGCCAGACATTGTTCTGAAGGCATACTATACATGATCGCAGCTATGCTTCACATAGTCTTATGATATAAGTGTTAACAACCATGTGTTACAGATGAGGAGATTAGGGTTTAGAGGGCTTAAGTAGTTTGCTTAAGATCATTCTGGTAATGTATGCTAGAGAGAGGATGCATACACAAGTCTGTTTTATCTCAAAGTTCACTTACCTTCTCCACCTATAGTTACTTGGTATTCTGGAGTTTGTTTTGTTTTGCTTTTTGTTTCACATTTTTTTCTACCTTTTGGTTTTTAGCTTCGTTCTTAGATATATTCTTTTTGGAAGAAGGAAAGATAATCCCCCATTCTCTCACTGCTCTCACTATGTTACCATTGGGATGTGTATTAGTCAGTTTTCACACTGCCATAAAGAAATTAATTACCCAAGACTAAGTAATTAATTTAAAAAAAGGGTTTAATTGATCCACAGTTCTGCATGGTTTGGGAGGCCTCAGGAAACTTACAATCATGGCAGAAGGTGAAGGAGAAGCAGGTACCTTCTTCAAAAGGCAGCACAAAGGAGAGAGACAGGGGAAAGAGCCCCTTATAAAACTATCAGATCTTGTGAGAACTCACTGTCGTGAGAACTCACTGTCATGAGAACTCACTGTCATGAGAACAGCATGGGGGAACCACCCCCATGATCCAATCACCTCCCACCAGGAACCTCCCTCGGCATGTGGAGATTACCAATTGAGATGAGATTTGAGTGGGGACACAGAGCCAAATATATCGGGATGGCATAAATGTCTTATTCCCAGAGATATTTAATCAAAGGCTGATTGAACTTGAAGTTGTTAAGGGCAGGTTCAAGTTCAATTGCCATGACCATTTACAGATAGTTTCTGCTTATTGAGCATTTCTGTGTATCAGCTTGTTTTATCACCCCAATAATGCTATGAGGTAAGTGGTATTGTCATCCCTGTTTTGGAAATGAAGAAGCCAAGGCCCAGGGTGATTACATGAATTGTCCAAGGTCACTCACCTACTAAGTGTCTGAACTGTAAGGTAAATCCTGGATTCTGGTGCCACAGTGCTTTGCCAGCCATCTGTATTGACTTACCTAGTTTTGTAGCCTCTGATTTTTCATCTCATCCCCTCTATCTTTTGTACTATTACCAAAATCATCTTTCTAAAAGCTGAACTCAACATGGTGTCCATTTACTTCCCAAAAATACTTAAAAAAATTTTTTTTTAAGTCTGGCATGGTGGCTCATGCCTGCAATTCTAGTATTTTGGGAGGACAAGGCAGGAAGAGTGCTTGAGGCCAGAAGTTTCAGGCCAGCCTGGGCAACATAGTGAGACCTTGTCTCTACAAAAAAAAAAAAAAAAAAAAAGGCATAGTGGCATGTGTCTGTAGTCCTAGCTACTCAGGAGACCAAGGCAGGAAGATCGCTTGACCCAGGAGTTCTCGAGATTTCAGTGAGCTGTGATAGTGTCACTGTACTGCACTTCAGCCTGGTGATATAGTGAGACCCCGCCTCTAAAAAACCCAGTTTTTTTTTTTTAGTTTTATTTATTTATTTATTCATTTAGAGATGGGATCCAGCTATGTTGTTCAGGCTGGACTCAACCCCCTGGACTCGAGGGTTCCTCAAGCCTCAGTCTTTAGAGTAGCTGGGACTACAGGCATGCACCACCACACCAGCTATTTATGCCAGTTCCATTAGTGGTTCACCATATATGCAGATTCAACAGGGCAAACTTCCTCCACAGTGTGGTCACTGCCTGGTTAACTTGCCTAATCTTTCCTTCCTACTACTATATTTCTAATATTCCAGCAACTTTACTCCCATTTCTTGATTATGCTCTCTTACCTCCAAGCTGTTACTCTGCCCAGAATATTCTTCCTGTAATAGTCACCTATTGAAGTTGTATCTTCCTTCAAGGTTCAGCTCAAATCTCACTTCCAGATCCACCCATCTTGAATAATATCCAGGCTCTACCAGAGGCCCACTGAATATTATGTGTGTGTGTGTTTTTTCTGAGACCTTGGACAACTTCCTCTTTGAACTTCTCTATGCTCGTTATGTCTTCAATAGGGATAACAGTAGTGCTTAATTCGGGGTGGTGAGTGTTAAGCGAGTTAATGCCTGTAAAACACTTAGAATAGTGGTCAATACATGTTAATTTTTGAGACTGTTGCATGTGTCTGTGTCCCCTTCAGTGTCAGGCACCATGTATTTCTTAATTCTCTAGTACTTGGCTTGTATTTTGCATGCAGTTTTGCATCAAATAAATGTCTGATGGATCACATTGATTTTTCTGACCCTCAACATTCATGATTTTCTTTGCCTTTACATATTTATGGTTTATCTGAAATCCAGATTTAACTGGGTACCTTGTATTTTTGTTTGCTAAATCTGGTGACCTCGTCTTACCTTCTCCCTCTTTCCTCCAGAACCCTGCTCCTAGAGTCCAATCCCACTTACCTGTGTAGTCCTTGTTCCCATCCTTCTCTCCTTATAGCTCCTACTCTACCCAAGATCCTGTCCCAAGCCAAGGGAGCCACCAATAGGCAGTTGCAGCTGGGTCAACTGTCTCTCCCCACTGCCTCACTAGTATGGAAATGCAGGAGTGAGCAAGCTTCCTATTGCAGTGTCAGGGCTGTGACTGAGAAATGTATAACTAGCATTCTATTTATTCATGCTTAATGTTTTCACCAATTCATTCAGTCATTCATTTATTCAACAAATCTTAAATACTGTCTTGGTGCTAGGCACCCTATGGAAGCCTTGTTAAGAGACATTCAAACTGTTTTGACTGTGACTATTGGTAAGAAATATATTTTACATTGCAATCCTGGATGCATATAGCTATTTACACCTATAACAGTGAAATTAAGTAGAATAATGCTTTTCCTTATGACATGGGATATCCTCTGATCTTTGCAGTTTCATTCTTTCCTTTTCATTCTATTAAAAAATAAACTGGTAAAGACTCACTAAATTGATTTCATGGGTTACGACCCACAATTTGAAAAGCACTGCTATATAGGATAGTAAGATTCTATTTTTACAAAACAATTTGTGTTACCCCATTATCTCAGTATTATATTTATACATTATTACACTATACATTGGGAGATTCTTGTTGTCTATCTTGGGAAACCAGTTACCATGTAATAACATTATTTTTTAGGGAAGAAAATGTATTCAGAGTTTCAAACTACTAACTTGCCAGACAACATTTGATAAATATCCTGCCTCTAAATTAGGAGGCATTTGGGTAAAAGATTTGGCATGTTACCCAAACATATTTTATTGTATGGTTTTTTTTTTAAACAATGTGCCTGAATTTCAGTGATTTCTCTCTTAGCACCCACTAATGACAAACGTGCTCCACTGGTTGGATTGATTTCCAGGGCTACATTTTATAAATCTTCCCATTTTTATATTTCAGTTAACTCCATCCCTTCTCTCCTTAAAATGGTTATATTTTCAAGCAGTTTTTTTTCTTTCTAATTTGCCTGTTAAAGACCTTAATTTTGCCCATTACAATTGAATAGCTGAGCTCCTTTGTCTGTTTACGTGAATCTTATACACTCTCATCCACTTGGTTATTCCGATGGGCTTCAAGCATCTAGAGGATGAACCATGTGATCAGGCTGTTTTGAAAGCAAATAACTTGGACAAGTATGACTGTAACTTCTCTGATTGGATGCTGGTGGGTGATCATAAGAGAGAAGTTTACTTTGAGAATAATAGCTCCTATTGCCACAGCTGGGCTTTCTGTGAGGGTCATTTGAATTTTAAGCTAATGGGTACTGGGTTTGTCTTGTAAATTCACAATTCAGTTTGTTTGAGGGCCAATTGGATTGCTCTACCACATCTGAGCCAGTGTATACTCAGGGACAACGCTACTTACCTTTTGTGTTAGCTGCTTTTAAACGCCACATGTGGTCCCAAATGCTTGCATTTCATTTATAAGAATATTTGGTCCCATTATGATTACATCTGTCTAATGGCTTCTTGCTGAGAAACGTTTACATGATTTTTTTTTTCTTTTTGTATTTTGATAAGGAAAGGCTGGTGTTTCAAATCTGTCAAAGAGCCAGTGCTGGCAGCATGTCATAGGGAGCAGGGATAGGAGTTTAATTCTTTGATGTATTTCCTTTTGCTTAGTTCTTTTCAGTTTATAATGGTGTTCTTGTATATTATGAATTTCTTTACTTTGCACGTCTTTGATAAAATACAGTAGGACCAGTAGTGACATTTACATTAGGAAAGTTATACTCACCTAGAGTTGCCTATTCAGGTAGCCCATAAATACAGTGGCAACTTTTATTTATCTGAATTTGTGATGAGTAGGAGCTGTGCTTTCTACCCTTCGAGATTCTTAAATGTAGTCTAGGCTTCGTTCTCCAAATACCTATAATATATTAAGAGTATCCTATGATCCTTTCAAGCCCCTACATTTTCAAACCAAAATGGAAGCCATATTTTCCTCCTGGCATCCACCTGAAGCCCACTTCTCCTTTCTAACTCCATTGTCGGCCAAAAGTGCCCATTTTCTTTTCACCTTGAGTAGCACTTTAATGCCATCTTTGCTTTTTCTTCCTTTTCCTCTATGGACAATCTGTCAGTGACTCCTGCAGATTCTTTCTTGGATTTATACCTTTCTTTTTATCCGTATCACTCTTCATGCACTGATCTGACAAACATTTATCGAATGTCTGCTATGACCTAGGAGCAGTAGGGCCCGGAGAGGATTTCACAATAAGCGACTAATTGTTTTTCTTTCCTCAAGTCTCACTTCTCTCCACTCTTCCTGAATAAACTGCTGCTATACCACAATGCCTTTTCATTATCACTTTCCTATACAAGAGTCTACATGACTTTCTATTTCCAAAGGGTCAAGTCCCTAAATTCTGCCTAGATTATTTCTAATGTGTTCTAGTAAATGTCTCACCCTGCCTAGCCAACTTTATTCCTTGCCATTGATTTTCTTCAAGGATCCTCACATGTTCAAAAACAAATTCCTGCCTTTGTTTATGCTATTTGTCAATCCTCTAACAATGACCTATGTCCATTCTTTCCGCTCTTCCTAACAGAACCCTACCTAATCTTTAGGGCCATATCAAAGAGCCAGCCCTCCTTGAAGCATTCCCCAATACAGCAAAGCAGCTCAGAACATGCAGGCTGAGGAACACATACTTGGTTTCCAATCCTAGTTCCTCCACTTCTTAGCTATGTGGCCTTAATAAAGTACGTTACTTCTTGATGCCTCAGTTTTACTTTTTGTACAATAATAATAATAATAGCTACTTCATTGGGTTGTCATAATAATTAAATAAGGTAGCTCAAATAAAATACTTAGCATAGTGTCTGGAATATAGTAATGAATAAATAATATGTATAATAATAATTATTATAAAATTTCCCCTTGACCCCAAACTCTGAGTTATCCCTCTTCTTTGACTATGTAAGAACATACCTTATACTTTTCTGAATGTTCTGCACTGCTGAGCAAAACATAGGTGCTAAATGATGCTTATTAATTTTGAAAACATTCCATGTGCTGCTTTAGCGGAATCTGGGAACCAGTTTATTTCTGGATATATTTAATTATATTTCATGAAAATGTGACAGCCACTGTCCTTTAGTGATCCCATCTCGGGTCTATGGGATGTGTGTTAAAGCTAACTTGGGCAGCAGCTGTGCAAATGATGATAATATACTTTTATATACAACTGTGGCAGAAACAGTACTTGAAAAATATGCCAATTATAAATGCCATTTAAATGAAATTCAACCACAGATTGCAATATAATTAAATATAGAGTATTTTTTATTTTTCAATTGGGTTGCAAACATGTATCCTCAATATAGGTCAAGTGAAGCAAATCCATGCCATAAGTCAAGATTTTATTAATCAGACTTTATTTTCCATGCCGTTGGTGGAGCATTCTGGCTGGAAGTCAGGTTAGATTGCTCCAAAAGTAATTTACTCCAAAGAACACTTACCCAGTGGGCTTCCTTATTATATTTCCAGTGGGAAAGTAATGATGCCCTATTTCTCTGGAAGCTCTGTTGGGTGCCTGGAAACATGGGAATTTACTTTCATGGAGAGGATTTAAATTTGACTGGAAGTCAAGTGAGTGTACCTACAGGGAGGCACAAAGGGCGGAAAACTAAAGAGCGACAGTGTTACCAATTGCAAAGAACCTGCATAGGGAGTCCTAAGACCTGGATTCTGAGTCTAGACCATCTCCTCACTGGTTGTAAGCTATTGGAGAAAATCTCCTTACCTCTCTAGTGTCAATTTTCATAGCTCGAAAATGAAAGTATCAATATTCGACTTGCTTCACTCACAGAAATGATGTGAGGCTCTAGTGTGGTAATAAATGTGAAAGTCCTTTATAAAATTTCAAGCATTATACAAATGTGAATTGTCGTTACTGATACTGTAATGATGAGAGCAGAAAGATAAGGTGTATACTTGGCATCCTGGGCATGCAGGAGCCTGCTGGGGAATGGACTGTTAGGGGTGGTATAAATGGTGAAGAATAGAAGTGCTTCTATTCGAAGGGTAGAAAAGGAAAGACAAAGCAGTCAGAATCTTCAACTAGAACTCAAGGTTTATGAATCCAATGCTTAGATGACCAAATAGGCCTCTCATCTTTCTTTGAAAGACGTCTTGGAGTGCTTAGGAACTTTGGTGACAGCCTGAATTTCAGGCAGCCTTAAGATCCTGTGGTTTTATTTTATGGAAATTTCTTTCCCAGAATTATGTTATTCTGTTTAGAATATGACTGTGAAGGGATATGGTGGGAATTAATCTGATCATGATTGAGACCTCAGGGGAAGGCTGCCGGCTTCAATGGGTTCCTAATGGTCATTGGAGTTTATATTTTGCCTTGGGCATAGTCTAATTCTTCTAGATAAAGTCCTTGATTTATTTTTAGTTTCTCACCATGTCCAGTATATTTTACCTTACACAGTGCATCCTGCCTTGGGGGAGCCCTGTGGAGGATACGAAGTAGGATAAGGTTAGCCCAGCCTCAAGCTCATAGACAGATGGGGAAGAGTGACTGCTTGAGTGGTTCATCCTCCTTTTATATGTAGGTCCCCACAGTGGCTGTAACCACTCAGGCATGTGATAGGTTCATATATCTCTTACTTTTTCCCTAAGAGTCGTCATATTTAGCTTTTGTGAACCTGGGTTAGGCACAGACATGTCTGGGATTTAATTTCCTCTCTGTAAAGTTGACGTTTTAATAGATCCTACCTTATAAGGTGATAAGGTAGCGTATGTAATGCACTTAGCTCAGAGTCTGTGACATAGTTATTCATAACAGCAATAATAATTTGTCTACTAAACTATTCCTTCAGCATCCCATGGTTTTAATTTTTAAAATTCTTGATAATTATCTAAATTGTGCTGTTTACTTGCAATTGGCAGAATTGTATTGTAGCCAGGGGGAAGAGAGGGAATAGAGAGTATAGAGAAAAGGAATAGTGAGCATTAAAAAAAAATCTGATGGATTGTTGGGCCAGAAATTCCATTTCATTCTTTGTTCTATGTTTAATGCCAACTTTGTTACTAGAACCATGTTAAAACTTTTTTCTAAGAGTTCAAAATATTTCCACAGTTACCCTTTTATATATGACTACTGATCCCTAGAAGGAATAATAACACACTCGACATTCTCGAGGCAGTCCCTCTCTGGTAAATGAGAACTATCTCAAGGGTCAGTAAGTAGAAGTAACAGAGGCAATGTTCTCAGATGGTATTAAAAAAATTTCTCAGGGGTATGTAATGCATTTATAATGGAGGCCCCCTTGCCATGTCAGAGCTGAGATTTGGCTATGTCCATTGTGTGACAACCTCTGGAAT